>NC_134352.1:69397037-69723067 GCF_964195595.1 Calonectris borealis | reverse complement strand
GAAGGGACATGCTCCTGTTCTCCCTCAAGCCTCCAATACCTTACGTGTCTCTTAAAAGAGTGTCCTGTTATGGTAAGATTTTTTTTGTGGTATCAAGTAGTAAAATTCGAGCATCATTAATACAGTAAAGACAAGTATCTCAAGAGTTATCTGATTTGTTTTACTCTTATCTAGGCTGTAAGAGTATGGCAGGGACTTTTGGAAAACAAACTTCATACGAACCAGAACAAAAACTACATCCTTGTAATAATGAATACTTCTAAATATCAGATTTTTTTTTCCCCATCTGCAGATATTTACATTAACTTTAATGGAAAAGCAGTTTGTAGAGCCTACAGTGAAAAGTCATTATACTTTACAAAGTGTCTGTACTTGTTTTTTGCCACATTGTTTTGCTTGGCCAACAGATGGAAACCTTACCTGTTCACTTCCATTGGTCATATACCAAGTCCAAGCAATGGGAGTATAGCCAAAACTTTTACAAATCATGACAGCTGTATCTCCTTCATAACTGATTATGGGTTTTTCCCTTCCTTCAATTTTCGGTACTAAGAACAAATAGGAAAACGTTCATCAAGTGAGACCTACAGGTGTTAATTACAGTATTACAAAAAGGTAAAATATGTTTAGATATGTATTTTTAGTAGTCCATTCATTTCCTTTTCCCATAAACACAGATGATTCTATAATTCATGACATGATCTAAATGAAGAGTCATTTCAGGCTGATATTCCATATACAGAATTTGTGCAGAAGACTACAGGAATCCAGCTCTCGGTTGCTGTGTGATCTTAAAAGTTGCCAACTAATACTGAAAACCAAGTGATAATCAGACTGATTTCTACCCTTGTCCATTTCCTCTTTCCCTTCCTTGACAACTGTGAGCTACATGCTTCAGTTCTAATACACTTGAAACAAAGATACTGATTTTTCTGCAATTTCATTCAATCTGCAAAAACTGATAGAAATCTATTCCATCCGTAATGCTACCATGTAATGTTATCTGGCAAGTTGTGCATTCGGAGAACTTTTTTTTGTGATTAAGACAAAACTGCAGATTGAGGGAGCTTTGTAGTTACAAACATTTTCTAAGGTGAAGTAATGACTTGTGGGTGCATGCCAGTAAAGAGGACTTTTGGTCCAATCTTGCTAAGGACAGAACATGGCCACAAGAAACAAGACATCAGATTATAAATTAGAGCCATTTGTCCCAGCCATTATAACTGCAGATGCCCCGCAGCCTTCCAAGAGCAAAAGACCAAAAAAAGCTGTTGAATATACTGAGGCATCCCACAGATATAATTAGAGCTGAGCAAACATATCATGATAGAGTATGTAGTTCCCCTTCCTTCTTCCTTCCCTCTTTATTAGGATGTTTACCAGCATGTTTTCCTCAGATCCATTTATTTTAAATTTTAGAGCAATGAAACTTGAAGTATCTTGTAAGTACAGATCCAGTACATCTCTTAAATTATATTGGTCACACAAGACTAAACAGGTCAAGAGCTTGCTTTCAGCAGTTATGATGGATCAATTTGGTACAAACTAAGATTGTTCTTGTTCCCTCCCCTTGTTGACTGGCTGAGCACAAATTAATTGTCCCGAAGAGTTCACTTCTCTTGAGTATTCAGACTTAAAAAAAAATTTCCATTCCAGAAATACATATGAAACCAATTTGTTAATAAAAACCACACTGCTTACAACCTCAGAATTTTCTGCACCAGACATCAGTCCAGCCTCATTACTAGTGAAGTCTTCTCACTCCATATGTATTTGTTGTAATCACTAAACACTATTCTTCTAAAGACTAGTGGCAGAGTATCTTCACCACTGTCAGTAAAAGGGACAACTTTACTAATAACTGCTGCCACTTCCTCTGCAATTTATAGAACAGAAAAAAACAAAAGCAGGTTGGGAAAAAAAAGAACATGTGAAAACAAATAAAAAGCCCTTGTAAGCAGCACAACATTTTTATGTGGCAGTCAAAAAGATTTAGCCATGCTGATCTGTGGCAAAGCAATATCTTTACCACATGGCTATCCATCATGAGTTCTGAGATCTAGCTCTGTAACAGATTAGTTAATCACTGAACGTGTGCAAGGAAATAACATGCTTTGTACCAGGTATTTTTGCAAGTAGATCACCCAGAATTTGGTGTCAAAACGCTGCTGCTGCACAGAAAAAACAAACTGTTGAAGACATGAACAGACAGGTGACTGCACCAGCATTTATACCAGTCAGATTTCCACACTGGTTTAAGACCACAGTTGTTTCATAGCACATGTACCTGGACAGCTACTTAAGGATCCCTCAACAAAGGGCGAACACAAATTAATCTATTCTACCCTTTAATATAGCTATTACAACACTTCACAACATTTTAAAATACCCATGAATGGTCTCCATGTTTAATAATTTGAACTTTCTACAAGCGTCTTAAAATGTTATGGTTTTCTGCAGACCTGGGTAAAAGCTCAACTCCTCAAAATCTGCAGGGTTATGCCAAGCCAGGATAGGGGGGAAGGGGAGGAGAAGCAACATCCAATAATGCCTAACTGCCTAGAGGAAAAGCTATTGCAGTTAGTTACAGCAGTGATTACTTTACCCACTTTAGACTGTATCGACACATTACTCATCCTTCAGTTTGAGAATTGTTCTCTCTGCATTATTGACTGGAAGATTCAAGGACTTTTTCCTATTTCCTTCACTCTTGCATTAATCTTGAAAAGTCTCAAGTCAGTACTTTTTATGGCATCAGAAGTGGCAGCATTCAACCATTGTGAAGCAATTCTCCCATCTTCGAGTAATAAATCAACCAGTCCTAAGTACTGTTCTGGAAAAGATGACTTCCCTATTGAGTCATCCCTGCCCTTATGAAATAGTTATTGTATACTTTGAAAAGAATAAGGTCTCCTTTGACTTCTCTAAATCTAAAAAGACTTGGGTAGCCATTCAACTAAACCTTACCCACATGTTGACAAGAAAAATATATAATCATTTTTAGAGATTAAAAGGTCTGAATAAACTACAATTTTGTCTTTCTTCAGTCTAGTCTTCTCTGTCTGAAGGTTTGAAAGAAGGTATCAATATTACTATTCAAGACTTAAACACAGATGACAGTTTCCTCAAGTCATATAACCAGATATCCCACTGAACAAAGCCAGCCTGCAGCACTGAGAATTACAAAGCCCTGATGCTTAGTTCAGCTGAGGTCAGGGTAGTTATTTGAAGAGTTAGGGGTTTTAGGAACCTGTGTTCAGGAAGAATCTTTCTTATATATCACAGTCTGTAGAGCTTTCACAGATCAAGTGCTCGCCTTGCTCTTTGCAAAATCTGGATGGTGGGAATAGAGAAGGGAATAGCTCTCACTAGAGATGAAGGTTCTCAGCAGCTTGTATTTGTTTCATTTCCACATGTCTTCCATTCTCCTGGATTTTGCCTACTACTGTCAAGGGCAACATTATTGGAGAAGAGAATACAGAACAGAAGAAAGGGCACTCATACTGCCCAATGAAGCACACTAACTTTTAATACAAGAGCTATTCTTACATTATATAGAATGAAAGATGCACTAAAGCAGTAACTTGGTGTTTCAGAAATACATCTGAATTTGTTCAAAAACCTGCCTTGATTCTGCCAATCATTGCTCCTTTTGTAACACCGAATCTCAGGCCAAACTTTCAAGTCATTAGCTCTGCTTTTTGAAGAATTTATCTGAGACACCATCCTTTCCTCCCATCCCCTAGAAAGTGATGAGTATTCACTCCTGCTGTAGGGGTGGAGAGGGAAGAGGAAATCAGTTACTCATTTAGGAAAAAAGTAGGCTTGTATGTTCTTTTGGTTGTTAGCAAATTTTGTTAAAAAGGCTTTTAGTTTTTGCTTCAAAATTCTTCTTCCCTCCATGCTACAGAAATGACTTCGATAGTGATTCTCAATTAGCTTGACTGTATTAGTCACTGCTTATCAAATTAAGTTGCAATTTCCATACTATCCACATACCATATTAATACAGGATTTCAATAGTCAAGTGAAGCAAAATTTAAAATAACTTGCCTTGTAAGAGGAACACAGCGCTGATTTCTTCTTCACCTTTCAGAGTACAACTGTAACTTCCCAGCTTACTGTTATCCAAGATCCACAATCTTCAAAAAAAAAGTTTCACCAATTCCTTTTTTGCTTGTATTTTCTTTTGTCCTACAACTATCAGTGACTGCTAATTAATTCTAAAGAAACCAGCAGAGATTAGTAGTGGAGCAGAGAACATACATCGCCAAAACACAAGGATTCAGGTTTAGTGCAGTGTAGAAACAGCATGACATTTTTAAGAAAACAGAAGAGCACAAGCAGACCTGGGAACATAAATATAATTTTCACCCTTGTTGCTCACAGAAGGCCAAACATCTTTAAACAGTATGATCTACAGGTTACCAAATTAGACATGGGTTCACCATGTGAAGTATATAGCATATGCTATGTATGACTTCAGAACAGATTATTTAAACGGTTTGTTCTTTCTAAAGCCAGTCAGTCAACAGCAAGCATAGCTCCAACAGAACAGTTTTAAAGGGCTGTCATCCAATGAAGTGCAGCATCTTCTCTGTTGGTAAACTACGCATTTCACAGGCACTTTGAAAAAGACTTACGTGGTTGTGTGTGTAAATGGAGTAGAAGAAAAGTGACAGTACATTCTTATCACACTTTCTGTCATAGAAATTTTATATAAATATTATTGATGTTAAGAAACCAAAGCAATGCAGATATCAACTGGAGACTGCCTGGTTAAAAACAGCCCATTTACAGATTTTTAAAGGCCAACAGTAAATTATATCAATTGAAGAAAAATTTCTACAACATTTCTTGAGTCTCTGTAGAGGTTTGAAAGAGTTAAGAAAACCTTTAAAAAAAATCAAAAACATCTTTATTGCAAAGCTAATTTCTTCTCTCTCTTTTGCTAACTATGAAGGAAAAAAAACTGGCCATTGACGCCTTTCAGACTTCTGCAAAGCAGCACTGAGGTAGAAAAGAGAATGTGGAAAATGGGGGAGTGTAAAAGAAATTGAGGTATTTTAGCAATCTCAGACTGAGATTACACTTCACTTACTGAACAGAATTACTGGACCTCAAAGAACTGTGTCCTTATTGTATATTCTTGTCTTGAAGAAACCTTGTTCTCCCAGCACTAGAGGAAGAACAGGAACTCCTCCTCCAGGCTCGAGGTTAACTGCAACCGTTTCCCTTTCCTCCAGCTTTAATATGTTGATTAGGAGCATGTATTAATCACTGCATTTGGCCCTTTTCTAATATAAACATGACTAGTATTGGGCAGTGTATATGCATGTGATAATAACTCCTCAGAACCTGCAAGTCAACCTGTAAAGAATGCTACTTACTGGATGCTCCAGCTGTTTTCAGTTTTATTGATGTGTCTGATTGTTTCATTTCCCCTCTTCCAAGTCACTTGAAGACTTTTCAAATGAGAATATTTGTTGTCCAACCTGCATGAAAGTTCAATTCCAGCTGCACTGTCCAAAGTGATATTTTTTTCCACGGAAGTACCAGAAACACCTAAAAAGTTTAAAAAATTGTTTATGAAAAACATATTACTTCATTCTGGGGGAAAAGAGATTCAAAGATTGTGTTTTACATATGCTGGATTACAGGCGGATACAGTGTGTTGCTGTTATACTTTCCAGGGTAAAAAACTGCAAAATCAGACAATCAGTGCTTGACAGTAATTTTCTTAAGCCATAACTGAGTTATGATACACATCCATTACAAAAATGACACAGTCACTCCATTCTGTAGGTAAACTTCCTAGAGGGCTCTAATATAGAAACATAGATATCCATTTCACTGAAAACAAGACAGACCTATGCGTCTACATAATTTAATCCAAACCAAAATATATTAAGTACTTAGCTCTCACCAAGGGGAACAATGTCTGCTCTCAGTCTAAACTTCCTTTTTGACTTCACATTTGGTATTAAAAAAGCAGGATTTATCTGATTAAAAATATTAGTAAATATATAAAAAGTTCTATTAATAATATCTAAAAGAGTTAGACTTGTAAATATCAATAAGCATCCAGGTTTTAGCCAGTTGCAGATACTGTGAGATTACAGCTAATGTCCTGCTGCTAGTGAAGTTGATAAAATCCACAAGCGTAACATGGTTGGATCTGGCCTTTCATGCTACAGCTACTCGAAACCAAATCATCTTCAAACCCATTTATGGCTGCCTTTGCCTTCCTAGTGGCAAGCCAGTAGAATTATAATATGAAAACATTCCAATACAGTAGAAAAACCTGACACTTTTTTGCTTTTAACAAGCTCCATGAGCATAAAACAAGTGTATCCAAAAGGCAGGTTTCAACAGCAGGTATCTTCTCCGATCCGTACAAGCAGCCTCTTATAAAAAAAACCACCTCTGACTTTGTGCCTGTCAGCACTGACATTTTATTTTGTAATTGGCCTTTTCTTTCACGCCTTCTAGATAGAACTGTGGTTAGTCCATCTGAATACTCCACAAAAATTTATTTCATGCCTCACCTCAATCCCAGACCTACCCTGTAGTACTTGATGGTGGTCAAAAAAAGTGCACTTGTATTTCACAGCTCAAATTCTTTCTGAGGGAAAAGGAAGTTTTAAGGTACAGCTCACTGACTTAGTAATGCGAGTCATACCTGAGAAGCAGTGAAGTCTGGCTTCACTGTCAGATACTCCCATAGAATATTTGAACTTTACTGGGTCTGGCAGAGACATTTACAGGCTGCAGAACAGCACGCCCAGAACTCCAAGTCCCAGCCAAAATATTACAGATCTGTTGAACTGGAGTTAAACTTAGAGGTGCAACACCTCGGTCTTTTACAGCAGAACAAAGTCAGTTACTGCAACTCATTTATTAGACCCATTATGCTCAATAAATGAGCCAAGCGTAACTTACCTTGTTGAGGTCGTTTATGATCAAAGTAGTTTTGCAAATGGAATTGGTTTCATAGTAGCAAAAGTTTTACAGTCAGATTAATTACACCAGCTAAAAATAGAATCCATACCTTTTGAGACTATTCTAAAAATAAATCCACACTTTAAATGAATGGAACATGAAAACTCTATGCTGTTGAAGATTAACCGCTAGCCAGACTGCTATCTAGGGCATCTCTGTACTGAGAGCGTATGTACCAGAACAAGAAATAGACACTACATTAAGTTTTCCACTAGAAGAAAATACAGCACAAATGCTGTGCAATTATGTCCTTAAAGTATCATACCAGTACTTTGCAAAGGAGTTCTAACTTATATCCTCCAATCGAGAGAGATTTCAATTATATCAGTTTTTCCAGTTGTCCACGAAATTAGTTATAAATGCTTATTTGGCAACTGGGAACTTCACATCTACTTTAGGAAGAGGCTTACCCTGCCTTTTCTCCATGCTTTAACTCTTGTAATGCTGCAGAGCTGACTAAAACCTGCTGGTTAACAAGTACCCTAGCTTACGTGGTTTTTCCAAGCAGATTCACTTGTGCAAAGAAATTGTCACTTGAATTGATTTGGGGGAACAGATAGCTACAAGTTGTTTTTACTTGTAGTTTTAATAAAAAAGAATCATTCTCTGCTGCAAAATAGTTATTAGAACACAAAACTGAATAGTGCAACAAACTTATTCATCTTTTCTTTTACTGAGCTCATCACTTGCTCACTGCGAACATCTTAACTTTATCAAGAAGATGCTATCCTAGATACTTCTACAACTCATACAGAAGATTGTGTGTAACCATAGGCATTCAATATAACATAACTGGAAGAGAAAATAACACACTCACCAGGTAGGAGTACCTCATACTCCACAAAAGTGACATTAGACACATTCTCTTTGGCTGCCTGCTTGAATTCTTGTGTGGTAAGATCTGGACGTAACAAGGTTGTGAGGGAAACAAAGTGATATGTTATGATCCTGTAAAGGTAATGATTCAGCAGAATGTCAATATGGTATTGCAATTGTCTCTTATAGTAATCTTGGGGGAAAAAAGGACTTTGCCAAAGGCTACTATGGAGATCCTTTCATACACCTTGTGTGTTCACAGCCAGAACCTTAAAGTAGCAGTGTTGTGTGGCCACTGTTACAGTAATTATGCCATTTTAGAAGATGGTTTCTAGCTTTAATACAATGTTGTAATTGTGAATGTCAATACTCTAAACAGGTCATAACTATCTATTTCACAGCCTGATGCAAAGAGTTACCTATACACGTGGCTTTTCCTAAAGCTTACAGGTGTGTCCTAGACCTGTATAGGACTACATCAGTGTTTAAGTACAGCTTGGAAAAGTAGTAAGCTTTAGAAAAATAAAAAAGAAGAAACAGAAGGACAGAACACTGCCATTCTCAAAGCCACTACAATTTAACAACACAGCCAGAACGCCAGAGGTAGACTATCTAATCTAGATACAGCTCTAATGAATGCGGGGCAAGGACATCCTGTGCTCCACTGGAACACGGTCGGAGTCCCTCACTGCTCCACAAAACTCATGTTATACTGCAGGGAACTTCCTTCCACACACAAAGAATATCAATATTGACCATCATTTGCCTGACTAAAATACTCTTTTCCTTCTCTGAGAGAAAACTACATTTATGAAGTTTAATATGGCCAGCAAAATCTCTTTCTGTAGGGCTATGGAGAGCATACTATTCAGAGACTACCTTTATAAAGCTCTGCAAAGCTTGACACAGCTATCAGGCAGGCAACTGTAAGCATAAACAGTCTGTTCCCACCACTATACTTGTTCTCATGCTCTGTGCCTTTCAAGAACAGAGCAAGCAAGCAAATTAATAAGCTACAGCTTTAACTACAGGTGTAGCCCAGCTAAGGAAGCATCACCCTTCCACATCTACACACATAATTGTTTCATTAGTACTGTACTATCGGCATACAAGTTCCTAGTAAACTGAAGTACACTGTGGGAGAAGACAAAAAATTATGCTTCAAGGAAAAGTCAATTCAATACAGTTATAGCAATTTTCATTTTTTTCAGTTTCCACAGTTACTTTCTATACAGCTTTAAACATCAAACTCTTTGCCTTGGTAATTATCAACTAATATAAATCCTCCATAACCACTTGATTAAAAAATATCAAGGTAGAACCTTAGGGTAACTGAAATTTAAAAATTTAGGTAGAAGACAACATCTGATTGCTTTTACCAGGTATAGATACATTATGTCCAAGTGTCAAATGATCTGAAGGGCTCCCCTGAGTTTGCCAGTTGGCAGTTCGTGTAGTTGTCGTGGGCTCTGAAAGGTGAAACAAACCAGTTACAAAAAATGAATTTTCTTTCAATTTAGTGATGAAACAAAAGAAATAGAGATTCCCCCGCCCCATGGTAGATAAAATAGACTAAATGTTTTAAGCCACATGTTTTACATGCTTGCAAAGTAACTTTATTGTCAGTTATTTTATAATGCATTTCAGGAATATATAAACAGTAGTTACTGATTGAATCTGCCTAATCATACAGCATTATACGAGAAAATTATTCTAGTTTTTGTAGAAGGAAAGGGGCTTCATTATCTCTCCTGTCCATGGATTGAAAAGGTTCCCATTCACAGTTGGGAAAATAAGAAAACTGGGCTACAGCTTCAGTCTTCTCACTGAGAGAAGCACTGGGTGGCAGAGTTGATCACTGTGCAGTAGAAATAGTGTCTCTGAAAGCCTACATCTTCTCAGAATTACTGCTCCTCTTTTCCTGCATAAAATACTGAACTTTGAGGTAAGGTTCTTAAACAAATGCCTCTCAGCTACCGTTGAGAGAATCTGGCTGTGGTGAAGGAGGTCCCTGCTAGTGGATTGCATCTGAAGGTCTCTGAGCAAGCATAAGCAGAGGTACCACATGCCTTCCAAGTTGCTGGCCCGTTCCATAAAGCAGTGTTTTTCTTTATCAACATGTCAGCTCACAACACAAGGAATGCTATGCCACAGGCATTCAGCCTTTTGCCTGGCTTGTTCCATCTGCACCTTCATACTTTCCCTCATGCTTCAACCAGTTTAATATGCTTCAACCAGTTAAGTAACAATAAACCTGTATATTAAGGTGGACGATGCGGAAGAACAGAGCTTCAGGCTAGTTCATTTGGTGGTTGTTGACAGTAGACTGTTGTCAGTCTCAACTAATAGTCCAAAATGGCTTTTTAAGCAAAAAAATTACGAAGCTGTCCCCTAGCTCTAGACACTAAGTCCTGTTCCTCTGGACAAGAGCACAAGCAAGCCTTGATCTCTGCCTGGAGAGACAAATTAGTCCAAGCGTTTACCCCTGAAATAACACATGAAGGCTGGAAGTGTTCTGGGGAATCTTCCTCTGTCTGTCTGGGCAAACACCTTGACGGCATGCCAAGGTTGTCATGGATCACCTGAGTTTATGTCAGTCTAGTACATGCATCACCTGGTTTGTTTCTGAAATCCCTCATGATGACAGATTCAGAAGGCACCAGTGCCAGTTCATATGGTAGTTATCTATCCACAAAAAACTAGACGACGTTTAAGATGTCTTGCACACTAATAGGATCCTCATACTGACTTTATTCCTCAATCCACATATCAAATGAAAATAGCCAGGTGAGGTCATATTATACAAAATACTTTGTGTATTTTAGCTCATATGTATATGTGTGTTTATGTATGGAAAGAGTTATTGAATTTATTAGCTATTGCACTCCTAGTTCTCAACACACATTGTGCTAAAAAGCTCTGAAGATGAACACCAGGTAAATAGCATTATCATCTCCATGACAAAACTGTAGATGGAATAACTTGTCAGAACTTGCTTGAGTTCATGTATAAATATAACTTAGCCCATGTTTGATTTGCATTAATCAACATGAGCTTTGGTACACTGCTGAATTCCTGCTGCTCTGATCTTTATGGAGAAAGGAGGGGTGGGAATCAACAACCATTGGTTTCTTCTCCTGCCTGAAGCTTATACTCTGCTCCCTATCAAAACCACAATTAAGGTCCAGAATATGGTGAATACAGTGTGGGGACAAAAGAAGGTTTTGACACATCCATAATTAAAAAAAAAAGACAGATGAAGCTAGCAGGCACAGTGATGCAAGGGCATTATTGTCCCTCTCACTAATACAAGAGCATAAGGAGGAGTCCTCACGTGAAAGATTATCAGGTATAAGTACACAGAACAGAACCTGCCACAATGGTTCTAGTTTGGGAATTGTCCCACCTCCAGGATCATTGCCTTCTTTTATGGCATATATGCATAAGGGCAACAGGTCACGCAGCTGGCAGTTTGATAGCTTTTTCCACAGTCCTTGAGATGCCCACACCACCTATGCTCTTGCAGCAGCTTTAAAAGGCCTAGATGATATATTTACTTCTGTTTCTTCTGAAGAGTCACAATCTTATTTCAAAAGACTTATTTAGTATGAAAATGTAAACTCTACATGGTAATTTAGGATCACTAGGAAAAAGTATTATAGCTTTAGGTGTATTGAAATAAAAGAATTACCAGGTGTTGATTCATTAAGTCCACCTTGCATCTTAGTCAAAGAGTTCACCTGAGACTGACTGGCATCTTGTGGTGTCATAGTTGGATCTACAAAGAAAAAAGGGTTTAAAGAAACTTTATTCTCTCTCAGCTGAGCTGAGTTAGAAATATCTAGTTCATGAAAAGCATTCAAACAGAACCTCCTCACCTCAGACTACTACCTCCATTTTTTCCCCAAATTCTGGGCATATATCAGCCAAAATGTGCAAGAATTACTTTTCATTAGTTCTTTAACTTACTTTAGGCAAGAAAAGATTAAAGAACAGAGGCAGTATTTACTGGACCTCTAATTTCTACATACAGATCTTTTTCTGTAGTTAGCCTATAGTCGGGCAAAGCCATTCTTCAGAATATTCCAGCAGACCAATAAACTTTATAACCTGTACTCAAATCCTGTCTTGTTTCTGGGCTTAGATCACCATAGCTTACAACACTGACACTAGTTGATTATTTTTAAACATAGACTAGCCGATTCACTAATAGAATAAGGACCTCATTACCTCACATGTCTACCCTGTTTAGAGATGCAGTGAATAACCTCCTTTCCTTCTATTATCACCTTGGTGAGCAAAACAAAACGCATCTGTGTCAAACATGGACTTCACCAAGTAATGCTAATGACTATTCCCATTTTCCTTTACATGACTGCAAATCTGATTCTGCTCCTATAATACAGTTTTAATGAGCCAGGCAAGACTCTAGGGTTTTGCTTTATATTCTTGGCTGGAGAAGGAAGAGCAGGGGAAGAGGCAGAAGACTTGCTTAGTTTGA
The DNA here is from genome assembly GCF_964195595.1 of Calonectris borealis. Taxonomy (NCBI): domain Eukaryota; kingdom Metazoa; phylum Chordata; class Aves; order Procellariiformes; family Procellariidae; genus Calonectris; species Calonectris borealis. The sequence goes on along the minus strand of NC_134352.1, from coordinate 69,710,748 downwards.
GTATATTGCTGTGTCACTCTTCTATTAAGAATTCAAGGACCCTAGGTGTTTTATAAAAATGGAGATGTTTGCTCCTTCCTTTCTGTTCCCACATTTGGGTGACAGAACTAGTTAGCATAAAATAAACACTATATCTTCACATTCTTAGGTATTCCAGGACATTTCTACTGCCATAGCAGCAGGATGTGCTCTGAGTCTGAGGAAGACTGATCTCACATTAGCAGCTTTTAAGTGATTTGGCCAGTAGTTACATAGGGAAAAAAGGACACATGTTTTGCAGTTGTAATTAAATTTGGGACAGTAATAAGCTCTGCTAGACATCCAAGACAGCAGCAAGCATAGGTGAAAAATGAAAAGCTAAATCATTCTCTAAGTGTGTTCAAACTTGTTGAGAACCATGTGCCTTCAGCAGAAGATAAAGTCAGCACCCTGCCAGTTCCTACAAGTGAACAACACTACTAACACTCCTACCCCATTTCAGCACTACAGGCATAGACAACCTACAAACTCTCCCACTGGCACCTCCAGCACACAGTTACTCCAGACTACGTCAGTCATGCCCGGCATGTACCATCTGCCTTCTCAATCTGCCCATCACACTTCAACCAGTTTGGATCAAAAGTAAAACAAGGTAGTCAAAGGATATGATTAAAGAATTAAGCATTAGGGGGTCTTGACAACAGGCTCTTAATTTTTCATACTTTTTCATACCAATTCACTGGTCCCACAGCTAAGTGTTCTCTCCCAGCCCTTCACCCAAGCAAATAACTTAAGAAATCTCCTCTGTCTGAGTATTTGCTGGCTCATGACCCAGCCAGTAAGACAACTGAGTCTTACTCTCTGCTTGACAGAGGTGCTGAGAGAAGGGAGAGCTATTATGCTTCTGATATTCATGGTAAGGTTGAAGAAAGGTCCATAAATTTTTACATCTGCAGCATCTTGAGGCATTCTAAGCATGTCATGGGTCACCTGACTGCGTCAACTTAGTAGATGCATCACCTGCACAATAATTAAAATCCCCAAAGATGATAAATTTAGAAGGTGTCAGTGCCAAGCTGTACAGCAGCTCTGTTATCTCTCTGCAAGGAAGCCAGATAACCTGCAACATGGTTTGCATACTAATATGGTTCTCATCTTGGCTTTCTTCCTTGATTCACATACCAAGTGAAAGCAGACAAGTAGTGTTACTTCAAGTCACCACTGCTTCCACATCTTGGCTCTTATCTGTCCATATGTCAAACTACATAGCACACAGATAACATTGCACCGCTCTTATCCTCTCATATACACCCACTGAATAGCGTCAGAGATCAAGGTGACCCAGCACCACATGACTAGTGTCACCAAACCAGGCAGTGATTTAAGCAAGTCAAATGGAATAACTTCTCAAACTATTGAGTCACGGCTGCATGCCTTAGCCTATAATTGATTTGCATTAGATTCAATCAATAGTGTGGTAGCTTGCTGAGTGCTTGTTGCCTTGATCTTTACGCAGAAAGGAGTAGGTGAGAGTATAAGGTCACGAATTTATTTTTCTACCTTACCTCTGCTCCCTACTGCAGCCAATATTTGGGGGATAAAGCGTGGATGTACCATACTTGTCATCACCAGAGCAATTTCAGGCTTTAAAATCTATTCGCTCTCTTTTTCAGCCAGAAAAGTGGCTGAATAAGAAAAGGTTGAGATACAATTTGGTTTAATTTAACATCATTGTTTTAATGTTTAATGTCAATTAATTTAATATTAATTTTATACTCTGTGCAAGCACACAAGCATTCAGTAGCATCCAAAAACTGCCACCAGCACCTCCCAGTGCTCCTAGAAAAGGGAAAAGCTGAAGGCTGAGCTCTCCTGACGCACCAGAGGATCCACATGAAGGACTTTCACATGCCCTGATGGAAGCTCTTTCCTCAGAGCAAACCAGAAAAATCCAACCTGGAAGCAAAGTCTGTAAGAAATGAGGTGTATCCTCTACTTGTATAACTCCTTGGTATCTTTAGGGGCAGTAGCCGGGAGATGAGATGTAGTGCATTTGCTTTTCCTGCAGGAATCTGGCAGCACATACTGCAACTAAATTAGGCAACCACAATGGCAACCAAATGAAGCAGCAAACTCTGAAGAACAATGTCATGACTCTTAGTGAGAAATTACCCTCAACTCAATACAGAATAAAAGTTATGGTTTAAGTTTTTCAAAACAATTAACTAAACAATTACGGACTCTTGCTTTTACTGCAACCATTTATTTTGACCACAGAAGACCGCTGAACCCCCGCATCTGCAGAATGCACACCGTTTCTGGACTTCACTAGAAGACAGTTTTAGTTCTCCTCCCTCCAAGGGAGCATGAACTTCCCTTTGCTGCACCTGTGCAGATAGTCCCTGTGCTTGACTAGGTTTTTGCACTTTTGGTTAATAACCAATGGAAGAGCAAAATACTCTTCCTCAGATATAAATGAGCATGGAAATCACAGTATGATGCCTTCCTACCTAGTTCAAACAAATACGAAAGCTTTTAATATGAGTCTGAAAAACAACAGCCTCACTTTATACAGATAAAGGGTACTAAAGCAAGTGACTCATTTCTGATGTCTGCTCAAAACCAGACATGATATCTACCACTTTAGGAAGATGGTAGATTTGTGGAAATTTTGGAAACACAAACAGGGTTTTGTTGGGGTTTTTTTTAGGTGTTTGGGGTTTTTTTTTCAGAAGAGGATATAATTTCACTGATGGCTTTACATAAACTTGGAATTGCTTCAACCACCATTAGGTACATTTTTTAGCAGTAATAGTCACCAAAAATAAATACCATGTGGCTAACTTGCCATAATGCGAGTCACATGTTCCTACAAATATCAAGACATTTACAGTCACAAAGCTTTTTGATCAACGAAATAAATTTTTAGAAAATACTTCAAGTTTTATGTGTGTGTACATTAATACACATACATTTTTTAAAGAAGCTTTAAGAACTACAAAGCAGATTTTCCTCTGTGTGCGTACATAAATATATATATTTTAATCAAGCCTTAAGAACTGCAAAACACATTTTCTGTCCTTTCACATTACGAGAAACTACTACGAATTTTACAGAAGTTATCATCACACAAGGAGCAGTACTGCTCCTCCCAGTATTAGGAAGACCAAGAGAGGCACTAACAAACATGTAACTACCTTCATATCACACACTGGAAGTGCAGCTAAACCTTTGATTAATTAAATCCACAGCAATAATGTTCACATACATGTATTGGCAGAACTTTCAGCCTTGGCAAGACATGCTCCAACAATTACGTCTTGCACAGCAAACATCAGCAATCTGATATTTCATTCTGTATTACTCTGATGCTTCAAAAATAGGGATTAATAACAGAAATCCACTAGTTTTAGAAATAATCTCGTATTTCCTTAGAAGTGGCTGGCCTGCTCCTGAACTGCTGAAGACTACTAGAGGAAGAGTAGGGCTCAAATCCCTCTTCCTTCATGGATTTTAAATGCTACATTTAAAAACACAATATAAAATCCTCCAAGGAACATTCCTCACAACCTGCTAGGCATACTGATATTTTAGTAATTCGACTTGCCAATTTGGTTTTTTTCAGGACTAAAATGCTGCTTTACTTGGTAAGGATAGGGCAGCAATAAAACACTATGCCTCAACCTCCAAGTCCTGCACCTGCACCTAACAGATCCTCCTGCTTGCGAGGCAGAAAGCGGGAGATGGCATCAGACCGCAGGACGGGACTTCACCGGATGCGGTTCCGCACACGGCAGCTGCCCCCCGGCACGCACACGCGGGGAGGCAGCGCTAAGGACCACGTTACCGTTCATCAGAGGGCAGCAGAGGAGGGGTCCCTACTTTCCAGCAGGCCTCGAGAAACCCAAACACTTTTTTGAAGCTAAAGACGAAAGAGCGCCGGGGGCGGCAGCTGCCCCCGTACCGGGTGCCGGGGAAAAAGCAGCGCTGGGGAGTTCCGACCCCGGGGAGCAAAACGAACGCCTCAGTCGTTCAAACAGGCAAGGCCGAGAGACAGCCGCCTTGCCGGGCCCCCGCTTCGTCCCCCCGGAGAGCCAGGGGATGCTTCGGGGCAGGGAGGACCTTTGCTCAGCCGCAGCTCCCAGGCGGTGCCCCCGGCCCCCCTCGCCCCAGCCCACCCCGACGCTGAGGGCGGACGGGGCGGCTGCGGCGTGACAGCCGCGCGGCCCGGCCCGGCCCGCGAGAGACGGGAGCGTTTACCTGCGGGGCTGCCGACCGAGAGGCTGAGGCTGAGGCAGAGCAGCAGCAGCCGCCGCCCCGGGCGCTTCCCGGAGAAGGCGGCAGGCATGGTGCCCCAGCCGCCGCCGCACTCCCACTGCCGCTTCCCCCGGCGGCGCGCAGGCAGCTGGCTCGGCTTGCCTCGGCCCCGCACCGCCCGCGGGCAGCGGCAGCTGAGGAAGCCTCAAGCGGGCCGGAGCGGCTGTGGGAGAGAGGCGGCTGCTGCAGCTGCGACAGGGATCAAAGCCAAAACAAAGCAGCCCCAGATCCACGAAGAGAGCAAACGTCGGGCAACGGCCGGCAGAAGGCAGCCTGTGAGCCGCTGCGGGCACCACCGATGCTCCTCACGCCCAGGACGTGTCACTGCCGGCATAGGGGCCGCCTGCGCGGCCCCGCCGGGCTTTATGCGGCGGGAGGAAGGGCGTGGGTGAGCACCGGTGGCTAATTGGAGAGGGGCCTTCGCAGCTGGTCCGGCTGGGAGCCTGGCTGGGGCTAGCTGGAAGCTGACGGAGCACGTAGGGAGGTTGGGTCGTCTCTTATTTTTGGGCAAAAGCGGCTGTTGCTGCAGGACCAGCTCGGCTGGAGCAACCCTCTGAGGCAGCTGGCTCGGGTAGGGTTTGCCTAGAGAAGGCTGCCGAGGGCAGAGCGCAGCCTGTCTCTGCCCTTTGGCTGGTGATCTTCTGCAGAGCCCAGCTTTGAGGGTCAGTGGCTCCAGGGCAGCCGGGTTATACTGTATGAGAGCTGCAGCTTTTCACATCTCTTTCTAAATCTCCTGGCTTGGGCAGCAGTGCCTGGGGAGCACCATTTCCAACAAACACATCTCAGGACTTTGACTACTGCTTGGTGCCTTTAAAATCACAATTTAATTGCTTAGACTGTTTTAATCATATATATATGTACATATATAGTAAAACCACTTATATATAAAAATATAGATGCATTTCTGTTTGTTACTTGATAAATAACTGAATTTGGGTTTTGCAGTATAAAAATCTGGCAGGGTGGCATTCTCTGAAGGAGAGTCTCCAGGATGGGGAACTTGCTGCTTCTTCCTTCCTATCGAGAGATGGTTACTTCAGCTAATGCAAAAGTTGAATCGTGTATAAGGTTTGTATCAATAATGCAAAAGGTCACTGCAGCTAAGCCTTTACATCATCTTAGCTCTCCCATGCTGGTGGAACTGTAGGAGTTTATGGAGAGCAGGAATAAGTCAAATGCCCTGTGTGTTGATTTTCCAGCATTGCACATGTTCATGCTGCCATCCATGTCCTCCAATACCAATACAGTGTCCTTCACATTAAAATTTTCCATCATAAAACCTCCCAATTAATGTAATAATGGCAAAAGCCTGGGAACAGGATTAATTCGTTAAGCTCCTGCTGCATGTCACAGGAAGACTCAGGATTCCTGCTGGTTAAATGGGACCATGTATAGATAGGAGCCTTTTCTATTGTTGAAAGAATGAACACCCTTCATATACTTGGAGCAATCAGATGGAGCCTTCTGTGCTCCAGCTCTAAGGTTGTTTAGCTCATGTACAAAAGGTAGGGAGTCATATATATGAGTAGTCAATACACAGTGATGTCTGTACAGCTGTAAATCCACTGCTTTTGAAATTTAACTACAACCTGTAGTTCTGTGGAGTGGTTTGATCGACTGACAGTACCAGTGTGCTCTAAGGAGTTAATCTGTCAGCCTGCTACAACTGCACAGAGCGATGGGATTCAGAGAGAGAATCCAATTGAGATAAGGCTGTTTAGGAATGGCAGATCTTCAGCTTTTGATGGGAAAAAAAATTGTCTGGAGCTTGAAAGCTGTTTTATCTGAACCAGTTAGGCCTGAAGAGACTTATCTTGGGGGATGGGGGCGGGGGGGGGGGAGGGGAAAAAAAGGGTATGTCAACTGCCTTAAGATATGAAGAGGCTGGTTTGTAGTTCCAGTTAGCTCTCACTGGAACAGGTGAAAATAAAACTTTATGTTCATCTGATTTAGCAGTTAGGTATGCACCGCCTTTTGGTGAGTCAGATTTTATCCACCTGGAAATCACGTGGATGGGTTAGTGTGGGGCAAGTCTATGTAAACGTCTGTGGCTAAACTCTGCCAGCTGGCAGGAATGGAGCTGCTAGGACAGCCTGATCTAGGACCTAGCTGTAGCTTTATCAGTTCTTGCTCAGTGGAAATTCTGACAGAGACAATTTGTTTTGAGTGACTTTATGTCCTGTATAGGACTGGCTTCTGTCTTTCCCACCAAGTCATCCTGGGTAGAGCATCAAAGCAATCTCAAGACATGATGAATCCTTCTCAACTTTTCTTCAGGGCTTGTCGTCTGCTAATGGTACACCCCGCACTTATCTAATGTTGAATGGGAAGAAAACAATTACTAAACTACGCCTGAGGGAGCTGTTGTTTCCTAGACTGATGGTAGGAGATATAGAAGCCACAAAGCAATGAAAGGGGGAAAGGCAAAGAGGAAGCAGAATTTAGAGGAAGCAGAATTTAGAGGAACTAATCGAGCAAAGGAACCAAACAGCCCTTTAAGGGTTTCAGTGCTCCAAAGTTTGCCTTACATAATAATATGCTAGTACTAGATTATTCCCCACGTACTACTGCTGGATTTGGTAGATCATTGAAGGTGTAGGAGTGAGAAATTTCAGAAATTAATGATCACAAACTATGAGAAAACAGAATACTGGAGTTATTAAAAAAAATCAGCTATCATATTTGCTTGCATTTGGAAACACTGACTGGTGAGTAATTAGGAATGTCAGAAAAGTATCTGTATTTAAACTTTACATACTAAGACTAATCTGCTCTATCTATTAACATCCAGCATATTTTCCTCTTCTCCTTCAAACTAATCCTTTTCCCTTACTTCCAGAGAGAAACTCTGACTTGTTCTCACATAGTAATTACTTGGTAAATGTGATGGTCATTTTGGAATAAGGATTCATGTTTTGAACCTTACTCTGGCTTATAGAAAAACTTTTACATTGAATAAAACTTCTGATACAGGAAAATTACTGGTTTATTCATCTGGAAGATCTTTTCCAAAAGTCTTTATGGCAGAAAGAAAGTAAATGAAGCTCTGAAAATTGCTGTGACATGTTGATTATTGGCTGAAGAAAAATCTGGACGATAGTTTGTACTTTTACAGCTCCTTTTCTCCAACACTAAGTGTATGTTCTCAAAGCCCAGTCTTTGGCATTCGTTTATTTCTGTTAATAACTAAAACAGTAAAATAACCAAAGGACATACCTGATCCAGCAATTTCCTTGGCTGGAGGTTTGCTTTCACAAAATCCACTCAAATTGTGGAAGGGTAACTAGCATATTTGAGAAGAACAGGGAGAAGGGAGAAACAGTCAAAAGGAACTGAAAATCTCTTGAGGTGGCAGTTCTGATACATTTCAGGGATGGTGCTTAGTTGCTTTCAGTACCTGAAGCTGAATGATCAAGACCTTACTAGACTCTAGATTTTTCTAACGTTCAAGGAACTTTAATGAGGAGACATTTGTTCATGGGTGTGAAATTTTTAATTGGAAAAGCATGAAAATAAACAGTGGGAAATAGGAGAAACAATTTAGATTTACTTCAGAAATAAGTTTGGCAAGCATGGCCAGGAGGTAATTTTGCAAGGCCAGGAGATAATGTGTTACTAATCTGTGGACTGCTATCAAGAAGATGTGCCCGAGTAGATGCTATGCAACATCTATATGGATTCCCCATTCTACAGTAACAGTCAGGTTGTAATAAAATAAAAAAACAATGCAGAATGCATGTGTTTCTGAAAGCCAAAGCAATACATTGAATGCGAGTACAAGACTACAAAACAGAATTTTATTGTCTTCCCCAAACATTTATCTTTTGCTTGCTCTCTTGGAAGGATTTAACTAAACTGACCTCTTGGCTGGATTTAAAATTACAGGCCAGATTATGCAATCTGCATACTCTGCAATTGCCTACTCTGCAATGTCTGCATCCTGCTGAGTGGCTGTAAATCCCCGTATCTCCTGTTACCTCCTCGGAGGCAATTTGCAAGATTAAGCATATAATCTCTACTGAGAATTCTGCCATTTTTATCAAATGTTTAATGTCGCTTGCTAATATTTGAGCTGTAGATGAAACAAAAATTTGGGCTGTAGGGCTTTAGAAACATATTTCTTAAAAATCTTAGGCTGCTGTCAGTACCAATTATTGAGATTGGCAATACTGATCATACAAGATACAATATCAATTGTTATTGTGTGGGGTTTGATTTTGTGCAAGGTTGCAGATTATGCAGTATGGCTCTGTGCAGAAAAGTCTTCGTTCACATTGCAAATATACTGTCATCAGGAACTGGCAGCCAGAACGTCAGCCAAGTAAGATTTTTGGCAAATGGCTCTTTTTGCCTTTCTGTCCCGCAGCCCTCCCACTGAAGCCTGAACAAAATTGACATTTTTAAATGGAAAATATAATTAAAAAACAGTATTTTGTTTAAAACACAATTTAGATTGAAACCTTATGCACAAGACATCTAAAGAATTTTCTACAGTCTGTTAGTTTAATGTAGAAATAAAGTTCACTGTGATACCAATGCGTGCCACCCCATCACAGGGTTTGTTTTGCAAGCTGTTGCTTCAAACTGTGCAGAAAATGTTTTTAAATGTCTCAAGCAAGACCAGATTTTGAGGGAAGTAGTATCTTTCATTACAATAATGTACCTGGAAAAAATAAGCCAGCCTCTGATCTGAATACAATTTGAGAAAATTACTCTGGGTAATTGTAATTATGCTGAGGGCACGCAGTCTCACCTACCGCTTTAGTATCAGGAAGAAGATGATCTCCTCTATAAGTCTTTCTTTTCATGAATTCTCCATTTTCCAACCTTTCAAACTCTTAAAAATAGTTTATTTTTTTGTTGCAAGATAAAAAATCATGAGAGGCCTTACATACAATCAGCTATACAGGAAAGTCTCCTCCATTGTGCTATTGTACTTGCTCAATTATTAGCAGCAGTAAGTGGGAGCACTAAGTCATCGGTGAAACAGGCCTTGCTTACATCGTTGAAATTGGGCTATGTGGGGCTCCTGCTCTGGGAGAAGTAATGCGTGTGATGCACAAGATAATGCTTTTCCGTTTTTTTTGCGGATGTGGTGGTGACAGAGCGTAGACTTTGTCTCATTCAGCTGACCTGTTTTATGGTTTTCCTCTGCTGTGTTTTGTTTTGTTTTGTTTTGTTTTTGTCAGGTAGTTGACACAAATCGAGTTTCTCTGAATTTATATTTTTTTATTTGGAAATATGTTTGTAATGCTGCAGATAAGACCTGAAGATAAGACAGTGTAAAATAAGTAACAAGTAAAGTGGCCTAAGCCTTATTCATTGTATTCCTGGTGGAGGGAAGTCATTCAAGTTAAACACCACTCCATGTATTTATTAGTCAACTTCAGGAAACTTTAGAAACTCTACCTCTAATATCATCCTTTCACTTTCAACATTGTTTTTCCTTTAGTCTTCATGTATTATTTTAGAAAGATAAAAGAGGGCTTCAGGAAAAAAGTGGAGAAAGCTATGTAACAAAACCCGTTATTTGTAATTTCAAAATCTGGAGGTTTTAAACAGTTTTTATTAGTCTTTTGCTTTTTAATTCTTCTCTCTCTTAAATGAAAGCTAAGGTTTTTTACTGAAATCACAGAATTCCAGAAGTGGGAACTGTATGGAAGGGAGAAGAAAAAAGAAAGAAAGAAGAAAAAGGATTGCAAAAGTTGTGATAAGATCTTCGGAACTTCTACTGAATGCAGAGTCATCATAGCTGAAACTGAAGAGCTGAAGTGGGAAGAACTATGCTGTCATTTGATCACTTCATAACTTTGCAGAAAGCAGGTAAGATATGTCCCTGCCCTCATCAGCACATAGGCAGAGACCTCAGTCCATACGCTTTGGGATACCTAACAGTAGTGACTCTGAGTGAATGAGAATATTCACTCTCCTAAAACTTAAGAACCCGTATACGTGTTGGCAGAACCATGCCATCCAAGACAGCACAAGCAAATGTACCCTGGAATCTGCACGCTACAGGAATATACTCATGTTTCTTGTACCATACCATTTCTGTTAAAGAGAAAATTCAGTTTCAAGGTTTACCACAGTGATAATTCTCACAAATGTTAACATTTGTGTAACAGGTACAGAACTATTCAAATACTCTCTGAAATGATGCATACTCAGAACTGAATAGCTCAGTACTTTAACAAAAAAAAAAGTATGTTGGTCCAGAGTGAGGTGGTCTTGGATGTTTTATTTTGGGTGGGAAGGAAAACACCATTCTAAAACAAAACAGCCTGCAAACATTTCTAGTTCTTTGCATGTGGAAGAGCTTCTTTCAGAAATTGATTGTTTCCCAGTCTGCAAATATTTTGTCTGGAGAAGTGGAAATGACATGTAGCAAACAGAGTTCAGACAAAGGAGGGAAAGCCACCAGAACTCTGATAAAGAAATTGTCTGCAGTAAGAAAGAGTATCAAGAGTCAGGCTTTGCATGGCTAGAATTTGTGGAATATTTATTTGTACAAAACCATTTTCCCTGATTGACTTTTACAGTCTGACTATGCATCGTAATCCTATTGTTTCTCTGACGCCTAAAGCGGTTCGCACTTTATTCCTGCATGGGAAGCATTTTCATCCAGAGCTGTAAACTGCCCCATTGGAAGTGTCCAGTGGGATCTGTGAGAGAGAAACTAATGGGCTGTAAAACAGTCATCTTATGTATCTTTTTAGTCCTATTAATACATAGATTTTGTTTGACACTGGTAATAACGGAGTTAAAATGCCTTTTTCAGCTGAGCTTATGTCATACCAGAAGAGTTCAAAGATGAACTTCTGAAGGCGACTTTTTAACAGCAGATTTGTTCTGCGAGGCATTTCCACAAAGGATTCATCAGGGTTATATTATAACTTGTACAATGTTATCAATATTTCCAGGGAAAAAATACGTATGTATTTTTAAGGGAAAGAAGACTAAAATATATTAGTGTGTAGAATGTGAATTTCAAGTGAAAAAGAATGGTAATAGGTAGTTTTTACTTTTAGGTCTGATTTAGCAATTGTCAATACATTTCCAAATATTTCTGCACTCAGTAAGCTGGGGGAGGATTATGCAAAGATAACTTATCCTAACTGAGTTTTAGCTTTCAGTACAACAATTAAAAAAAAAAAAAAGTTTCCTCATGAAGAGAAGAATGTGCAGAACATATCAGTAGTGAAAAATCTACAAAGGCAACCTAAATTTTTTCAACAATAATTGGTATCAACTGATCTATAAAATTTATTTCAGGTTTTGTAAAGTTCAGAAATGCCAGAAAAAAAGGATCTTTTCATTCTTCATTGTTCTAGCTTCCTCTGCAGCTTGTTTCACCTTCTGTTGGTTATGAGAGTTATTGGAACCAATAGTAAACTGTATTGTAGAATTTCAATTTATAGCATAAGAATTAGTCTGTTTTAATTATAGCATTTTCATTAATTCAGCCACAAGTTAGAATTAGTAATGCTAAGACAGCTTTTTAGAATAAAAAATAATTTTGTCTGGTTTTTAAATAACTCAGATAAGCCCTGTATGTTAGGGAGTACTTTGTCTAGAGCTCAATGATAGTGATGATGAGGTCGAGTTCTTGTAGGTAAGGATGAGGGGGAAGGCCAACAAGGCAGATATCCTGCTGGGAGTCTGTTATAGACCACCTAACCAGGACGAGGAGGCAGACGAAATATTCTACAAGAGGCTCGCAGAAGTCTCACAATGGCTAGCCCTTGTTCTTGTGGGGGACTTCAACTTTCCTGACGTCTGCTGGAAATACCACATGGCAGAGAGGAAACAGTCGAGGAGGTTCCTGGAGTGTGTGGAGGATAACTTCCTGACGCAGCTGGTAAGCGAGCCTGCTAGGAGAGGTGCCTCGCTTGACCTGCTGTTCACAAACAGAGAAGGGCTGGTGGGAGATGTGGTGGTCGGAGGCCGTCTGGGGCTTAGCGACCATGAAATGATAGAATACTCAATACTTGGTGAAGTAAGGAGGGGAGCCAGCAAAACCGCTACCATGGACTTCCGGAGAGTGGACTTTGGCCTGCTCAGGACACTGGTCGAGAGGGTCCCTTGGGAGACAGTCCTGAAGGGCAAAGGGGTCCAGGAAGGCTGGACGTTCTTCAAGAAGGAGGTCTTAAAGGCGCCGGAGCGGGCTGTCCCCAGGTGCAGTAAGAAGAACGGGCGGGGAAGACGACCGGCCTGGCTGAACGGGGAGCTCTGGCTGGGACTCAGGAAAAAAAGGAGAGTTTACCACCTTTGGAAGAAGGGGCAGGCAACTCAAGAAGAGTACAGGGATCTCGTTAGGTCATGCAGAGGGGAAATTAGAAAGGCAAAAGCCCAGCTAGAACTCAACCTGGCCACTGTCATGAGAGACAACAAAAAATGCTTTTACAAGTATATTAATGACAAAAGCAGAGCCAAGGAGAATCTCCATCCGTTATTGGATGCGGGGGGGGGAATGTTGCCACCAAGGACGAGGATAAGGCTGAGGTACTTAACACCTTCTTTGCCTCAGTCTTCAATAGTCAGAGCAGTTATCTTCAGGGTACTCAGCCCCCTGAGCTGGAAGACAGGGACGGCGAGCAGGATGAACTCCCCATAAGAGGAAGCAGTTAACGACCTGCTACGCCACCTGAACATTCACAAGTCTATGGGGCCGGATGGGATCCACCCGAGGGTACTGAGGGAGCTGGCGGAGGAGCTTGCCGAGCCGCTCTCCATCATTTACCAGCAGTCCTGGTTAACTGGGGAGGTCCCGGACGACTGGAGGCTGCCAATGTGACGCCCATCTACAAGAAGGGCCGGAAGGAGGATCCGGGGAACTACAGGCTGGTCAGCCTGACCTCGGTGCCGGGGAAGATCATGGAGCGGTTCGTTTTGAGGGCACTCACGAGCCATGTCCGGGACAACCAGGGGATCAGGCCCAGCCAGCACGGGTTCATGGAAGGCAGGTCTTGCTTGACCAACCTGATCTCCTTCTATGACCAGGTGACCCGCCTCGTGGATGAGGGAAAGGCTGTGGATGTGGTCTGCCTGGACTTCAGTAAAGCCTTTGACACTGTCTCCCATGGCATTCTCCTAGAGGAGCTGGCGACTCACGGCTTAGACAGGTGCACTCTTCGCTGGGTAAAAAACTGGCTGGACGGCCGAGCCCAGAGAGTTGTGGTCAACGGAGTTAAATCCAGTTGGCGGCCGGTCACGAGCGGTGTTCCCCAGGGCTCAGTTTTGGGGCCGGTCCTGTTCAATATCTTCATCAATGATCTGGACGAGGGGATCGAGTGCTCCCTCAGTGAGTTTGCAGACGACACCAAGTTGGGCGGGAGTGTTGATCTGCTGGAGGGTGGGAAGGCTCTGCAGAGGGACCTGGACAGGCTGGATCGATGGGCCGAGGCCAACTGTATGAGGTTCAACAAGGCCAAGTGCCGGGTCCTGCACTTCGGCCACAACAACCCCAGGCAACGCTACAGGCTTGGGGAAGAGTGGCTGGAAAGCTGCCCGGAGGAAAAGGACCTGGGGGTGCTGGTTGACAGCCGGCTGAACATGAGCCGGCAGTGTGCTCAGGTGGCCAAGAAGGCCAACGGCATCCTGGCCTGTATCAGAAATAGTGTGGCCAGCAGGAGCAGGGAGGTGATCGTGCCCCTGTACTCGGCACTGGTGAGGCCGCACCTCGAATCCTGTGTTCAGTTTTGGGCCCCTCACTACAAGAAGGACATGGAGGTGCTGGAGCGCGTCCAGAGGAGGGCAACGAAGCTGGTGAAGGGCCTGGAGCACAAGTCTTATGAGGAGCGGCTGAGGGAACAGGGGTTGTTTAGCCTGGAGAAGAGGAGGCTGAGGGGAGACCTCATTGCGCTCTACAACTACCTGAAAGCAGGTTGTAGCGAGGTGGGTGTTGGTCTCTTCTGCCAAGTAACTAACGATAGGACAAGAGAAAATGGCCTGAAGTTGCGCCAAGGGAGGTTTAGATTGAACATTAGGAAAAATTTCTTTACTGAAAGAGTGGTCAGGCCTTGGAACAGGCTGCCCAGGGAAGTGGTTGAGTCACCATCCCTGGAGGTATTTAAAAGACGTGTAGATGAGGCACCTAGGGACATGGTTTAGTGGGTATAGTGGTGTTGGGTTGACGGTTGGACTTGATGATCTTAGAGGTCTTTTCCAACCTTAATGATTCTATGATTCTATAATACTATAATAAATTACATCTGATATCAGTAAGACTTTAGAAAGCATATTGTTAAGGGTTGCACAATTATTTACTGGAAAATAAGGTTCCAGAGAAAAATGTAAATTAGTCTACTGTGAGGATGTTGGGTCATTCTGACTATTTAGATGGCGTATATTCCTCTGACTGACTTCTCACAGTGTTTGAAACAAGTCTGTCAGAGGAAAATGTGTTCTCTCCATGTGGACCCTATTCTCATGCTTGACAACATTTAATGTGTTTGTCCTCACATCAGCCTTGTGGGTAATGTTAACTCCGGTGAATCACTAAGTGGCTCACCTGAGATAACCCAGGAAAAGTGTTACACTTGACTGTTCTTTTCTAGCTTTTTCTGCCCTGTGCCAGGTTCTTTTTGATTCCCCAGGATAAAGCTGAGTAGAAAGAAAAGGCTACTCAGGGTGCACTGAAAAAGTCAGAAGCATTCCCTGCTGACCTGTTTTATTACTCCTCTTTCTTGTAGGAGAGAGCAAACCATGCCCTTTGTACAGACGGCATGTTTGGACCTGGCTTGGGAAGAATTTGAGTTGTCCCCTCTAACACACAGACAGTCTGCAAGGTGAGCATCTAAGACTGCAGACAGCTGTGTGAACATGGTGATTTTGATGCAAGCAAATGTTTGAGCGCTTTTACACATTGGCATTACATTGGAAATTAGATTCCAAGTACGAGTGGCATGAAAAATTGCTGTTGTGCAATGGGTTCATTATCCCCTAGGACTTCTGTAAACAATCAAAGGATTTGATTGTTTGTAGATCTCTAGGACTTGATGGTTACAGGTCTCCTGGACTTACAGCTGGTGTGGTATATTGGCTAGGAAAACCACTATTTTTTAAGCTGAAGCTTCTTACAACAGTGTCTTTCTGGGCTTTACAGATAAATACTGTCCAGCTTTAACTGTAAAAGTGGTGTCCTCGCTCCTACACTTGAACTGTCCTGGGATATTCAAACTGGAAATAAAATTTCAGTTACAGTTTCTTATTGGTACACTCTTCTTTTAAACATGCTTGAAAGTTTCATAAAATTATTTAAAGCTTCTCACAAAGTTGCTAAAACAAAGATTATTAATTCTAAATTACTTTAAGGCTTTTTTCTTCTCTTGATAATACACCCTTGAGATGATGGTGCCTCACTATTACAATGCATCAAGCCAGGGGCAAGTACAGGTGTTAATTACGTTTTTTAAAATAATCATTAAATAGTTTGTACTTCACACAGAGACCATGATCTCCATGCAGTAGGTTAATTGATCTTAGTAGGAAAATAGGAGAATAAATCTGGATTGCAGAAGTCACTGCCAGAAATCCGTGAGTAGAGTGGTTGGAAACTACATGATCCTCTTTTCACATGCCTTTCTTAGTCATTGTTCTACTTAATCTTGATAAGGGGGGGTTGGACTAGATGACCTTTAAAGGTCCCTTCCAACCCAAACCATTCTATGATTCTATATGGGTGTCGACAAACCTGCATCATCTAGTACATCCCAGTTTATCAGTGCAGCATAATTCATTACTATTTCTACAGCTTCTCTGCAGCCCCATCCTTGAACAGTGAAAGAAACCAGTTTTAAGGCAGCTCTAATTACAGTGCATTAATTCAGCTGTTGTGTGCTGCAGAAGTTGCTCTGCCCACTGAAATTCCATGAATCGCATCTTTCCTTCCTAGTAGGAAAAAAAATTACTTGTGCATTTATTAGGTTTTTGGCAGTTTCCCCTTTAGGGTACATATTCATTCTTTGCACTCTTTAGCAGACCTTTAAAGCATGCTCTGTGATGTTTCGGGTAGAACCAATACAGGTGTAATTTCTGGAGACAGATCCTTGCAAGGAAAGCCCATCTCTAGATGGGCTTGTAACAAAGAATATGATTCAGTTCATACAACACTTAATTTAATCTAACAGATTGAGTGTTGACCTTTCAATTACCTCATTTCTCACTTGTATTTTTGCAAGTTGCAAAAATGAATCTCTTTTCAAGTACTTTTTGGTGGTTTTAAGTTGATGTCAGAAGAAAGGGGGTAATTTTTACTGTCTACATTTTCCTAAAACACATGCTGCATAATATTGTGTAACACACAAAAAACCACAGTTGGAGCTTTTCAAAAGAGGAACTTTACAAAAGAGACAGGATCTTGTAATGGCAACCTGAAGTCAACTGAAGCCGGAAACATCACCGTTTCCAATTCTTTGTCTGTATGCCAAGTATGCAGCTTATCTGATTCACAGTATGACTGTCCACATTTAGTCCTAAACAGGCATCCTCTGTAGTTCAAAAAATTAAATTTCTGGGGTTTTAAAAAGGAAGCAAAGTACAAAAGGGAGATATCTTACAAAAGGACTGTATTTCTCTGGGAACTGAGAAAACTTTTTTCCAGAAGATTTCTACTGAGAACAGCAGTGCTATCAAGTATCACTTTTATGTCTCTTATTCAGATAATGCCTTTGTGCAGTGTTTGCTACTTTTTCACTCTTACAGCAGAAGCTGGAGAATAATGTTTATCAACTGTGTGTTTGTTTCTTGCTCTCTTGGTATTACCTACCTGCAAAAGCTTTTGCCATTTTTTGTGTGTGTGCATATGAGTACAATTTGAATGAGGAAGTACAGTCACCAGTTGTATTTCTTATTGGAGAAGATGAGATAAGAAATGTATTATTATCCCCGTTAAAGCTAAGTTTATATAGTATTTTTTCCTTTATCACTCTTCTTCCTACGTAGAGGGAAAATACTGTCTGTAGAATACTATCAGATCGCGAATGACAGGCACAAAAACTGGCTTATAGGAAACATGCATTAAGTTCTTCACAGCGTCTCTGAGGCAGCAGTTTTACTGTCAGTAGGCACTGATCAGAGAGCAGGCAGGAATGTGCTTGGGATCATACTAAACAGTAGTGATTTACTGTCCTATTCTAATGGTCAAATCTCGCCCAAAGTCCATGGACTTCTGGCATGGATGAACTTGGACTTGAGTGCAGGTTTGATTTTGTATTTGGAAGGCAGTGTAGACATATCCAAAACAAGTCATGTTTATATAAAACAACGAGGAATATGCAAATCAGGCTCAAAGCAAAAAAGAAACCTCTCTTCAATGCAAAATTAACTTTTTGTATGATAATGACAAGTCATTAGTCTCCTTTCACATATAAGAGTAATCTGCCCTGGGGCAGAACTCTGCAGGAAAGAAAACCTCCTCTTTATAGGTTCTGCCTCATTATCCCTAGGCAACTTCACTGCTGATACCCATACACTGAGTTGCCAGCATGCTGGATTCAGTGACAGTAGAGAGAGTAGATGGGTGGTGGCAGCTATTTTGTTTTGGGGAAGAAGGTGATCTCTGCTCAGCTGGGAAATAAATTGACTTTTATCACAGTATATCATCCACTAAACATATTTTTAAATCACAGGCTCTGTTTTTCAAATCAATAAGCTCTGTTAAGCCAACAAGAGGAGAGGTGCACATACCTGCAACAATTGATCCTTATGGGTCCCTTCCAACTTGAGATATTCTACGATTCTATGAGTTAAATGGTGGGTTAAACTCACATATAATGGAAATCACGGATGCATCTTAAGAAAAAACTTTCCCTTTTAAAACAATCGAGAGTAACATCCATCTCAAAATCATACAGAATCTGTCGTTCTCTGAGTTCTCACCAATTCTTGTTACAAATATTTATCATTAGAAAATGATAAATTAGAAAAGAAAATTGGGTTTGTTTTGACTTCTTTGCATTTTCTGCTGCACTTTACATAGGGCACATTTATGATCTCTGGCTTGGCAAGTGCAAGTCTGAACCTGAGTTCTGTCTAAAGAGCTAGAGGAATATCCTACTCCTGGCACGCCATCTAGTTTCCTCTGTATTAATGACTACAAATCTTTTCAGAGTAGAGCCAGCCCTCTTGGGGGAGCTTGATCTTCCCCTGATATTCAGTTAAATTGTGAATTTCGTGAATTCCAGCTCTGAAGAACAGAGGCACAGTGCCTTGCAGCAAACATCCCCGCAGCCAGTCTGTGTTCGGACACCAGGCATGGGCGGGTTAGGAGCCGAGGCCCTCATAGCTGGTCCATGCTAAGCAGGCACTGTGAACGCATTTTTCAATAGTAGTTCCCTTGTCTGTCTTTGTCTTTGAGACTGCACAGAAACTCCTGGGACTACAATGTCTGGTACTATTTTAAACACAGCTAAGAATCTGGTTGCATTTCTCTATTATAATAAATAATTTTCTTGTACTTTTCTGTGCATAGTCTCCAATCAGTTCTAGATTCCTACTGTGTTTTGTTATCGCATTGGACACTCACCCATTTAGTCCCGTTATCCTTTCATTTTAAAGCCATCTTCCTTCAAAGATAGATGAGCAGCCTATGCTTGTTTTCCTTTTTCTGAGCTTTCTATTTCTTCTTTTAGGTAGGACATATCTAAAAGTGAATATTCCAGTTGGTTTTAAATGTGCTAAAATTATAGAATGCGGTATGATTGCACTCCATTACTTTTTGGTGTAAAAAGCTCAGAATGCACCAAGACTTTCTAGTACATTATATAGAGCACTGAATACTTTCATGAAGGTAACAGCATTCACTCATTGCTGAGACAAGCTAGTTTTGAACTGCTGACCTGTAAGATAAAAGAAGAGGTGATCACCCTCTGGAGACACCTAAACAACTGTGTAGTTTTAAATGTAAAAAATTTTCATTGATCTTTGCTAGAAGATACTGCATATTTTGTTGTTTGGGAGATCTTTGGGGTTTTGAGTGGAGGTGACAGGAGTCAGGTGAGACTAGTTGTGGTAAATCATACGTTTAGTGAAA
Source organism: Calonectris borealis (assembly GCF_964195595.1). NCBI lineage: Eukaryota > Metazoa > Chordata > Aves > Procellariiformes > Procellariidae > Calonectris > Calonectris borealis. Next base: position 69,691,421 of record NC_134352.1, on the reverse strand, counting down.
TGTCATAGTCATAACATGAATGTTCCTAGTAACTGAATTTTACTGATAGTATTGAACCGCTGAAGTGTTGATCTTTTCTGACTTGCATTATATTGTTCTGCTGAGTACTGCATAAAAAAATTAAAGCTGTGATACAGTGTACAAGACATTTTAAAAATGAGCACTTTATGGTACGGGTGGTTTAAAACGAGGTGTGGAGAGTTTATGCTCAAAACAGAGGGGAAAGGCTAGAATAAGAAATGAGCTGTGTGTTTTTATAGGCGTCCTTTATTCCTAGATTTGAATGTCATTTCAATATTGATTACTTCCACAATGAGCTCTAATAAAGAAACAGAACTGACACTTAAGCTTACAGAGAATTTCAAAGAAGCATCAGAAATACCATGGTCATGAAGAACTAGTACAACCATGAAGAAACAAAATAAACTTCGTTAAACAGAGTGTTTTCAACAGAAGTTTGAAAAATAGATTTTCAACTGTCACCAAACAGTGTGTATCAGACCCTTGCTTTTTTCTCAGTCAAGAGAAATGGACATTGTAATTATGCAGGATTGCATCTTAGATGTCTCATTTCCTCTTGATAACAAGCTGCAAGATAATGAGTATCGGTCATAGATCAAGAAGTGTAAATGTTTTAACATGGTCTGTGTGATTTTTTGCTGTTATTTCTTATAATGCTTACATCAACTCAACTTTTAAAAGCATTATTCATCTCCTTTATGCCTGTTATAATAGTAGGTTGGATAGTGACAGTGTTGGGTCTATTTCCGACACTTAGAAATCTGAGAGGATACTGACTACTGAATGTTAACAAAGAGTTCTTTTTGTTGCAGTCAACACAAAATGAGGAGGTGGCCTTGTCTCTTCCTTGTGAACATTAAAGTGCATTATTTCAAACACTTGAATGCTACAGTTAATGCTGGCATACCTGCCTAAATGCTACTGAGGACATCCCTGTAATCTGGTAATTACCAAAGCAAAGCCTTAGTTATCTAATTGTAGTTGATAATTCCAGAGTTCTAGTGATGGTGATAAATACGCTGTGAAAAATTTCAGCACAGGAGCTTTTGAGAGCTTTCATTTCTTTCAAAGAGGAAAAAAAAAATGCAAAAGTGTTGGTCAGGTCCTTAAAGATTGTTTGGCACAGCACCTTAAATATCTTCAAGTGCTGGATGCTTCATGTTGGAGACAGGATCTAGTGAAACCAGTCAGAAAGCTAGGGAAACCACTTTTGCGAAAAAAGTGGTTGTTGTGTTTCTCACTATTTCTTCGCATGCCTTTCCCTATGTGTAAAGTCAGCACCTACTTATTTCTGGTTTTTTCCCTTGCTGTACCTACCGAAACCTCCATGAATTCAATGTTTTCCCCATTTCCCTTCATGGTGAAAAAAGTCGGGACTTGAGAAAGTTGTACCTCAGAGTAAGACTCGTGTCCTTTTTTTCCTGTCTTTGCTTGCACTGAGTTCTCTCTCCGTTTATAATCCAAATGGTGTTCTAGATTTCGTCTCAATTGTTTATTTTGTGTGAGCAAGGAATTCATGCACTCCTGCACATGAAAATCTGCTCACCTATCATTAGGCTGAATTTAGAACGGCCTGTTCAGTACTACAGTCAGCAGTTTGCCTATCTTTTTATGCTTGTAGTCTGTCATCATCGTATCTTCTCAGGGCTCGCACTTCTCCCCCTCAACAAGGGATTGTCTTTTCTCTTCCCTACCCCTCAGGCTTGTCCTGACACTCTTCAGAGCTTTGTCCTTTTAACAGACTCCACTCTGTCTGAGGTCCAAGAATGAAGACAATGCTTTTATTTTTGTACCTATTTGGCACTGTTTGTGCATTTTTTTCATTGTTTTGGTAGCTATGCTTTTACAGACACTTCAGAATATATTGATTTCCTTAAGGAAGAAGGTAAAGCAAATCTGCCTTTGTCTCTCTAATACAGTACTTAAAGTACATAACCAGATGTTGCAAGCTCATTCTCAAGGCAAGAGTTATTGATACCAACATCCCAACTAAATTGTCCTTTCTACATTTATAGTTAGAAGAGATGTAGAGATCTATCTGTCCTAGGGATTGACCCAGACCTAAATTGGTTGATGAATAGAAATTGTGAAGTGACATCCTCCCAACATCCAGGCTGGGATAAAAATCCCCTTGTGGAGGCGGCACTGAGACGGGACTTGCTCTTTCACCATGGCAGGCTCCGACCCCATCCCTCACTCCCTAACCCCGGCGCGTCCCCACCCCCTCTGCCATAGCTCTTACATTTATGGCAGCATAATTAAAGCTTAATTGGGCAAAGAGACAGACTGAAAGGGAGCATGAATCTGTGGCTGTGCGGGCAGAGCACTCGCTAGGGAGTGACTGGAAACACTCTAAATCCTGTTTATGTACTTTGTTCAGTTACTGTTCTTGAAACAGTGTTGGGAATCCAATTTTTCATTTCATTTCGTATTCCAAGTTTTCCTTTCAGGATGGAAGTCTTACCCAGTGGGTATCAAGTCGTGTTTTTCCTCTATCAAAAACATTTTTCAGCCCTGTGGTGGGAAGCAGAAGAAGCCCCGGTGGCAGGGGAAGGTGCCGAGCCCCAGCCCTGAGGTGTTGATGGCACCCTTAGTAACTCCAGCACCTCTGAGTACAAATTTTAAAATGAGCATTTCCTCACAGGTCAGAAAGCAGAAGACAAATGAAGTATGAGGTGGCAGAAACGGTGCCCTCCTCTTCCCTCCCCACATGAAGCCCGTCATGTCCCACCTGGTACCTGTGTGTGCCCTGGAGGGCACCAGCAGGTCCTGCCTGGCCCCCTGGCCTCCCCCAGCCTGCCCATGCCCCCGTTTCCACCCAGACCAGGCTGCCAGTCCCTGTGTTTTCGGAGTGCCTGTCTCAGGTCCTGCCCGCAGGGTGGAGGTTAGGTCCCCCGTTGTCTGCAGTCCAGCTTCTCTTGCTCCTGACGGGGCTGCCTGGAGGGCCCCGGGGCTGCCGGTGGGCGCTGTGACCAGACCTCTGCCTCTTCCAGGTGCATCTTTGTTTCTCATTTGAGAAGATGGCCGGCCTGGGTGGAGGGGTATCTCTGTGGCGGAGCCCATGAAGATGCAGAGGCGCGGGAGGCCAGGGAGTGGCCACCAAGGCAGGCAGCGCGAGCAGGCAACAGTGCTGTTTGTGTGCTAGGCCCCGCTCCAATCATTACATGAGCATTTCATCTAATGACAGTTTAATTAATAACAGACCTTGGAGCAAAGACCAGGAAAAGGCCCTTGTGAAGTTAAATCCCTTTCATGTTACTGCCAGCCCCTGAAGCCCAGTTACTGAACAGGGATTCTCAGCGGCAGCGGGGCAGCCTCGCCGGCAAGGTGAGACAGGCTGCTCAGGACATGTCCCTGGGCGAGGGGACGCCTTGCCGAGGGGACTTGGAGCTCTTTCTCCTGCTTACGGGAGCGTCCTACCTGCTGATCGTTAACGCTGGCTCCTGGGACTCACTGCAGGGCCGTCCCCTGGCTGTCCTGTACAGAGCTGGTGTTAGGGGACTGGCTGCCCTCGGGAAGGGAGCTGCTTCGTAGCAGTGCTAAAAAACCCACCCTGAAACACAGAGGCACATGCACGGATTATGGTGCAGTCTGGCTGGGGAAGCTGAGCACCTCAGTCCTGTCAAAACACACGTGTGATGTACGGAGCTAGCTCTTTTGAGGGACGCTCATCAAAGGCACAGCCCATGGCACCCTGTGGCATTTGGGTGTCTCCAAGGTAAGGTGCCACCTAAACGCTGTTTTCAGGCTAAGCAGATAATTCCTCTCTAAACGCCTACATGAAGCACCTCTCTGTTCCCTGGATCTATCCCAGGTTCATACTGGCTGTCGTTTGATTGTTACATACCTCCTAAGGGTTACATTTTCTCTAAAAGACTCACATAATAATCTATTCAAAAAAAGTAATCTTTCATTGCCTCAAGACAGGCAAACTCTTTTGTTATTGTCATTGTGAGTCTCCTCAAAACCGAAGCACTTCTACATAGTTCAGTCTTTAAATGACCTCTTTTATTCTCATTCAGGAAAATTTAGATTTGATAATAGCCCAGGATTTTGGTATTTCATTTTATCTAAAGAAAAAGGAGAAATATGGTCGTTTTTATTCCTTTAATTATAATTTTGTTTGCTGAAGTAGAGCAGCGAATTCTTGCTAACAACTTACAACTGAAGTAAAATCATCTTATTTGTAATTTTAGTATTTTAGCAATTCTTGAAGTAAAAATACACCTGTACATACAATTTTGCTCACTCACTATTTTCAAGCCTCAGTAAGAACTGCTCATGTTTTACAATAGTCAGCATTTTGCCTATATTTTTATGCATGCAATTTGTCATCAGTTTGTGCCTCTTTAGGGCTTGGCAATGATTACTTAAATAGTCTCTTCTAGTTGCAGTGTTCCTTTCAAAAATTGCTTTTCCTTCCTGAGGCTCCTTGGTAAAAGGCACTAGAAGGTATATTGGCAGTAGTATTATAAAATAAAGCAGATGGCATTTCAGTTTCAGAGAATATAAGGAAGCTTGTACACAATGTTAATTGTCCCATAACCTAGTGCATTTCTTGCGCTACGCTGAAAATCAACCAGACTTTTCCAGGAGGAAGGATTTTCACATAATTTAAGAAGGTATCAGTAAAATAACATACAGATAAATGGAATCATTCCAAACTGGGAAAACTTGGAGAGGTCAATAAATTATCTAATGTAAGGACTTTGGCTGGCTAATGCTTCTGAAGATGTCTAGTCCTTTCTGATGACCATGTTTAAAATTCTCATGTAACTCAGAGACCGTAAGTAATTCCAAGTACTGAAACATCAAGGTACGGAGAAGAGTTGAACTGAGTCATCTACACCTCCCCAGTCACTTCCTTTGGGAATTGTCAATAACACAATTAAATCAGTTTTGATCAATACATCATGGTCATTTGAGGATAGATTTCTCCACTATTGAAGGTGAAATAACGTTTGTTGTGGCAAAAATTCAAATGCCTTTTCAAACCAAGCGGAATTTAAGTGGTTTTTTTAATGACCTCTAGCATAGTTTCAAGACACTTCTATTTCACCAGAGGAAACTGCTTATAGTTCACTTTGGAGAAGGAATAAAGTATGTGCTACTGTGACAGAGTAAATAATGCTGGTAAATTAATTACTTACCATAATCGGCTTTATTTTTAGGGATGAACAGAATGGTATTAGATTTGAGATTCCAATTTTTGGATTGGGGATCAGAGAATATTAGTATAAATACAGAGGCAAAATTAGTGTCTTCAATGTAAAACAATAAACAAGCAAGATGTCCCTTGCTTGTTTTTAATTTTTTTATGCTCTTATTAGTCTCTGAACTGTCTCATCCCTTGCAGTCTTTCCTCTCCCATTTTTTCTGTCAACACATTCTCGGATTATAACTCTTTGTCATGATATACATTTAAAACCTATTCATTTTTTATTCATTCTTTAAGATTGTATTACTACATTGTATGCAAAATATACTGTCAACCTTATATAAAATACAGAAACACTTGCCAGTTGAAGCATGAGCTTCAAAATTGGATAAAATGTTTATATCTGATTTTATGCTGCCCTGCAGCATTATTAAGCAGAACAGTTATTACAACCCAGTACAGCAGTCTGTACATATGGATGGCTATTTATTAACCACAAGATAATAGTTTAATACAAACCCCTCCTACTTGGTTTTGCTAAAACTACAAGTGGTCATGTTTCTTCAAATACCCAGGAGTGATTTTTCTCTTCCTCAAAACAGAAAATAACACTGTGTAGTAATGATCTAATTCAGAAAAAGGAAATCTTTCATCCATATGAGAAAGTAAACAGTATTTGGAAGATAGGTACACGAATTTGAAGCTATATTGGGGGGGAGGGGAGGTTACCACAGGTGCTTACTTACTTTGAGATATTTAACCATATTATTTTTTGAAAGATAATATACTTTACCAATGAAACGGTCGCAAATAAGTCATAAGGTTAAACTGGAACATCGAGGTTAAACTATGACACCAATAAAATAGAGTCAGACTCCATCTGGTCCTCCATAGGGTGTCTGTAGGAGACTTTGCTTCTTTAACCTCAAAGCACTGATTTCGACTGTAGCCAAAAAGGGTATTTGTAGCTTCTTTCTGCAACTATTCCTCCAGTGTATTTTCTACCAGCCTGGAAACTGTGCACTCACATTGTCCATGCCTTTGTTTTACTGCATACTTCAGCTGTATGAACTTCATGCCTTTTGAAGAAAATCTGTCATTGCTTTTTGTTTTCCTCCCTCCCTGATACTGAAGGAAATCTCTTTGCACAATGGAGTTTAAGTCTTCTGTACAACTGCTTGCAGAACTCGAGCCTGGCAGACAACAGGAAGAGGAACAGAGAAGAGCGTAAGAAACTGAAGGCGGGTGCAGGCAGAAACAAGCAGGTAGTGTGGAGACACCTCCAGCCCACAGCAGAGGAGGAAGCTCTGGCTACCTCATGACACTCGCAACTAGTCAGCCGGGGAAATGGGTTTCAGAACATATGCATGCACTTCAGTAGGACAGACAGCTTGCCTCCAGCTATTGAGAGAGCAGCTGAATCCGTGTACAGGAGCCTCATCTCTACAATTAGCTATCCCCCAGCTCTGAGTATTGCAATAATTTTTGCCCTGTGCTATTACCTGTAGCAGTGATCAGCACACTGATGAGGAGACAAGGGGAATGTTTCTTGGGAAAAATTATCTAGAATTCAATTTCTGCTATAAAAGCACAGTTGCTTAGGAAAAAAAATGCATGATGGGAGGCAACTTTTAAATTAAAACTAAACCATCTACCTTTTTTGTCCACTTGGCTTATGTACATAGCACATTTCATTTCTTGTTCAGCTGTTGTGTTTAACCTCCCCACATTTCCCAAAGCCCTCAACCCCACCCATCTCCCAGAAGACCCCAAACAGAACAAAATTGCACCAATCAACTTGATGAGCAGTCCTAGAAGCCACAGAATCTGTACAGCCAAAAGGCAATTTTTAGCTTTCAAAAATCAATTGAATATACAAGGCCTCAGATGTCTAACTGAATAGTTCTGATTATATACAGTTAGAGGGTAGTGGTACACACCTTGCACAGTTCCTTTTTCACTTGGATGTCTATTATTTGCTATGATCTCAGAGACAATTAGATATCAAGGTGGGATTTAGCAAATCCTATCACTTCAAATCCTTTTTACATTTTGTAGTATGAAGTTATGAAGCATAAACTTACTTCTTTTCTCCCAGTTATTTCTGGATGTAAATCAGAAAGTAAACACACAGAATATTTAAAGAAAGCTGCAAAAGGCCACATAAAATGCTTTACTCTTTGGACTCACTGGGAGAAGTTTGATTCCAATACAAAATTTCACCAGTTTTCACCAGTACAAAATATTTCAGGATAACCTGGGTAAATCGACTAAAAACTAAAACTGAATACCGCAATGGACAAAGAATGAATACAAGTATATAGGTCTCCACATTCATTTCTTCCTGAAGAATTAGAAATGCTACATTACTTTCTTAAAATGTAATATGGGCATAGGACAATACATAATTTTAAAATGTGAAAGAATTTAATGGGCCATACGCTACTAAAGGAAATGAGTTTCTGAACTTGTGATCAAATGCTTGTATGGAGAGTAACTATGCCCTTTTTTTCCAGCAATATTTTTTCTAAATTATATTCCTCACAAGTAGTGTTTAAAATAATTTATTGGATAGTATCACCACTCCTCCCTGGGTAGGACAGAAGTGAGGGATGATCTTAACAAGGATTGCTTCTATGGATCACACAGTAGAGAAGCTCACCTCATCGAAAATGCTAGTGTACAGGTAGAACGATGACATTTTTAATTCCAGGCTGCGAGGAGGCAGTTGCTTGACTCAGGGCTCTGTGCCCTCATAAGCTGGGACCCACAGCTCTGTTCCCAGACTATCTGGAAAATGGTTTTGAGACTGCAGTTTACATTATCAAGTTGAGCATTCCTTCCTGGTTAGTTTGTGTCCTTACCCACTTGGCTGCCTCCTCCTCTCCAGATCCAAGCTATCCTTGTCACCTCTGCAATAAAGAAGTAACTGAGATGATTGCATCATGTTATTTGGCCTTCTGTTTTCTAAAACTCCACTTTGTGATGAGTTATTTTGTCCTTCTCACATGGAGTGTTTCATGCAGTACAGCTCAACTGGCATTTTCTAGGACCCCTGATGTGAAGTGACATACTCTGTACTTCAGTAGAAGGTTTGTGTTTTAGACTGTAAGATTTATGTTCTTGCCTGTGCAAGGGGTAAGTAGATTACTTGACTGTAATCAGTGCAAGTGAGATCAGATTTGGACTTGGGAAACTTCTGAAAATAGCTACAACCTATCAATGGGGTTTGCTGCGGTCCTGTCCCCTTGCTTAACATATAGTTTTATAATAAGCCACTTCAAGAGCTGATCTTGTTGAAAATTGCTTTTTATGTATACCTCATTTTTGATTTCATTCCCCGCACCAGCTCACTGTGGGTTTGCACAAGCTCCAATGCTGGTCTAGCAAAGGGGCTTAAAACATGCAGCCAAAGGAAGAAAGTAGACTGTGGAAGCTTGAACTTAATCTGTGAAATTTCATCATTGTTTTGGGGGAGGAAAGGAGAGGGGGGAATGAAGGAACTACCTTGTACAGTATGTTGCAGTGGCTGTTGTTTACATTCACATACAAATTCATATTCAAAGTTTAATCTGGTTTTTTTGCTTTTATTTCTTTATCCTCTTTTGTGTTTGTTTCCCTGCTTGTGTGTATGCTTAAAAATCTTATATTTTACAGTCATTTTCATTGATCATATTTTGACCATTTGAGAAACATGGCCATAGAGAACACTAATGACTATGTCTATCAAATATTCTTCTGAGAGTTAAGGACTTCCAGCTCCAGGGGTGCTCAAACTATACCTCGTTTTCCTGGACAGTTCTCTTACTTATTCCTTCTTCCTTAGGAGAGTATCAGAGTGATATATGAACAATTGCTTTTTTTAATCAAGTAACAAAAATGCCTTCTAAGGGAGATCTTGAATTATTTATTCTGGTTAATTGTATGGATAGATTTTTTTCCCCAGCAGAAAATAATCTGCTCCTTCATTAAGTAATGTGGCTAGTGCATTCACTCCAGATATGGGAAAGTTGAACTGAGTTCCCTCCTCTTCAGGAGACAGATCTTACACTTCTAAACAGAGTGCCATAAATACCCAGCTCTCAGACAAGTGCTCTTGCTCTGTGCTTGTAAAGTTGTTCTCTTTGTTTAAACCAAAAGTACATTGAGTAAGGGCCTGGAATCTCCGTGAGTGACTGTTCAAACAACGGAGCTGAAGGTTCATTACTTCCTTGTTCCAATCAAGGCAGGAACAAAACCAAACCTGGCTTCTGCCAAGTATTCTAGCTAGAAGCTGGGGGGATTTTCTAGAGTGGGGTGCTCTTGTTGAAGCTGTTTCACCTTCTATAAAATATTTCAATAAATGTCGAGAGGCCAAGATGTGAGACATTGACATGAGGTCTCCTCAGGCCCTGTAAGCTACAGAATAAAAGGATGTTTCTTCATAGTGGAGTTTTATGACATGAGGAGTATGACTCCTCAAATGAGTGTCCCAAAATGAAATTTTTTGGTTTTGGCTGAAAAGATCAATTTTGTGTTAAATGGACCAGAACTTCTCTATCTCCTATTTCAATCACAAAAAGAGATGACAAAAATAAGCTTAGCTTGATACAAACCAAATATGATTTTCCTTTTTGTTTGGTTCAACAGCAGAAGTCCCAGTTCAAAGGACCTCAGAATGCTGAAGACCTTCGCCCTGCCATTTTTATGAATGTATGTATCACTTCATGATTTAAACACCTTTATGTGAACAGCTATCAAGTACTGTATTGCTTGAAAACTGTTCACTGGCATATTTTTAATCATTTATACTACTTTGTCTATGATATGTGTTGGAATTATGTTACATAATATTATGTCTTTCTTGAACATGTAAACAGATGAAAATAATTTTCTGGCTCAAATGTAAATACTAATACTGGTACCAGAATTATCATGGCTGCATATTGACATCATTCAATAAAACAATCCTGCTGAATATTTTTTAAAACAAGCAAGTATAAGGGGTGGACTATAACCAAACTGTACGGGATTTTTAAATGTCTCCATGATCAATTTTTCCTACTGTTTACCCAGCTCTGCTCTTGTGACTGAGTTTACTGAAATGCATAAATCAGTGCTGAGTAATTTAGGAGTCTATCCAGCTGTATTTCTCTTTTAGCATTCTCTTGTCAGTATGAAATAGTGTGCCAAGAGCTATATCTGTGTAGTTTACAGGATTTAGATAATTATGTAGGAAGATGAAAAATTAATTTAATAAGAAAATAAAAACAGGGTTTATAGTATCGAACTGTCCCTAACTGCACAAAAAAATCACCAAGACACAAGAACTAAGATAAATCTCCTTATGTAACATTTTATCACTGTTTTGCACATCAAAACCTCATGGTTTTCACCATTTTGAAAGAAAAAAAGGAAAGCATCAAATGTAAAATGCTATATAAAAATATAAAATAACTAAAGTTTACATCTAAAAATCAGTAATAATGACCTATTTTCAATTGTGGCTGTTTTCCTATACTATTCCCACACAGCAAGGACAGTTGTATAATTGAGTTAGTCTATTTACACAAGTATATACTTTACGTTGTGAATGTTAGAAGAAGTTGGTCTCATACTACACAAGCTTTAGTATAAACACACTGTAAGCCTTGTAAAACAACCTTATCAGTCACAAGACAGCTCATCTACACTTTATAATATATGTAATTAGTGTTTATGGGAGTTAGATGGGACAAAATAAATACAAAGTTCAATCAAAACAGATGGAGCTCCAACAGGATTTGTAAAATGGGTTACTTCACTGCTGGCAGCCTAGATCTCATTTCAGAGAAAAATCAAAGTGGAATTGAGGAAGAAGAGGAAAGAGAAAAAGGTCACATAGAAGATCTGAAAAACACACTTAATCCAGAAACTTTTTTTTGCATGTTTTTCCTCATTAATTTTGTGGTTTTGAAGTAATATAGCACCCCTCTGGGCTAACGTAGAGGAATTGGCCACAAAAGGATATCTTTATTTTATGTTTAGGATATACCTTGGTCTTATTGCATGTTTTGTGTATCAGAGAAGGAACTGCGAAGACAGATAGCATTGTGAATGCTCAAACCCATACACTGTGTAGGCATTGCTTTATTAATGGGCATATCCCAACCTTCTTCCTCATAAAGGCATTTATGAATCTTTTCAGCAACAGTGAATTATTTTGGTATCCTTTTCAAGAACATATTGTATTTAAGGAGACTTGCTTTTAATATTAATTTAAATAATATTATTAGAAATATATAGAAATAGTATTACTGGAATAGGCAAAGCTTCACTAGGCTTACTGAAAATGCCACTTTTTTTTATATGCTGCACACAAACTTACGGGTTTTAAAAATCAAAGTATGGATGTGGCACAACTAAGACCTGTGTTAAAAAACTAATTAGTCATTTCATTTTAATTCATAACTTGTCGTGCTCACATCAGTGGGACTACTCATGGTGAAAGCTTAGATGTGATTTGCAAAAGCAAGGTCTTCATTATTGTTAATTGTTAATACCCATGGACATTATTTTTTTTAATAAGAAGCAAGAATACTGACATGATCTCCTTTAAAAAAAAATCAAGTGAAGTACTTAATATTTCTTCTTGTCGAAGTAAAAGCAACCTTACTTCTTTTCTCCCAGTTATTTCTGAACTTTATTAACTCCTCTACCTTTTTCCTCCCCTTCCTCCCCTCCCTTCCCCCCGCCACGTTGTAGATTTACCTCAAACAGATCTTTTTGTTGTAAATATTGCAGACTTTCCTTTGCATTTGATATATATGTCCTTGAGGGGTGTCAGGTTTTGTTTCATTGCCACTTCTTCTGTTTCACCCATTTCCTAACTTGCAGACAGCCAGCAGTCTCACCACTGGACATCTGAAGCTGGTCATCTACTGAAAAGCCTTCTGAAGTTAGCACAGGGTTCTAAAAGGAAAGACATCTACTCAATATGTGGTAAGCATGATTTTGTATGAAGTGCTCCAAATACATGAAAGGGAGTGTATTTGTTTCTCCAAGTATTTCGGTGTTTTTGATTTGTAACTCCACAGACTTTTTGCCTAAGTTTTTTAATTGTTCCAGTCTGTTTGAGATATAGCAGAAAATGCAGATTTTTACTAGTTTAGATTATGGTGTTACTTAGCTTAACAGTGACTTCTGCATTCTGGATACTGTTGGCTCACGCTGTACTTCAGGGTTAAGATAACGGGGAAACCAAGGAACGGGTTGACTTGTAGTAATCATGAACATGGCTTGCAAACAAATTATCTGGATAACTACCAAAAGATATGGTCAATGGGATGAATACTGTACGTTTGGCTGTGTTTCCTAGCAGCTAAAGCAATAAGCAAAAAAAACCTCCACACAATGTATACCCTTGTATGAGTTTAATGTTAAATACAATGTCTGAACTATTATTTATAAAGAAAAAAAACTACTCTGGCTCCTGCCAGGTTACACAACTGTTTTACCAGATGAAAAACAACCATAAAAGATGGCTTACAAACAGTTAAAAAGCCAAAACCCTTTTCTTAGCCTTAGGGGCACTGGACAGGAGACTGTGGGAAAGTGACTAAGGAAGACACCCGTATCGAGTCTGAACGTTAGGCTGTTGTATGCAAGCTTGGGATGCTTTTCGGAAGTTAGATGAGACAGTTGCATACGCTCATTAATTATTGTAACTGTCAGTTTCTTTTATGTTTAGTTCCTTAAGATTAAAGAGTGCCTTGGTTTAAGAAGACTGACTGAACATTGCATTAACCCCTGGTTCCAATCTTCTGAAGGGGACAAATGCAGGCACCCAAATCTAATTACATCTGTGAGGTTAAACACAGTTGGTTGTGCAGCAATAGCTGAGCAAACACTAAATGAGTTTGCTGGGGTACAGGAAGCAGTGTAGTTGCAGCAGCATGAAACTCTGCATGTGCTGATTTTCCCTCTTTTTCAGCCTCTCACTTAGAGTTTGGTCAGAGATCAAAACAGTACCCCACAGCTTGCAGTATAAATGAGAGGTGGTCTACTGATGCAATTAGTCCTCAGTTTCTAAGGGTTAATCTTGCAAGGTGCTGAGTGCTTCCCACCCTATCAATTTCAGCTAAACTGAGAGTACTTGACAATTCCTTTTAGTCTGGGAATTCTAAGTTAAGATCAGGCACAGGTTGGCTGCAATGGAGGTTGTGTTATAGCAGGAAAGCATCAGTACCTGATAACAGATGGTGACATGGTGAATCATATTTACTGTTGCAGAAAATGGACTAAATGGAATATTTTTAGCAAGGTAATTATTTTACAGTTTGAGTACTTTCTGGCAAGACTATCTGCAATTAAGAAATTGCAATCTGGATATAGGCAACAGAGGAGTTTTGTTTTAAGGCTTTTTAACCATGTATTTGCTCGGCAATTGAGAAATATGCCAGGTAGTAAGTTCAGCTGCGGTAAATGACACCAGTAATACTACAGTTTCAGAAATATTTTGCGTACCTTTGAGCCCTTCACTAAACATTATCGTCTGGGATGAAATATGAATTGGGAGAAGCAGTGCTTACATGTTGTCCGCAGGCCATAAATGCAGCTATTCCGTGAGGATAGCTAAGCCATCCAGGTTCCCCTGCGCAGTGAATGGGAGCTGTAAAGCTCTTGGGAAGGGCATTTAGCATAGTTGTAAAGGCCACGGCCAAGAAACAAATGGGGCTGAAATTCTGCCTCTCGCCTGGGCTTAGGTGCTTATCTGCACTCCTGAGATAGGCGCCTCAGACTGATTGGGAAGCCATTTGTATGCTCAGGCAGGATGGTGTACCTTCAGCACCGATCACTGCTTGACCTTAGGGTGTAACTCTGGTAAGAGACAGTTGCGGAGAGAGTAAGCGTCAACTTAATGTCAGCCTATGGGTATACACTCACAACTCTCAACTTCTAGAGAAATATTCTAGCAGCCGGGCTGCAGAGTAACCGAGGTGGAGGCCCCATTACTTGCCTTACTGAGCACTGCCACTGTGCAGCCAGAAATGTCTACGATTTATGGAAATAACGAGGATGCTGGCAAGAGGCAACTCACTTCAGGAGCTGGCAGGAAACATAGGGTTCCCCTTCTGGATTTGTTTGTGACTGACATCAGAAAGTCATGGATAAAAGGTTTAGAAATATTCCTGCTTGCCTCTCTTGTAAAACTCCAGTTTCTGTAGAGAAAGCTCCATTTTAGCCCTCTTCCTTGAACTGCTCATGAAGTGAGCTGCTAAGAGTGAGGTGGAAGAATGGAACTGAATGGATGGGATAGACAGAAGTAAGAGTTGAAAAGAGGGAATAATGAGATGCACTAGGAAAAAAAATAAGGCCTTAATGATATAAGAGTTAGTGAGGAAAGGAGAAAGGAATAGGAGAAATGAGGCTAACGGGCACAAACTGAAAGATGAGATGACATTAGTGAAGGAGGAAAAACAAGAACAAGTTAAAACCATCATTAGAAAGTGTAATGCTAAGAGTTACAATAAATTGTCATTTGGGACTCTGATTGCGTGATTTATTGAACATTGCTAGGAGCATTTATCATGCCAGCAGCCATAGGCTTAGCTATTGCAGGCCTCAGTGACATCTGGAAGGATGAGTACTTGGTCTTTGATGGAAAGTTAGAGGTCACTGTCATAGCAATCCACACATCTATGTGTAGCACCTGTACATCCTTTTGTTTTGTTTGAGGTGACTATTGCTGCTGTTTAATATGTATTTTTAAGAAAGAAAAAAAAAAAATACAATTGCTTTGGAAATTTCAACACTGAATTGAAAAAAATAAGCCTTGGTCCTCTTCATCACTTCAATGCTTTCAGTTTTTTTTCTTCCATTGCTATTCCAAATTAAATATGTGATGTTAAAATATGTTAGCTGAAGTTTTTTTCACCCCCTAGGCTAGATGAGACAGCTTAAAATAATTTTTAAGAACTTATGGAGGATTGGACAGGTGATAGTTTAAGCTATTGTTTCATATTGTAATCTAAGTCGTTCAGTTTTTATCACGCAAAAATATTTAAAGCTTTTATTAAGAATTAAGCAGTATTTTAAGTCATGTTATTAATTCCATTTTAACTGTCACTCTTTTTTCAAAAGCAGAGGCTTTTTATCAATGGACCAGTGCTAACTCACTCCAAAAATCATTTAAGATGCTTTACTCACAGTGAAATTCACTCTTAAATCATGATAGGTCCACGATACTAGTGTGTTTTTAATCCAAGTCATCACAAACTTACAGTGATGACCCAAAGAAGCCAATCTATTTATAACTTCACCATGATTTGAGTGGCTTTCTATTCTATTATGGACTGCTTTGGCTAAGGATTGTGGCTACACAGAGTGGCAATGACTACTTGAATGGACAACTGAGTGCAATGGTGTAGAAGACAGTTTATTTGGGATCTGTCTAAAACTGGAACAGGCTTAAAGAAAACGAACTATAAACTCTGAGTATTTACTTGAATATTACGTCAGAATATTAGATTGTAACTGCTAATAATAGAGTTCTAGTGAAAATTATAGTAAAGCTTAAAGCTAAACATTTTTTTCTGCTTTGTGTCACTTCTCTATTGGTGGGAACAGCTAAGTGTTGCTCCTACATCTCTCACAACTTAGTGCTATGTTTTCAGAATTTAATGCCACAGTGTCATTTAGATGTGTCATTTTGATGAAGCTTACTGGAAGGGTAGCGTTGTGTTTTATGCTGAGTGTAATGGTATCGATCCTTTAAACATTCCACCTCCCAGAGCTCACTGTTTACAGACATGAGAGCTTGGTGACTGCCAAGTAGTCCTCGAAATCGGAGAAAAAGCAGAGGTTTAGTTTGTTTTGTACTAGACTTTCATCTTGAACATATAAAAGTGCAGACCAACAGGTTTTTGTTATTGTTTTGGAGGGTTGATGGCAATTGTGTATTTTGGAGGGTTGATGGCAATTTTGTGTTTTGGAGGGTTTGGGATTCTTTTCTTTGTCTCTGCCCTTTTGAGCACTCTCCCATATCAGAAATAGATGGACAGATGCCATATCACATTGGCCTGAGTTTTGTGTATTCCCTACAATGGCAAGTCTGCATATTTTTATTTTTCTTAAGACTTCTAATATGTGTTTATATGTAACAGGAATATGTTTAGAAAAATACATAAAGAAGATACTTTGGGACAGAACAGGGTGTCCCGATGCTTACTGAAACATTTCTAACAGCTTTACTAATAGGTGGAATGGGTTTTTTCCTGGCATAAAATGAAAAAAATCTGTTTAGTCTAAAGGAGGCAGAACCCATCTATGAGTAGAAATTGGCTGACCTGTGCATTTCCTCAATAACTTTCTCAGTCACTGCTCACACATTCACTGTGTTGTTTCTCTCTCTCTCCTTAGATAATTTTCCCCATTACATTTTGAGTCAATCTTCTTATGTAAATTCTTCTTATGTAAATAATCATGTAGCTCCATGGATTTCAATTTCTTTCTACCGTATTTACACCTCTGTAAATGTTTTCAGGTTCCCAGGAATACAAACATAAAAGTTGCTTGTATTTCTTTTTTACTTAATTGGGGTAACCAGTTCAGTACAATCTAACTGAGCTGAGCTGAACTTGAGACAAAACTAGAAATGACATGAGCCAATTTTCAAGACTGAAAAAGCAATTGGAAAGACATACATTGAAATCCCTTGAGCCAAGACTATTACTTCCAAGACCAACTGTTCTATCGTTCATGAAATTACTTGTAAAACTCTTCAGAAAGTTTCAAGAGGGTGGTATAATGTACATCGTTATAGGGATTACAGCATGCATACAGATCCTATGTTGCAGTAACACTTAGGGTACCTGGATGTCAGCAGCTTGTCAATCTTTACAAATTTAGGGATCAACTCTAAAGATTCACCTTGATGTTCTAACACTTCCATTTTCAGTATTTTAATCAATAGAATGACCTCAATATATAATCTAGCTTTTCCTTACTGAAATCAGCCATTCCTGCTGTAACAGTATTAGAGTCATCAGGTAAATCAAGGGCCAAACTGGCTAAGAATCTAGAAATTTAAGAGCCACTTACAATAAATAACAATAAATGGAATAAATAACCAACCATATTTTCAGACTTCTTGTCCTAGTTACTTGATGCTGTGAAACCAGATACCAACCATATTAGCTTTCTTGAAGACCGTGGTGTTTCTTTGTGGATGACTTTTCAATTCACTGTTACCAAGCCTATGAAAATGGTCTGAGGCTTAAAAAGACAGTCAAGAATTGTGTTAATTGACATGACACTGAGAAGAACCCTGTGGTCAGAATAAGCTGTGAGCAGAATTGTCAGCATAAATATCCTGTAACTATCTAATAACCTCCCCGCTTCTCGATCCACGTGGGAGGGATAACAGAGACCTTTCTCTACACGGTTCAGGACCAAAACCCCACCAGAATAAATCATGTTCTGATTACATCTTCTAACTATGATTAAGGGGAAGGTAGCAAATGTGGTTGCTGATGTCCTAGCCTGAATAGCTAGAAAAAAATTCTAGAAAAGCATCACTCATTGACCAAGCTGGCATAACTTGACAGAATGACAGTTTACACTGTATTTCTGACTACAGTGACAAGTTCTACCTTGGAAAAGTCTTGCTGCAGTAGAAGAGAATTTAGGGAACAGCACTGAAAAGTCATCTGGAAATCTCCCTTCAAAGAGACGTTATTTTCTTAAAGGCAGAGAGTCCTATCTCATGATGGGTTTTTGATCTCTTTAAACACTGCCTGCTTTTCCTTGTAATTTCTCTTCTGTTCCCTCCTTCACACACAAAATCTTATCAAGATAGCAGTCTTTTTATCCTCACTTTTTTAGCTATTTCCACTTAAGAACAAGTAAGAAAATAAGCTTGTGTTTGTCCCATGTTTGAAATCAACAATACATGATTAATTCAGACTTGCTTAATGAAAAAACACTAAAACGACTGATCTCAATAATGAATAATCCATGGGAGCTGTTTAGAGCTGGGTGAATACGTAAAAAATGAATTTTGCGAATATTCTTTCATTTTTTAAAATCAAATCTGTCTTCTACATTCACATCCGTTTTTATTAATTATTCACTTTGCACTTTGATGAAAAATATTTGCTTTTGCAGACCTGAGCCTTCCTGCCGAGCCACATTACGGTTATTACTTGTATTGCATTAGCGCCCAAAGCCTCTAGCCTGGATTAGCGCCGACAGCCCGAGTCATCTCCCGACGCCCTTAGGTTTCAGACAGCTTTGCTGGAGACGGAGGGGAGAGAAGCGCGATTAAAAACCACAGTGGTCAGAGCGGGACTATAAACACGTTAATTCTCCTTTTATGTTTCCACGGGCACGCATCGCCGTCGACAGGACGGAGGCGGAGGCAGGCAGGGGATGGCACTCTGCTAAGGGTGGGCTGCCAAGCTCTCCTGCCCGGGAAAGGGCCGCGCAGAGGAGCTCCGCCGGCGGTGCCGTTTGCCGGCGCCCGCCCGCGGTGTCAGGCAGGAGCGCAGCCGCCGCGGGGCGGAGGGCGCGGACGCCGGCGGAAGAGGGCCGGCGGCGGGGAGAGCCACAGGGGGCCGCCCGCAGCGCCCGCCCCAGCGGGAGCTGGCGGTGCCCGGAGGGGGGTGCCTGGGGAGGGCGGCGCGGCCCCGCCATGCCCGGGAAGGGCGCCGCGGAACGGCGTCCCCCCAAGACAAAGGGCGAGCGGGCCCCGCTCCCCCGCCCCAGCCCGGCGGCTCCCGTCCGGCCGGGAAGCGCCCTTCTCCCCCGTGCCCCACCGCCGCCGGCCTTGCGCAGCGCGGCGCTGCCCCCTTCCTGCCCGGTGCCGGCCTGGCAGCCGCCCCGCCGCCCGGATCACTTGCCATTTGCATTTCTCCGCTGCTCGGGAGGAGGCGGCAGCCTATGCCCGGGGGCCGGGGCGGGGGGAGGAGGCGAGGGCCGGCGGCGGGGCCGGGGCCATCCAGCCCACCGCCTCCCGGGCCGCCCGCCCGGCTCTGTGCATCCGCCTCTTCCTTCCCCCGCGCCGCCTCCGCCGGGGGAGCCGGCGGGGGCTGTACGTGCCGGGCCGGGAGCGAGGGGAGGGTCTGCGGCTCGGCGTCGCTGCAGCAGCGCCGGCCCCGCCGCGCCGCCAGGGACCGGGTGCGGGCGCCGCCGCCGCCGGCTCTCCGCGCTGCTGCTGCGCGGCGATCGCCGCTGCTGGCGGGAGGGGCAGGGATGTGAGCGGTCGGGTCGGCTTGGCCCCCCCTGCCTTTTTTCCCCCCCTCCCCCCCTCCTCTAAAAAAAGACCAAACCAGCCAACCAACCCCAAAAAACCCAGAGGGCGTGGGGGGTGGGGGGATCCCGTGTCGCCGCCGCCACCCTCCGCTGGATCCATTGTGAGGAAATTGCCATTCGCCGGCAGCGGCAGAACATCTGGGCGGGCACATCTGGGCATGCAACATCGGCTCCCGCCGCCTTCCGCCTCCGTCCTCCAACCGGCCGCGCGGATCCCTCCGGGCCGCCGGCGAGGCTCCGGCTCGCCAGCCCCAGGGTCCATCTTCCGGACTGAATATTAAACACTGGCAGCGCGGGGGGTGGGGTGGGGTGGGGTGGGGTGGGAATAAAGGCTGCTTTTTTCTTCCCCTGGGATTTATTTCATGGGGATGTGTTCAAGACAAGAGAGGATTCAGAAGGATATTGACGTTGTGATCCAAAAGTGCAAGGCGGAGAAGGACTGCCTGTTTGCAGGTGAGTTTCTCGGGCGCCAGGTTGGCGGCGCGGAGGCTGCTGCCACCGCCGCCGCCCGCCCCAGACCCCGCTCCCGCCGCGGCGCGGCTGCCCAGGCTGTGCCCCTGCCCTTCGCCGCCGTTCCCGGGAGCGAGGGCCACCGCCGAGCCGGCGGGTGTCTGCCCTCAGCCCCCTTCTTCCTCCTCCTCCTCTCCTTCCGAGGGCATGTGAGGGCAGATGAGACCAGGCGCCGGCCGGGAAAGGGCGGGGGGCATCCCGAGCCAGGGAGCGTGGCAGTGGCACAAGCAAAACCGGGCGGGTGTGGGCGAGGGCGAGTGTGCCTGTGCGTGCCCCCGCTGCCTGGCGCAGCCCGCAGCTGCCGGGGCGAGCGCAGCCCTGGTGCTTTTTGCTCCGGCGGGCGCTACGCCGCTGTTTTCCGGGCGGCCGGGCTCCCGCCATCCTCGGTGCCAGCCTTTATCGCCGCACGCACGCCCGGCTTCAGAGCCGGGGGCACGGCCAGCGGTCAACGTCGCCCCTTTCCGTGCAAACACTTCCCCCCCACCCCGCCCGGGGTTCCGCGGCCGCCTCGGCGGTGCCGGTGCGGTGCCGGCCGCGGTGAGCCGTCGCAGGGGCCCGGCTTGTAGCTGCCTGTTGCCGTTTCTGACAATGGAAATCCCTGCCGTTGCCATAGCACCGGGCACTTGTTGCGAGGGGCTGGGGGGGGAGATGCTGCATTTCCTCTGATTCACTCTGACCCCCCCGCCACCCGCCCCCGTGTCGGTACCTGAATGCAGGTCTGTAAAACCTCGGCTGTTTCAGCCAAACATAAAGACAAGTTGTAATAACGCAGCTCTTTGTCTTTCAGATTTCAGGTACTCAGACTCCACCTTTACCTTCACCTATATTGGAGGCTCCAAAAGGTACTTTTTTTAACAGTACTGACTCCCTTCATTTCCTGCTGGCAGTGAGGTGCAGTGGTTCAATACCGTGGCAGGCTTTTTGTGCTCCCTTTCCTTTTGCAAGGAAGATGAGTAAATCATCTGCCTTCGTGCAAACGTCAGCTGAGGAGGAAGTGTCGAGAGAGGTGATCAGAAAGGTGATCCTAGTTATCAGAGGCTCATTCCTCTCAGTGCTGCTCTGTGGAGCTTTACTGCTTCTCTTTTTTTAATTTATGTGGATACGTAGAATTTCTGCTGTACGTAAACTTAACAGAAACATAGCAAAGGCATCAACATATGATATAAAGTTAATTCATGTTAAAAAAATGGGAAGAGTTACGATTTTAATAAAAAATAGGCCGAATTTCACATCAGCACCTCATTCTCTTGCATGAGAGCCATATTTAGTTCCATGACAGATGCAAGACTGTCTGCAATTTACCAAATCAAATTCCTGAAACATTAAGTGAAATGTCAGTATAGCTTATAAGGCTAAAAAATGTTTTTATTGAATGTTAGTTTAAATATTATTTCTAAGTGGTTCCGAGCTTTTGGTTATAAACTGGATTGTGCATGTACACATTTTTTAGTTATATTTCAGCATTAGTTGTGTTGTCTGTTTTCAAAAGGAAATACATGTAAAAGCTTGAACACACATCCTTTTAGTTTCCCTGACTCTTAGTTAGCTTTTACTTAATAAAGTGTTAACAATATATGCTACATCCTTCTCTTATCTTTTAGCTGAATTTTATTAGACTTGGCAAGAAGTCTTGGGTTTTTTTTTTTTGTTTTAATTATTTTTTTCTCAGTTTGTCTGAGATATTCGGCAACTGTTTTTCTTTCCCAGGGTACGTCAGGTTAAAGTACTGTATTCTTTGCAAGTGAACTTCTCAGTGCAGGCAGCACTCCCACAGCCATGGGTCTCCCCTGTGCATGCTTCGGCACCTGGCTGCAGGACCAGGCTCCCACATGGTCCCCAGGCTGCGAGATTGCTCAGAAAAGTGCTTTCCAACCTCACTACCCTGCCTCTTCCTACTAAAGGAAAAGACAACTTCTATCATTTTCAGGGGAGTAGAATAGTTCACCCAGTAGCTGAGAATTGACATATTTTTAGGTTGCTTGTATATACTCTTTCATTTAGGGTTTTAGTATATGTTTTGTTTTGGTCTTGTTTTAAAAGACAATTTTTAAAGGCCTGATACAGTAAAAATTATCTAACAAATATTATTTATCATGTAATTAAAACAATTGAATTTGAAAGTTACTTTGCACTGTTTTCTAAACCAAGTATTGCAGCAAGAAACCAGGAAGTGAAACTTGTCTATTGTTTCCATTTTCCACGCTGAATAAAGTAAGAAGCCTAAGGGCATAACTGATGGGAAACAAACTGGTTTATAAATGTTGAAACAAAATGTTGTCACTTCTACAACTAGAGATGGAAGACGGCCTTACATCCCACAGCCTTGAGTTTTAACTGGGGTCAGCATTTGCTTAGGAAACTTGTCTGGAAACTAGTCTCAGGATCTTAAAAATTCAAACTGAATTGAGAAACAAACATTATGCGTACAGAAATTGGTGAAAGTGGGTTGTTACTTAGAGCATACTCAAATTTCACTTTCCTGTTCACATTTTAAGGACATTTAAAAAGCATCCTTTGAGATAAGGGTTTCGTGTTCTCTGCTTATTTGTCTTGTGATTTAGAAGGACGTTTTACAATATTCTTAGTGTACAGTGGTGTACTGAGTGGCAGATTTATGGTAGTAAGCTCTCTTGTGAAGTACATAAAATGAAAACCCTAAGCCTTGGCTATTAAGAGCCAAACTTCAGTTTCTCACATCGAAGATGAGGTAGTGGTTTCTTCTTAGAGAAGGTGCTGGCTGACAGCAGCTATACTGCACTCTGTGCAGCATTCGGGCACGTCTCCAGTACAGGGTCAACAGCAGTGACTTATATGTGGTAACAGTTTAGGAGAGCACAAGGCTATCTAAGGATCTTTTTCTTGGATTGGGCCATGATTTTTTTCTTATTGCCACTGCTGCAGCTATGGACTTCCTGGGTAGTGACCCCATTTTTTGACTATTGCACTCAGGAATTGTCCCTAAATGACAAAACCTCTGTTAGCTCGTGATCATAGACTTGAGTATCAGCCGACAGGCCTTGTCCAGTTACTTCAGATACTCAGCCTGACGACTTTGTTTTTCGAACGGACAGGAACACAGGCTTTTGAGTACTGTGCAAAGGGGTGGATGTTCACTGGATGGATGTTCAAATCGAGAAATAGATTTAAATGAATAAGAATAGAAATGGTGTGTAAGGAAGATTACAGTACTTTAGCACTTATTAGCTGTGCTTGGAACTAAGTCTTTTTCATGCTTTATTTCCTTTAGAGGTTCCTTTAGGTCAGTGTGTATTATGGCATTGTTTTAGCCATAGTGGTTAGATACAAGAGCAGAAACCCTTGGAAGAAGGCAATATGTTTTCTGTTTGAGAAGAAGGATTCTTTGTCTTACCCTTGTATAAAGGCAGATAACCATAATAGGAAGTTAAACATACTGGGGGTTTTCCTCTGCATACTGTAGTTGCCTCTGGAGCCCATTAAGTCCATTTATCAGTGGTCTTAATTTATAAGCTCCGAGCCAAACTCTCAGTAAATTAGGATAAGTCCATAGAAGTCAGTGTACCAGTTTTACTTCAGTTATGATGAGGACCTAGGGTTTATTTGTTTTTGTTCTTTAAACTGTTAAGTTTTTCTGCGTGAGATTTTTCTTCTTGGGGCCAGCTTCTCTGACTTTATCTGATTTTTCCCTGTTCCTTGGATTGATTGCACAGCCTTTTCCTCCATAAGTACTATTCAAATATTGAGGTAGTACATAACCACGCTGCAGATCAATCCAAATAGATAGGCCTGATCTGGAGCACATTTATCATCGCTTCAGTGGATTTAACTTGTATTCCCACAGTAAAGTGCTGAACCAAACCCTGAGGGCATGACTTAGCTTTTGTTCAAGTACAGATGTTCCAGAGAAACCAACTGAGAACTATTATTTTTTTGTTCTTTAGATAGACCTGTTCCAACATTTGACCTTTAGGTGATATTAAGGTATTATATTGCGTAAATAATCTATGTGTAAATGATAACTGGATGGGCGTAAGTACGCTTCAAGAAGATTCTGCATTTGGAGGATTTTTCTTAAAAAGTTAGAAGGGAAGAATCTCTTTTAAGTACAAACATATTAGTATTGTGTGAATTATCATAAATAATCCTTTACCTCTGTAGTTCAGTTAATCTTTGTGGACTGTATTTCACTGTACTTCTTCTTCTTTTTTTTTTTTGTTTTATTTAAATGCACTGTGTTCGTACTTCCAAATTATTAGAGTTGTTTGATACTGCAGAGATCCTTCCTGATTTGGGAAGGTTGTAATTTGCAATTTATTAGTGAAAGCACATCTTTGTGCATAATGTGGCACTAAATATGGGGCAGATTGTTTATCAATTTAATAATTTTTAATTTCATTGTCAGAAAGCAGTAAGTAGGGTGATAGATTTCTTATAAAGTGAGGTGTTCATTCGGGTGCTGTGACTGTGCAAGATTACTCTTCTTTACATCTGGCAGAATATCAGAAATGGCTGGATTTTTTATGCTTTTTACTGCAGGATCTAAAAAGGATATTAAAGTGTGAACATGTCGAGTTCCTTTTTTTTTAAAAGAATCTTTTGTTTCCTTTTTCCTATTTTCTGCCCCTGTATGAAACACTGCTCCTCCAGAAACTATGCAGAGTGAACAGAACTGCTGATCTGTCATCTTTCAAATAAAAATACTTGATGCCCTGAAGTTGTTTTCACTTTATATGTCATTTGACATGGTTTACATAGAAGCAGTGCTTGGATTTCCTGAAAAAAAGATGTTTCCTTTTTTTAGTGTTTTTCTCACCCCCCTTTTTTCTTTCCTGAGGCTAAACAAGGACATCTTATCAGTCTTGAATTACCTCTTCGTTCAAATATGTACTTAACTCTCATTGGCAGCGAGAGACAATGACAGTAAGGCTGTGCATGAGAACAGATCTAATACTGCAGCATATTGTAAAGAAACTGGATAAGACCTATAAGAACTGAAGACACAGATCAATTTTGTCAGCAAAATTCCCATCTTCTATTTGCACAGTGGACTCTTGTGTTCTGTTTTCGGTACTTCAGCACAATGATTATAACAATGGCAGTTCTGAAGAAGCAAGGAAAGCTGCATTTTGGTCTGAAGTAATTGTTTATTTTTGCTTAAAATAACGACAAAATGTTAACTTAGGTTTTTGGATTTTGAGTAGTTGGCTTTTTGTTTTCTATTTAAGAGGTTATACATAGTGATTAATATTGTAGTATCAGAAATTCTCATGTAAACTGATGAATTAATTTCTACCTCACTGTAGCAGTGAAATATTTCACAGCTGGAAAGCTGTGCCACTGAAAGAGTAACTAAATTGCTTGTGGCTTTCTATAGTTAGAGACGAAAACCAGTATGTGAAGTCCTAGCACATTATGTCCACCAGGTGTTTGAACCACTTGATGATAAATAGATAGAGATAACCTTTTTTTCCCCTTTAGTGGTATGCCCTATTAATACTTACGTGAATTTAGTAAAACTGCCTACATGAGAGCTTCTATTTGATTAATAATTTTGAAATTCTGGTGTCACTCTGATAATGCTGAAAGTCTTCAGTACAAAAAAAGTTGTGAAGAAAAATGGTTTGGGGCTAATTGATGTGTGTTTCTATCTTTAAATTTATGTTCAATTTATATATACTGTAGCAAAAAAGGAGAGAAAGAACTGAAAAACATTCTTTAAACCTAAACATAGAATTGTGTCCATCAAAAAATATCAAAATGGAACACTTTTCTGAACATTTTCATTTTTTTCTTTCCGTTCTACAGTCACCTAGTTTAAGATCAGCGTTTTTTGGATAGGTTAGTTTTAACCTAACTTCTCTGTCGGGTTCATTGCATGGCAGTGTGTTTACTGGCTATGCAAGGTTTGGGAAGAGAAGGTTGGACTGTTCCTTCTGGAAGCAGTGGTGGCTTACGTAAGATGAAAGTGTCCATGAAAATATGACTGAAGAAGACGAGAAGATGATTTTTATGGAATCCATTGCTCTGAATGGTTTTAGTTTAGCTGGAATCAGTTTTATGCAGGGCTTAGGAAGGCCTGGCGCAA
Organism: Calonectris borealis; assembly: GCF_964195595.1. Classification (NCBI taxonomy): domain Eukaryota; kingdom Metazoa; phylum Chordata; class Aves; order Procellariiformes; family Procellariidae; genus Calonectris; species Calonectris borealis. The sequence goes on along the minus strand of NC_134352.1, from coordinate 69,665,397 downwards.
GTATAGTTCATCTTCTGTTGCTGATGGTTGTGCTTAACTTTGTGTTCAGGTTATTAGATAATTACATTGCTAAACTCTACTACAGTAAGAGAGGGGTAAAACTAGATAAACAGCTTGTACTTAGCTGTCTGTTTATTGCTGTTTCAAAATACCTGGAAGATTGTACACCGTCTTTCAATTTTAACTTTCCTATCAAATATGGATTAACATTTTTTCTGGAACTGCACCATTTCCTGGGAGAGAAATCTGTGGTATGAGACAGGAATCTAGTTTAGATATAACATGGCAAGCATTGTGATTTTCATTTCTTCATTAAAGATTCTGTAGATGAATACAGCTTCGGGTACTTTTAAAAAACAGTTTTGTGTCAGGTATTAATTAAGTTTCAGTTTTAAAATCTCTATTTAGGACAAGCATTTTCCATTCTATGAATTCCTGCTAAGGTACCTATTCTGACTTCATACTACCTTCTAATATTGGCAGGGTGTAGTACGTACATGAAACCTACCCATACATTCTTATAGGTAGTTTTTTGATAGATACTACCAGAAATTCAGTAGGTGTGATTTAACAAATGATTCATCCTAAAAAGAGATCTAGTAGAACACTATAGTAAAAAAGTCATTAAGTGAGGGTTTGTGAAAAGCAAAATCAACACCATTCTACTCACGGTCTTATGGAGCTCGCCTTTTTTTGACAGGCTTGCGTCTGACAGATCCTTCTTGCCTTGCTGTTAGAAAATCAGATGTCTGAAATTAACCCAGTCCCCATCATTGCATCTTGTAAAAATCACATACTTCAGGGAGACTATGGTCTTGTGGAGATCTCTCACTGGTCTGGTGAAGTGACTGTCCTTTTTCAGCTGCATACTGTACTGGTACTAAGAACAATACACTCAAATTGTGAACGTCTGCCTTTCAGTGAGAAAAATGTGGTTTTAGCTACTTAAATGAATGGCCTAGTTTTTGGAAGTGCCGAACTCCCACATCATGTAGTGGTCTCAGTATTATTGTGCATTGCTTAGCACTTTTAAAAAGCATCAGAATCTTTATACAGGTGTTTTTGTCGTACTAATGTATGCACTGTTGTTTGAATGGTTCACCAGCACAGAGTTGGAAAGCGTGCTTGAATGTCTTTACAGAAAACATTTTCAGTAACTTCTTCTTTCTCTGCTTTCATCACATATTTCAACATATTAAGTACCTAAAAATAGACCTGTAGGTTGTCATTGTTAAACTGTTAATGTGATAAGACAAATAAATTTGAAAGCAGAGTTCACTCTGACGAAATTAATTTAGATCAGTTTTCTCTGTATTATAGGAGTAATGTAGTTTCTGGCTGTTCCTGTTAGTCTCTAATAATTTCCCATATTTTTCATCGCTCATAAATAAAGAGCTGAAGACACCTGTTGGCATATTTTTTCCATGGATTATTTACTGTGCAGAATATGAATTCTCATTTGAGTCAGAGTCTAATCACTCAGAGTGATTACTTAGTAAGCTTACTTTAGTAAGCTTCAGTACCTAGAAGGAAAGTAAATTTTAAACTGCTGGGAGAGTTCACTTTAGTTACAATTAAAACTAAGAAAGGGATAAAATGTGAGTAAATCTAGAAAAACTCCTGTGTATAATTCTGCCTTGGCATTAAATAAATCCCACTTAAAAGGACAGCTCTTAAGAATTAATGTCCTCTTTGCTACAGGAGGGTGAAGATTTTTACAGATGTTTCACTGAACTGGCCTCATCTGAGGAAAAGGAGCTCTTTTTAACAGGGTAAAATTGACTCATAAAGATAAGCCCACTATCCTGTGCAGCAATAGCTAGAAAATCTCAGTGAAAGAAGAGGGACTAAACGAGGTACAGAAATAACATCTCCTTCCCCTGACAGCTTTCTGCATGCTCACACAAGACTGCATCCAGCCTATTTCTATGGGAGGAAGACCATTGCCTAAGGACCGGGAACAATTGTTGCTTTTATGAGTCAGACTTCTCCTGGGAGGACGCATTATCTGCAGGGAGCTTTATGTCAGACATTGTGTTCCCCTATTGCAAGGGCTAAACACCATCATACGTGCTTTTGGCATTATGTAATCCCGAGGGAGTCAGTCATAGTCTTGCACATGCTCACATAAGGTAACAGGCGGAAAACGGTCTTGGGTAAAGGCTGGAGGGTGAGCTTGCTTGAAGGCAGAGTACCTGTGTGAGCCCTGTAGAAGGCTCTGGCTTCTCCTGGCTGTTGTAGAAGACCGTGGCGAGTCCTGGCAATTAGGATTGAGCTGAATCACTTCTTCTGAGGGAGACTTCTGTAGTGCTCAGCGGGAGCCTGTCTGGAGCAAAGAATTGAGGGCAAAGAGGAAGCTCAAAGAAACTAGCAAACCCTCCGGATGTCTCCTTCCAGCCTCGAGGCACTGATCAGAAATAAAAGGGGCAACAGCATGTCTCCTGTGTAATGAAATGTACTGTTTGCCAAAAGAAAGTGCAAAAAATTGTGATATACCATTTGTAGAAACAAGTACATAATTAAAGAATAACTTCCTATCAAACAGTGTAGCATTTTGCATTTTATCTCATATATTACAAGTTACCATCTTGAAATCTTGATGCTTAAAATGAATGTTCCATTTTATGTTTGTAGGTAAGAATTTTTCATATTTTAAGAGCCAAGCTAGAAGGCAGGATAACTTTGCACTGTTCAACTGTCATGCTTCTAATCAGTAAGGTGTTTGTGACAGACAGCATTTGCTCTCAAGTAGAAAAAATAGCCTGTGGGTTAGATGTGGTATTCCAGGTCATTAGCTTTTCTGCAAATGGTAGAATATTTTATTTTAGTTTTTTTTGTTGTTGTTGTATTGCTCATTCTTGCTTATTCTTTCTCCTTAATGTTGAAAACTTCATCTTTGATGGGGAGTTCTCACCCTGTAATAATCACACATACAGCAAAATATGAAAATAATTAGGATGCTTTTCCCTCAGCTTAGGACCGGGGGTTGATAAAGGTGTTAAAAACAGGAAGCACTTCATTGTCATAGAAGTACTTGCTGATAGTCTACTGCTTGATCTCAGTTACAGCTGTATGAATCCGGAGTAATTCAGTGTGATGGGGCTCACTTGGGTCCACAGTGATATTGCTGAATTTTTTATTTGGCCCTGACTACTCCTGTAAAAACCCGTGATTTTTTTCACCTGGGGAGGAGTTATGAAGACCAGAATTCTGTTTTCTGCCATCTTTGCAGATGTATTCCAGTACTTTACTGGATGGTGGGAGAGCTGCAACTTACCCAGGGGAAAAAGCTCGCTTTCATGCATTCTTACCAAGTCGCTGGCATTGCGGAGGGCACAGACAGAAGGCCAGTTGTCAAAACCATGCTTTTCTTCTTCTGTCTTTTTAGCCTTAGCATCTGAAAACCTGGTTGTCAGAGAATCCTCTTTTAAGAACGTAATTTGCTAGGCCAGATGAAAACCTCTTTACCTGTCACTCACACAGAATCAGTATTAAATCTTAAGCTGAGTCCCAAAATGGTTTCAGAGCTTTTTGCAGAGATAACCATTAGCTGAAATAGAAATGGTGATTTCTTCATGAGGACTGTTCGGTGAAAACACCTAAAAGGAACATACTGACTTTGTCCAGATTAAAACTGTGTGAAATCTGGTCATTTCAGTATGTATTTGTGCCAAACAGTCGAAACATTAAAAAAAAAAAAATTTAAAAATAGTTTTATCGTATTTCAGACCGAAAAATGTAACCTTCAAGTATTAAAAACTTCTGGAAAACATGTATTTGATTAATGCCTTAGTATGGCAGTTATAGATACTATCAACAGCTTTCCCTTACAGATAGGGAATTACATAAATTAAGGTAGTCTACTGGTTTAATACAGTTCTATGAATATTACATGAAATCTTTTGTAAATGGTTGTAGCTCTAATGGAGTTATAGCTGAAAACTGAGCGTATTAATTCTTTTCTTTTAAGTTAGAGAATTATTTTGCTATAAAGGCTTTTAATCATCCTATAGAACAAGGCTTTTTAGGCTTGGCATAAAATTTTAATAGTAGGATTTTGAGGGCTTATATGTTGAAGAAGGACTCATGTTTTATTAATGGATGACGAGAACAGCGAAATTGGATATGTTTAGGTGGCAACAGGAGGAACATAACCTCTGCAGCAATCTCCTTGGGCATATACTAGTTTTGTTAACTCAGACCAACGGAAGTTTTAAACTCATTTAGTATTGGTCTCTAGAGCACGAAGTAAACAGTCACAATAATCAGCCCACCAAAGATGCAAGCTGTCTTGCTTGCCTTTAGCAGACCTGTGTCCACATACTACTACTTTTTTTTTTTTCTCTCAAATATCTGTATCACACAAGAGCAGCATTGCCTTTGGCATACAGTCCTGCTTTCTACATGTTCCCTGTGCCAGTTTTTGCTGTTGATGGAATTTTTACATCAAACTTCAGTGCTGATTAAAGCTGTTCTGCCTTCATTACTGAAGTAAAATTGTGTGGGATTAGCAGCCACCAGTTTAGTTCTTCTTGTTAAGGTATTTTGTTCGGTAATCTAAGGACATATACAATTCCGTGTTTTGGCTGTTACATTTTATTTGTTCGTTTTGCTATTCTTATTTAAAATGACAAATTGTGAGAAATTTTAGTGTTTATTTGGTTTTAGCTATATATAGTGAATCAAAAGAAATGCATTCTCCCTGTGAACCACACTATAGGGAGTATATGAGTGGAGGGAGACTCCAAGCTCCTTCTGTACCTAAATTTATATTTTACTGGTAAGTTTTTATTTGTTTTAGATTGTCCCTCTTGTGATGAATAATTGCTTAATATACTGTTTCTGTGTTTAAACATCAATAACTAGATACTAAAAAATACTACTTCATAAAAGTGTATGCCTTGATTTAAGGCATGAAGAAACACAGTCATCCTGTAGTTCAGCTAAAAACTGACCTTTGCCAAGGACGACAAACACACAGAGATATCGTGTATAAATACCTTTTACATCTAGCACTGTCTGGCTTCAAGGCAGGCATGGATGTGTGGAAGACGCTGGCCTCCCAGCGTGCCAATAAGGATTAGGCATTTGCTGTCCATGAAGAGAACAGGAGTTGCAGTTACATGAGTCAGGATAAAAATTACAAAAGCTATTGATTTTGCTCATGGAGGACATAAACCGATCGTCATTTAGGGTCAAGAAAAGTTTCTACCCTGGCTACAAAGTCCTTCCTCATTTCCCCTATTAGTAAGGCATCATCAGCCAACAGCACAGTGGGTCAAGTCTTTGGGTGAAAGGCCACTGTGAAGGGTGGCCTGTCTTATCTGGCATGGCAATTGCTAAAGCATGTTCCCAGCATATTTCAGTGTATGTAACAGTTGCAGAATTTGTGACTTAAGTGCTGAGCAAATAATCATAAATTGCTGGTATTAATGAGTATTTTGCTATTACTCTGGCTATTACAGCGTATTCCCATCTGTATTTTGTCCCAAGTTATTTCTCTCTTGTACTTTATGTGATGTAACATTATTACCTTATTCTCAGCTAATTTAAATTGACAAATTGCCATGGAGTTCAGTAAAGTCATGCCAACTTATAGCACTGAGGACCTGTCTATAATTATATTCCGCTAGTTAAAGAAGTTTAAATAGAGCAAAGCTAAATATAAATGCACTATGTTATCTTCATTGACTTCTAATAGAATAGTTTAATATATGCATGATTAGTTACATACGAAAGTGAAATTACACATTATTTGTGTTTGCGTTTTAGGTGACGGGTAAGGACAAGTTTCATGGAAGCTGATAAAGTGAGATATAAATTGTGTTCTTTGGGAATGGCTCGTATTGAAGGGGGGGATACGACACCAAAATGGGGCTCAGATGCCTGAAGTTATGAGACTTGAGAAGTTTTCTCACATAGCAAACAGGTGTTCTCAGCAGTGTGGCACTTGAGTCTCAGGTTTGCATGTGGTGCAACCCCATGAGCAAAGGCAGTGCCAAGGTGCTGCAGTGGTCTCTTGTTTCATTTTCAGTGCTAGCGTAAGCTTGACAGAGCATTTGCCTGTCTGCGTGCAACGTAGATGTTCCCACAGGATGCCTCTGGCACAAGGAAGGTCTTGTCCCACAGAAAATACCACCTCTGCACTCCTCTTTGAGAGATGATGATGACTTCAATCTGCAGAAGTTAGAGAAGGTTTCACACCAACCCTGACCATGCTGTTTCGATTTCATGTCACTGGAGACCATAGGCTCCTTAAAATTGTCTTTCCATTCCTTCCCAACTTGTCATTTTCCACCTTTCTTTCTTCTGGCCTTTTGTTTTCCGGAGGTGCTCTGCATACTGATTTATTCTGACAAAAACTGGTATCTGTCGTGTTCATATTGTTGAAGCAGACAGACATGAAATAGTTGGTATTAAACAACTGTACTAGGAAAGTTAACAACATGGAGTAGCTGTAGATCACTTATCTTCAGATTATATATATATATCCTGAAATGCTTGTTTCAGTTCTTGGGAGGTTTCACCAGAATAACAACGGGTGCTCAGACTGTTAATCAGAGCGATCACATGTTCATTGCTGTTCGATATTCTGGTTTTGGTGTCTAGTAGTGGGTAGCCAGAAAAAAAATCCCTGCCGAAATAATTGCAGCTGCAGTCTGAGTTGTTTGCTGATTTAGGTTTAAAAATCTTTTTTAGCTGAGATGTTTCTGAGATTTCTGTTGTACCTAAGTAAGACTGAACAGAGATGTCTAGAAATAGTATGCATTTCAGATCTTCCACTGTAGATGCTGCACAGGTGTAAGAATGCATTTTGGCTTGAACCAATAAAAGTTGTATGGTCTTAGGCATTATAGAAAATGTTTTAAGTAGAACTGCAAAGCAAATAATAAAAAAGATGTTGCTTTATACGGTTTTCCATTCTTCATTTTACAGGCTACTTACTCTTTAAAAAGCACTCTGTGGACTTTTGGGAGTCTCTCTCCAGTAACTATCTTTTAATTCTGTTCCCTCGAATATAGGAAACCTTCTGATGTTTCCATCAGTAACAATGCACATTTTGTTAGGTGCATACTGCTATTAATTGTCACTCTGCACTTCCCAGGGTGTTCGGTACTTACTTTGGGGATCATTACGATGTTCTTTTCATGTATTTGTCCAGTAGTATAAATGGTTGAGGGTGACTTTTTGCCCCGTATGATGCTGTTTGAGGTTTTCCTTCGTTGGCTTCTGCTTTGATTTGTAATGATATAAGTGACAGATGAAAGACTCATCCTGTTGCAAACCTGCTGGTGGAGTTTCACTAGTGTAAGCTGGACTCCTTGGGTATGTCTGTGGGCTTTTAAGGGTGAGGCTTGAAAACCAGGTTTGCCTGTTGTGCATATCACTAGCCTTGTAAGCTCAGGATGGATGAAGTGTGCCCTCAGCACACAGGACCTCTACAGCTAAGGAAATCTGGTGGGGTGGTGTGCCAGCAGGTACAGCTGGAGGAATGTGTCACGGGCCGTGCCCTGCACAACCATGTAAATGGAGGGAGGGTGAAATTCTTGTGCCCATACCCTCCCTGAAGGCTCCTCTTCCACGTCAGTAGATGTAGCACAGGGATCTACCTGAAGTGACCATCTTTGATCAGAGATGTTTCAGAGCAGGATAGGGAGCTGCTCCAGGTGGAGCGGCACGGCACCCCGCTGCGCTCTGCCGGCTGCCCACCGCCGGCTGCGGGGCAGAGCCTGGCAGCCTGCCGTGGGAGCGTGCGCTTCCAAATGACTGCTCTCCTCCCATGTCAGGACAAGTGTGACTCGTGGCAGGCTGGCAGATAGCACAGCTCCACAGGACCGTTCAGTGGGAGTCAGGTCAGGTAAAATAAATAATTAACTACTTCAATGAAATAATATATGGAGGGGGGAAAACCCTTCTGTGGCCGGCAGAAAGCTCATCAGGCAAATGGAAGGAATTCTGTGAGTTCAGTATCTGTGAAATTGGAAAAAAAGAGTTGAAGATGGATCACAGACCTTTCTCATTGCCTCTGCTTCCCGGAGGGCTCGGAGTCCTTCAGGTTAAGCATAAAATATTTTCTCCTGGAGAGGAGTTAAGCAGAAAGCATCTCTTCTTCAGTGCTAATTTCATATAGTAATCTAGCGTGCACAAAGCTGCAGCATATGCAGCTGCTCCAGACCATATCCAATGCATGCATGCACGTTGATTTTAGACAAGTGGTGTCAGCGTTCTGTTTAGCATTCTGCCCTTTTTTCTTCCTCAGAGGTTTTATAACTCTGACACATCTGAGCTTTCCATAATAAGAACTCTTCTTTTTTTCTTTTCTTTTCTTTTTTCTCTGATTCAAATCTGTGTGTGTTTTTTAAATCTGCATGCAAACGAGTTTTGCCCCTCAGTTTCCTGGTAAGTTGCCACAATGGCCAGGAGGGTGGCAGAGGTTCTGCACCATTGCGCGAGGGAGCGCAAATGTGTGACCGAACGTGGCAGAGCCTTGTCTCAGGAAGAGGTTCGCTGCTTCCTTTTTGTTGCTGCTGCTGTTGCATGAAGGGCTATAGAAGAGAAATCTGGAGAAAGTAGTGAAACGAAAGAGCCCAGGTCGGCATTCAGCTCTGAGCTACATCAGTGCAAAGTGGAAGTCTGGCTGTGTGTGGAAAGGCATCTTTAATAAAGAGATTGTGTGTTAAACAGTGAAGACAGAATAGGATGTTATTTGTTGCCATCTACTTTCATCTGCAACTAAAATACTTTAAAAGACAATAAACACAATGTAAATATCTGTTTTCTCATTATCTGTTTACCTCTGTATTTTCTCTCAGAGTTGTTTATCATTTATTTTTAATGATAATGAATAATTCTGGCAGGAGGTTGAAGCTGGGCGTGTCACATATTATGGTAGTGTTACTTCCTTCAGAGATACAATGCCAGGTTTTGTTTCATTTTATTTTGGAGGGCTGAGCATGACCAATACCACACCTTATTCTAGTATTTCTAAATAAAATTTTTAAAAAAATAATTTATGTGTCTGACTGACATGCATTCAAGACTCAGGTAGGTGGAACAGTTGAGCTGTTTTGCCCCTAGTATTTTGAAGTTCCTTGTTGGATGCTGCCCATGGCTCTGCAGTGGCAGTACATTGATTGGGACATTAGCTACTACTGAGTGAGAATCCTTTACAGCTCTCAAACTTCAGTGATTTCAATGTCTAATGATTGCAATATGCTCATGATTAACTAGATAATGTACTCTACTGAAAAATCCTTGAATTGTGAGGTGAAGGCTGAGTGGTCTGGGGTGATGTTGGGACTTTCCTGCATAGATTATTTCTATTTTGAAGTCAATCAGTCAGAGCTGCTGAGGTTTTTATTGCTGTACTTGATAAGTTTCAGGAGATTATTGCATAAACATTTTCATTTTGCAGCTGATCGGTATTTTGACTGAAATGAAATACATAAAAGGTTTCTACATTTAGCCTGTTCCTCTCCACCTCTAGACTATGTAAATTGATGAGATGACATAAGCCGAACTAAAGAGAAAGTGCAGTTTAAATTCCTTTATATAGTCATATTTTGCCTTTATCATTCCATTTATTTCAGTTAGAGATTATTGGAGTAATTGAGGCAAATATTTAACATTTGGCCACATTTCATTTTGAAAGAATTCCATTTATAGTTCAAATTCCTTTGATGTGTTTTGCTGTCTTAATACTTGGAGCTGCAGTCATCTGCATAAAGCTGAAACAATGATACTGGTTTTATTTATACTAAAGAACTTAACCCTGTGTATCTGACTGGCCATCTGTCTAGTTAAAAACACTCCTTATGTTTATACATAATGTATATTTATTTACAGAGGCTTCAGGTACTCAGTGATTAGTATATGACCATCTCACATGGTCAATGTCACGGTCAATAGCATTTTGAGAGAAGAACTGGTCAGGGGACTATCCATTAATTAAACTTGTGAGGGGTTCCATCAGGAACCATCAGGAAATCCGAGATTTCCATCAGGATCCTCCAACATGTAACATGCCATGCTTATGTTCGTGATACAAGCACGTATTTGTGTTGATGATGGGAAGTTGGGTCACTGAACTCTCAGCCTTTGTTATTTCAAAGCTACTTTGAAATAACAGCTACTTCACAGTTACCAGCTACTTCACAGTTACACTAATAAAATGGCAAATGATCTTGCAGAGGTGTGTTGAGAAACAGCATGGTAATAACATTCATCTTTTAGAAAAAAATCTAAAAGAACTTTATTTTCCGTTGAAAGTGAAGATGGATGAACATGCCGAGCAAGTGCTAGTAAGAAGGCAGTGGGGCGTTCGCGTCAGAGAAACTTACACTTGTTGGCCTTTTGAACCATTCTCCAAGTGTCTGTGTAATGAAATTTATTTATGTCTTATAGCACCTGTCTCGCAAGGTGTACTGGCCTGTATCAGGTTTGCTGTGCATCGGAGCTGCCGGTGTGGGGACACAGCTCCAGCAGGACTGGCAGGGTGCCGAGGAGAGGCTTTGCAAAGAGAATGTCCTGAGGTGCCCGGCAGGAAAAGCTCCCAGGCTTGTGTCGGGACACGCACTCTCAGGGAATTGAGGTACTTGCCTCCTGTCTGGAGTCTTGAAGCATTAGGTATCTACACCAGCCCTTTTTGTTCCAAAGTATGGCTAAATGTTTTGTGGCAGCGGTTCCCTTTCCTTTGGTAGCGTATGATCCTGCTCTAGTCCCAGGGATAGAGACACCAGGATGCTCAACAGTGAGACTCTACAGCACATCCAGCTCCACAATTAGGCTGCTCTGGCCTGAAAAGAGAGCCTAACTGTTTCTTAAAACCTCTGCATTGTCCAGGTCCCTTCTCATTTGTCATTTAGCTGTGGAGGTTTCTAAAATTTGGTCTCATGATCCCTAAATTCTTTTGTACGCTGAATTGTGTAAGACTGCTTGGACGCCGGCAGCTTGGACGCAGGCTCTGGAGCAGAAACGTAGGTGCTTAGGGGACACGGCTGATTAGGAACGGAGATGTCAAAAGACTTTTTAACGAGCATTCAATCTTCTGTCTCCTGGGTCAGCTAATGAGTTCCTTTTGTGAAGTGAAACTCATCTGATGTCAGTTGACATAGCTTCATGTATTTTTCAATGGAATTTTGCTCTAAATCCATCTTTTAATACAAAGCAGTTGTGAGATTCTTGCCTCACTGTAGTGTTTTGAGTAAAATGACAGTTGCAGCTCCAGCATACCGTCTGTGTGAGATTCGAGAGCCACTGAATTGTGAAGGATACATCAAGCCCTTGACATCTAGGGTACTATATTTCATCAGTAAAGAAAAATAACAGCTTATTTTTTCTCTGGTAAAGTCTCTGTGTTCTGATCCCCAAATAAATATATCTCATTCTTGCAACTTAACCTAAAGCTGTCTTGGTGCAACATGGTTTATAACCAGTTTCTGCTCTCCAGTGTTCTCCTTCTCAGATGGTATTTTTTAAAAAGGTTAGAGATAATAGAGGAGAAGATCTAGATTAAATTATCTTTCACAGATGGGTATTGCATTGATGAAACAATGTAATCCAATCATGAGCTTATGAACCTAAGCATCTGTACTGTATGAATGCGTATACTTGCATTCAGGTATTTGAAATCATGTTTAAGGTGGGAGGTGACATATAGTTGCATCATCGTGGATCTCAATGGTGAGAAATGCTGTTAGGTCAATTTTAAAGCAATATGGTGATGCAAGTCTTGCCCTAATGTAGCTTTGATGCATGTCTCGCGACTCAGTGAATGCTGTTGTCTCCTTTCATTGTGAAGTCTACAAATGCAAAGGTTTAGTGACATCAGGGACTTCTCTGGAGTGCCTTGGGACATTGCAGAAATAATGCTTTTTCACTGCCCCATGTCCAGCTTCATGCCTTCCAGTAGCTACGCGGGTTGAAAATCCGAGTCAGGACCATAGCCCAGCCTAGATACGCAAAACCAATCCTCAGCTGGGTGTGCTGGAGCTGCCTCACCCAGTCAGAGCCAGAATGGGTGTAGAGGAGGGGGTGATGAGGAGAGTGGTGGAGAAACCGCGGGAGAATGGGGAGCCAAAGATGGCTGGATACTGACAGGACGGGTAGAGGGAGCGACAAGAAGATACACACGTACTTTGGAAGGGGAAATGGAAAGACAGGTGTGAGAGCTTGAGTCAGAGAGAAAACGCCGCCAGTAAGAGCATGTGAGGAAAGATCGCGTCGGGGGCGGCGGGGGGGGAGAAACCCTCTTGAGAAAAAAAGAAAGGGTTTTAAAATGTATTATATTCTAAAGAAATGTACCGTTCCACGTTGAAATTATTAAAATAGGCTAGGAGTAAAGGGGAAAATACATTTTATTGCTGTATTTACAGGGACAAAATAGAATACAGAAAAATAAAATAGAGTAAAAATCAGAGCAGTGTGTAATTGTGTATGTATTCAGTGCAGCTGTGTAGAATAAGGCAGGTTTTATCAGTACGTATTAGGGACAAAAGTCCATATGGACAGATATCTGAAACATTGCCTCTCTCTTGCCAACCATCAAGTTCTTGATCTAAAGCATGAGACCTTCAGGTCTTGCAAAGATGTATACAGTTTTTTTGTATGGGTAAAGAACATAGTCTTTATTAGTCTCATTCTTAGAAATAATTGGCCTATTTTATATTTTACTTTTTTTAAAAAACTTAAGATAGATCATCTGTTGGGGAAACTGCCCTAAAACATTACAGTCTGATAAAATCATAGGATATTTTTAATGGTGGCCATGATCAGATTCAAATTTGGCTTTAAATTAATTTGTGTCCTTATAACTTACGAGTCTGATTGCAAACTGTAATAGCAATCACTAGATCTTACCTCTAGCTGAACTAGCATTTTCGTTTCAGGCAAACAAATTAAAACTGTGTTAATTACAGAATAGCTTTTGGATGTATATAGCCTACGTTTCTTATTAAAATACTTTTTGGCTGCAGTCTGAAAACGAAGCTTGCATATTTGCATGCATAAAGATGAAGGAGAGGTTTGTAACATCTGTCTAATTGTCAATGGGATTTCAAATATGGATTGCAATCCTGATTCACACAAATTTACTCATATAAAGAGTTTACAGCAAGGTACGCTCAGGTAAGGATTCAGAATGAAGTCTGTGGAAGTATGTGGGGACTGTGGTAGGTAGTTACCAACAGGAGCTGCAGTAAGGTATGGGTCAGTTGCTGGTCCTGTTATGCATATTTTAAAAGCAGCTCTCATGGTATTCCAAAAGCAAAAACCTGAGACAAGACTGGGCACTGTTGAAAAGGTAATATACTTAATGCTTTTCAAAGTTCCTTTTAAACTGGAGACGCATAGTCTTGCTGGGACCTGCATGAGTTAAAATGGAGAAGAGAGATAAGAAAAGTGGATCTGGATGTATTTGAAGATTTACAGAAATGCTTGAATTTGGAGACATTCGTACTGCTACAAGAGTTCTTCAGTTCACAGCATATACCGTTATGAACTGCCTCCTAACATGGTAGCTGTTGTGGTTAAGCCTGGCGGGCAGCTCAGCCCCGCACAGCCGCTCGCTCACTCCCCCCAGCGGGAGTCACGCGGGGGCAGCTGTGCCGGCCGTGTCCCCTCCAAAACTCTTGCCCACCCCCAGGCTACTCGCTGGTGGGCAGCGTGAGAAGCAAAAATGGCCTTGATGCTGTGTGAGCACTGCTCAGCAATAACTAAAATAGCCCTGTGTTATCAACGCTGTTCTGGTCACATATCCAAAACACAGCACCATACAAGCTACTACAAAGAAAATTAACTCTATCCCAGACAAAATCAGTACAGTACTGTACTTTCATACTGATAATGCAAGGAATATCTAACACATAAACTAAGAGAATGTGTGTCAGTCTGCACTGACACTGGCATTTATGGCAATTTTTCCCCCTACAGGAAAAAGGAAATAAGTGGCTAATTATTTTGCAGCTCAGCAAGTCCTTTTCTCCCCTCACTAATGTCATTTAAATTGTGAACAATTGCCTTTGAAATCAGTAAAGTTTGATGGTATTATAACCAAGCAAAAAAAAGAAGAAACTCAACTCATTCTCTTTTAATTTGCTTGTATGCTTCCTTCCCACATCTCAGACTGTAGAGCGCTTTGATCCTAAATTGTACCAATTCCTGCCTACCTGGATTTGCATAAAATCTATAAAATGTTTTAAAGTGTAATTGAAGCATGTTAAACAAATACGTGTCTGTTCCTAAGATTGTTTTAATTTATATACCTTGTGTTTCATAGGTGTAGCCACTAAATCTGCATGAAACAAAAGTCTTTGGTGAAGTGAGACTCCAGGGACACTTTTGCGGGATCAGGGAAATTAAGTCAGGTCAGGATAGCATTCTGCATTTTATTCATCAGAGGATTTATTTACGTGACCAAAAGCTATTTTCCTCCACTGACTCACTTTAAAATAAACCTTTGAGCACTTGGTTCAACAAACATGGAAAAAATATGTCTGAGGGAGAATCTGATTTAATTCACATCTTCCTTTCTAATTTAAGACTTCCAGTAGCAATGGGAACTCAGAGATATTCAGTGGACCTGAAAGAAAGATGAATGACATTTTTATGCTGTCGTGTATTTAATCCATCAGTGCTGAGACACTTTAAAATTAAAATATATGGACTCATTAACTGTTTTTTGCTGTACACATTTCTTAAAGAAGAGTGTCTGATGTGCAGCCTTAGAGCAGCGCAGGGCTGTGGGTTACAGCCAGTCATCTGTGTACTCTCTGGAGGCACCGGTGGGAACGTCAGCCCCCTGGCTCCTATTCTTTGAAGAGTTTCCTCTTTTCTGAAAGAGGAATAAGATTTATGTAAATGGCTGCTGCCAATGCTGTGTCGTAACAGCATCCCTTCCAAAGTGTTTCATTAAGATCTGCTGCTGAAACTGCAAGACCACTGAGGTCTGTAGGTAGTCACATTTGCAGGCAGAGGAGGAGCTCTGTGTTTCTGCTCTGCAGAACTGCTGTATCTGAAGGGATGTACTTGTCACGCTGCTAGTCTACTCTTTGCTGGCTTGCATAGGAAGCCCAGATGTATAACCGAATATTCTCTGTACCAAAGCTTAGACTCTCCTAACCTTGCTCCCGTTTAAGCATAAGTGCTCTGATTCTGCTGTGAAAGTGGCTTCTGTCTACCTGTAGAGGTATATATATATTACAATGTCTGTAGATATTTAACATCTGTAGATATTTGGTTTCTTTTTCAAAGGAACCTGAGGCTCTTCTGTACAAAATAGCTCTCAATATTGAATCCCTTTGCGAGAAGTATTGCTATTGCTGTGCCTTCTGCATCGAAGGCATTTTGTGTTGTGAATGTTGTTTTGGGTGTGTTAGAAATGCTTTGTCTGGCAGGAAAGTGTTATGTATCCTAAAGATGCTTGGCGTGTGAATTCAGCTGATCTTCCCTAGGGAAGTGGGATCTTCCTAGGTGATTGTTTTGTCCATGGCTTTCATATACAGATCTACTTGATCACCCATGGTGGTTTTGAAAAGCACCATGGTCTGAGCAGCGTCTAATAGGTCTCTCTAGCTAGATCCCGATCTTTCAGAGAACCAAAGCAGTCTTTTGGGCTATGCGCTTTGTATCAGTAGAGGCTTTTTAGAAACAGGTCAGACTTACTAGCTTCATCTCTTGACTGGTGTGGGTCTTCCTCCAAAAGTGAAGTGGTGGGGGTGGCAGTGAGAAAAGGGTAAACCAGGACAGGGAATCGGATACAAGGACACAACAAGCAAAGCTGCAGGACTGCTGTAACCTCTGCCCCTCCTGTATGGACAGTGGGAGATGGAGTTTGGGTCATGTATTTGTAACTTCCACATTTCTTCGGGTTTTGTAGAGGCTACCACTCTTTTTTTTCTCCATATGTTCCCTGAGCATGGGCACTCTGTTGTTACCCTTCCAGGCTTGGGACTGGGTAGCCTACAGGTCCCAATGCTGCTGCTGATGCATCAGGCTCTGCACTGCTCATTAACATTTGTTCCCAGAGCTTCACCTCCAGGGTGGATTTACGTTTAACAAGAGGCTGTCAAGTGAGAGGTAAAGGAAGCAAGTAGAAGGGTAGGTTCGACATGGGTTTCTTGTCTCAGTTTTGCTTAATTTAGCCTATATTATACATAGAGGCTGACTGGCCTATTTTTTTGCTGCTGTGAAACATCCTGTGGCCCTGGGTCAGGGTCTTCTGTGCTGGCTCTCATGTGTGTAAATCACCTTCCCAGAACCCAGGCTGACCCCCAAACTTGAGGCTTGCCTGCTTGCCAGGAAGCAGCCTGTCTTCAGCTTGGTACTTCTGTCTGTGTGTCCTTCCCCTCAGTCTCCCAGAGATTGCAGAAGGCAGCATTGGAGTCCGGACTCTTTTTTTGTTGTTGTGGAAGTTATTTATTTCCAAACTTAACACCTTTTTCGGAGAAAACAGAAAAGCCATTTTGTTTTGAAGTAACCTTACTCATTACTTACTAGCTCTTAATAATTGTGGTGGTTTTTTTTTTTCCTGACAAATTGGTAGTTGTTATTCTCTTCTTTTAGCGGAAGGAGCACAGTTCAATATACTGTAAGAGTGAAAAGCAGCTGTTAGACATAAAAATAGAGGCAGTTCATAAAGGCAAAACAGAATTCATGTGTTTTATATATACAGATTCACCCACAGCACTACAGAGAGCATTTTCAAGTTTTGCTTGTGCTATCTCCTTCTTCCTGTAAAATTTTTGTCATGCTTTCAGTTGTACATGCATTTTTTTATCTGCAAAAATACAGGCTTAAGATGGCCAATGCAGATACTCTTTTTTTCTAAGTCCTTCTCTCTTGCATGTTGCCTTCTGCTGTCTTGGCTTTCTTTGGGGTTTTTGTGCCTGAGTGGAGACTTGGCCGGGGGGGGTGCACCTAGCATTATGCAACGTTCAACTCCTCTAGCTGCAATTGCTGCCATCCCGCACTGCAAACCCCGCACAGCAAACCCCGCACAGCAAACCCCACACAGAATCACACGGGTCCTGTGCGTGAGGGCTGAAAAAAAGGCTGACATACTTGTCGGGGAAGATGACACCTCTGTGTAGCGGTTTTGGAGAAGGAAACTATCAGTTTCAAAGGGATTACTGTATGGGTAAGACCTCATAGTGTGTTGCCAGAATTAATCTGATGAGCATAGAAGATTTTTTTAAAAGCTACTTCTTCCGTATGCATAGGTGTTTACATAGTGACTTTACAATAGAGATTTGGCAGAAAGGTTAGTATGTTTTAAGCACCAAGGAGTTCCTGTTTTGTAGTATATAGTATTCAACAGTGTTGGCAAAAACTGAAAATACCATTTTTCATTTTTGGTGCCTCTCAGCTGTCACGTCCTTAATCTTTGTATGGTCACAGAACAAATGAACAGTGTGGTGAGTTCAGGTTGTTGCAGAAAATATTTTGTTCTTACAAAAGCAAGCCTATAGTACATGCCTGAAATCCAGAAAATAGTGTTTTAACTATCAACTCTTTTAGTACCTCAATTTCACCAGTATTGCATGGCAATAGTGTTACTTTACTTCATAGTAGTATTCTGAGCTTCATTAGTTTATGGTGCTTTATTAAGCTTTATTAAATCAGAACTGTCAAAGTTTGCCATCATTATGATGTCTGGGGTTCAGGCAGCAAAAGCAGTTGCAGTTTCAGCATTAGATGATCTCTGCTCCCCTGCCTGAACTCTGTGTACTCGCCTGCTGTGGCTAGTGTGAAAATTATAAGGTAGTCCATTTATCTTCCTAGCAAACGTTATTGTGTTTTCTTTTTTCTTTTTTTGCCTTTGCTTGTGCAGCATTTACATTTCTTTTTTCTTTGCAGTTGGTACTTTAAGTCTTTGTGGATATATACCTTAGGACTTGACATTTCAGTGCTTAGCTTTTCGATGATTTACAAGAATTTACGAAGATTTACATTCACAGTTTATGCTTGTGGCCATGCTAGTTATTTTCTCGGGGGCTTTGACATCCCTTGATGTATCTGAAAGCTTTTCATTATAGTTTTGGGACTAGATGGGGAAAACGTCTTCATAACCAAGATGGTCTTTTCATGTGTGCAGCTATCCAGATTGGAGAATTTAAGGCAGATGATGCAAATTCAAGATTGAAATGGGTGAAACATTTAGGAAAGCATGGGTGCAGAGGCTATGCGGTTCCAGAGTTTCATTCCTCGTTGTATGTAATCCAACGTAGCTGCAGACTGCTGCCCAAAGGCAGCTTTTTCATTGCCCCCTGGAAAGAGCGATATGTGGCTATATTAATATCCCTTCCCTTCCACCAGTGAGTTGATTTGTTAGAGAACTGATTATTATGGCTGCTCAGTTGTTAGATGCAGCACAAGGGAGAGATTAAATGGGTTGCTGGGTCTTGAGAGCAGTGAAAGCAGTGAGAGGAGGGGAGAGAAGGGGATGTCTCTTTTTGGTGGCAGCCGGCTGTTTAGGTCGAATTAAAGACAGTACGAAGCTGCCCCTCTCAAGGGATCTAGTATTTAGTTAACAGTGAGATCTTTCAGTACCACTGTAACTCATTGTCCTTGTTTGCACATATCTCCCGTCAGTCAGAACATTTCCCTCTCCCTTGGTTTTAGCTTGTTTTGCTTCATCTCTTGTATTTATACATCTGTCATCCCAGACATAGATGTATGCCATACACATTCTGATGGAGAAAGCCATAAACATCTTGCCTTGTTCCCTGTGGTCTGGTTGGGCTGAAATCTGTCCCAGCTGAGTAGAATAAATGAAATGCAGCCATGAACAAGAAGCTATGGCCTTCAGTTACAAACCTCTAATTTAGAAGTCTCTGTCTTTTAATCATTTATACTTGTCAAAGTAGCAGTTAATGAACATTTACTACTGATTTAACAGGCCCTACCTAACACAATAAGGTAGGGCCAACCACAAGAAGGCGTACACCTTCTGGTGTTTAGTTCCCCTGATGCCCAAGAAGAGGTGATGCACGCTGTAACATTTGCTTCTTCAGACTCATGTTTTTATGCAGAGAGCACGTTGAGACAACCTCTCGCTCTCCTGCTGCAGCGGCAGCAGCAGGCACATCCTTGCTGCACGCAGAGCAGTTAAGGATTCAGGAGCAGTTCTGCTCCCACTAGCCTCTGGTTATAGCTGGCAGGTTGAGAATTAGCTATCAGAAAATTTCCTTAGCCTTCGTATTAATCACTGTGGGGCAGCAGTGATGGTATTATGACTTCCAACTATCCATATCTGCTAAAGCAGGTAATTGTGGTAACTAGGCAGCCACAGCCTTGCGCATGAAGATAGAAGTACTGGGAAAGGAGCGGGCATGCGTTAGACACGCTGTGGGGTTTGCCTGCTTAATAACACCGCTGAGAACGAGATGGACTTTGTGAAGATGATGTGTTCTGGTGAGAGACCTGGTGGAAGCTTTGAATATAAAATTGAATAGATTCTGCACCACTATTATAGTCCTAAATAGTCCAAGCTATTTCTGGGCAATCCTCTCATGGTAATCCTCTCGGTAGATGTGTAAATCTCCATATAAGGTAAATTAATGATGTTGAGAGACAGTGTCAGACACCTTTCTTTTGATAAGTAGAAACTTTCCACATTTCTGACCTAACTGTGGGTAGTGAACCAGCACTTATCCATTTGTTCTTACACAAATGTTTTCCTTTACATTAAATATTTGCTCTTTCTTTTGGAATTTTGTCAGAGACAAGCCGCACTTATGTCAGCTTTGTTTTTTCTTGGCCTCTCTGGTTGGATCCCTCTACCTCATTGTTCAGTTTGGGAACGGCTGCGAAAAACCCGGGACACAATGTCTGATTTCAGGCTGCAAAAATAAACTCTCATCTTTGTCTTTGCGCTTCGGCTTGTTGTGTTAGGTAGGGCCTGTTAAATCAGTAGTGAATGTTTATTAACTGTGCCTTTGACAAGTATATGTGATTAAAAGAAAGAGACTGCTAAATTAGAGGTTTGTAACTGAAGGCCATATCTTCTTGTCCATGGCTGTATTTCATTTATGCTGCTCAGCTGGAAAAGATTTCAGCCATTTAAGAAGTGGCAGCCATTAACCTGGCGTCTCATAAGGGAATGTTTGCATTTTCTCTTGAGCCATCTGTTTTTAGTATAAGACAATAGTGTAAATGAAGGAACTCAGTGTTCCCTACCATTGTCTAACAGTCTCGTTTATTGGACCTTGCTGTTCCATTGTAGCAACTTATTTACAACACAGTTTGATAAGTTGTAGATTCACATCTGGTAGAGGTGGAAGGAAGAGCCTGTGGAGTGAAGAAGTTTCTCAGTACTTTAATGCAGGCGTACGTTGCACTGGGTTCTGCTAATAAAAACTGTATCGGGAAAATCTATCCTAGTGATTAAGGGGATGGTTGTCCTTTTCTTTCATATAAAAAAAGGAAATGTTAGGATAAAATTAAGGCAAGTGCAAATATATATGAACACTTTGTAATTCACATAGCTGGTTTTCCATCCTTGGTGAGAGTCTCAATACGTGGCATGTAGACATAGCTCAAAAATGGCTGTAGAAGTACTTTCTTTTCCCCTGAGGCTAAAAAAATAAAAGCTGCACCACCATTTTTTTTTCATTGGTGTGTATTTTGTGCTTGCACGTGATGATACACTATGTATGATAAAGCTATACTTGGATTTATATTTACAGGTTACCACCTTCTACTTTGCATATGAAAGGACTGGCATAAGCTGGTTCTGCGTGCTTCACTAGAGCCACAGCGATGTATGAGCTGCAGACCCGGCCCTCAGCCAAGATTCATTTCACATGTGTATGTCTTTGTGCAAGGGCGTGCCTTCATTTCTGCAGTGCATGTCCTCAAATTTTGGAGGGTTTCTTGACGCGGACACAGATGTATTTCACCTAGCTTTGGGTACTTACCTGGAACTGGTGCTTCTCCTCCAATTGGTGGAATTGATGTGAAGAGTATATTACTTAATATAACTCTCTAACTTTCTTGATTTAATATAGCTTTTTATTCTTTTTGCATTTACTGCCTGGTGTTTTTGCCTTCTGGCTTTGGTCATTTGATTCGGTGATGTTTGACTGTGTGAAGGGTGAATGATCAAAATAAGCAGTTTTTCTCCATGCGTTCTCTCTTCAGCTGTTCTGTTTTCCTCAGGGAAAATCTCTCTTTTTGTGTAAGCCTTTCAGATTCCTGTATTAAATCAATAGGTGCTCTTCTCTTTTAAATCCATGATTTCTAGCCTATTTATTGAAGTGGGACCATTTAGCCTGGCACACCATATTAAATGATGCAGTGCTGTAGCTTTTGTTTCAGTTCTGCATTGCTGTGTAATGAAGATAATTTAGCGTTGTTGACACAGTATATTCTTGTGTTTGAGTTGTGTCAATAATATATTGTGTAGAAAGATTCATTAAGAAAGGAATTTTAATAATGCATGGAGAAGGTAGGGGTTCTGCTAATGAACGGACTCCAAAGTAACCAAAACACTAATTTAGCTAGGATCCATTTTAATATATATGTAAGTGTAAATGTGAACAATTGTTTGGAACTCTAGGAGGATCATAATAAATGGCCTTAATAGCTTTGCACTAATATTATAATTTAATTATTATGGGGACAGTGAGATTTGGGTTTTTTGCTTTATTTCCTTACTTGACCAATATAGCCTATGTGACAAGTCTTAGGGGAATAATAAATATACCTTCTCTATCCCCAGGTTCTGGAAAGTTCCCTATGCTTGCACTAGCATTATTATTATTTTTTATTATTTACTACCACTGACACTTAGATGGGAACTGTTAATTCTGTGTCCTAATATAAATGGGAAAAGAGGGAAAATATTGAATTAATATAGAAGTCTGTGTATTCTTTAATGAGGCTTATGCATCTCATCCCCTTTAGTGCTTTTGAGTAAATACTCTATAATATTTGGAAGTATAGCCCAGGGAGGATTTTAATTGTGAAGTGCAATTTTCAGCTGAAGTTTGTTTTTCTCTCCCACCTAGAGGCAAAAAAGTCTCTGGTGGAAGTGGTGCCGAGGTGAGTTTTAGAAGGACTGAATAAACTGAGGGGATGGAGCAGTACTAGGCCTCCCTGACAACTTACGTCAAACTTGCTTTGCCATGTACTTTGTTCCTCAGTCATTCGCATCGACTGAAAACTGGGGGAAAACTGGTCCTAGTTGTGTAGCAGTTTTTATTGTACAGAAATACTCATTGAAAGCTATTACACTTCTTTCACTGTTTAGTCTCCTACAGTATTAGTTACCATGGTGAGGATTTATCAGTGGTTACCTGCAGGAGTTTGAAAAGATCATCTTAGTGCCTCCTACCAGAACATAGGATCTGAGTTTTAGGCTTAGGCTGTCGCTGTCAGGTCACCTATCCTAGCAGGACGGAAAATAATTGGAAGGTCTAGGTCAGTCATCTGTCCAACATATATAGGTGAATCTACATTAAAGTCAGAAAAGCCACATCGTCTTATGCATTATATATTTGCAAAGTACTGGTATGGACATTCCCTCCCTGCCTCCATGCAGGATCTCATATCTAAATCCATGAGTTTTAGTCCAGTTTTGCTGCGTATTTGTGTGTTTCTGTAGAATGAGACCTTGATCGAATGAGATTGTAGCTCTGCTTGGGTAGGTACTCTCGTAATATATATCTGTGCAAAGCACAGGGAGCCCCACTCTTGCCTGAGTTAATGTACAAGTAATTAATTTAAGCTGTTCATAATAAACTCAATTAAAGTGATTTTTGATAATAAATTGTCTAATTATAAAAGTTTGTAAACATCTCAGCTTAGATACTGGCCTAATATTATTTCTTCTTCTTCCTTATTGTGTTACTGGCAAGGAAATTGCAAAGCAAACGAACGTTACTGTTCCTGGTGACCTCTGGGCTGTTGCTCCTGCACCCTTTGTGCAGAAGAAAATTGGGAAGGAGGAGAGAATCTGATAGGCAAATCAAGAAGAAAGACCTCTTAGGGGAGAGAGGGAATGGAGGCTTTGATGGTCTCGCCACATTAGAATGAAATGAAGTTTGTCTGTGTATCAGTAAGTGATAAAAAGAACAGAACAAAGAGAAACAAAACTTGTTCCCTTCAGTAATTTTAAAGCAATATGTAATTTGAAGTGCAGGAATCCTTGGCAAAAGTCATTTTAATAATTTCTTTCATAAATAAATACGCACTTTAATGTTGTAAACATAAACTATTAAAAAAATGCTTTGGAAATCTTCGCTTTCCACAAAATCTGCATACTTCTGTTTTCATGGGCAACGATGCTTTCCTAAGTGTTATTTTGTATTTGAAATTTAGATTTTAGAAACTGTCAAATTAATGCCACCAGATTTTATTTGTATGCTGAAAATATAGTAACATACACATTTTTAAGTTAAAAATAGCCCTGAATTTATTGTCGCTTAGTTTTTTTTTTACAGATAGGGAGGCAAGGTGGCATAGAATATGAATAGTACTTTTTCAAGCTGCTCAGTCCTGAGAATTAAATTAGTTGGGGATGTGGAAAACAAGTGTTCTTCTGTCTGCTGGCTGAGGGTGGCAGAAGCCCCAGGTCGCCTGGGCAGAGCTCGGCTGGAATTCTTCTCACCAAGCCAAGTGTTGCACTTCATCTAAACAAACTGCTTTATACTGGGTTTTTTTAAATCCTAAAAATAATCTCCAAGACCTCTACAGGATTGTGTGCCGTGTTTGCCATTGGGTTTTTTATATTTTTATTCCAATACCTTTTGCTTCCTTTCTGTTTCTCTTATTGATCATTGTGAAATACATATCAGCAAAGATATTTCTGCCAGACTTCTGATCTCACCATATCTAAATGAAGTGCCAAGGAGTTTATCTCTCTGCAAAGGAGGTTATAAGCTATCACTGAAAGTACAAGATTGTCATCTAGATCAGTTTGAAATTGAGGGAAAGAGAAACAAACCTTTCTCTATTCTTGTTTGTGTTAGGGTGTAGGGCATGAATGGATTAAAAAACCCTCTGAGGCAAGAACTTGCAGATCTTTCATATTTTGCTTGAGGGTTCTGTTCTGACCCGCGCTTAAAAGAAATAAAGTATAATACAACACCTTGAAAGACTGATGAATCTTTAAGCCCCGTGAGGATAAATCTTGTGTTCTTCAGTGATACATTGCTTTGGAGGTTCTCAACTAAGGAGAGATTTGATAAGCCTGCAAATATTTTAGATGAGTTTTGACTACTCATGACTAACATGAAAGCTGAATCCTGAGTAAAGACATTGTCCTTGGACAGTGGTCCAGTGAAACCTGAGCTCTCTGAAGTTCTACAGATCTTCCAAAAATAGTTCTCTCTTGTTTGGCAGATGATCTGTGTTCAGCTAGTATTTCTGTACTACAGACTCAGACAGATATGGACAGCATATGGCCCATGTTCATAACTGTAGACTTACATGGTGAATGTAGTCTATTTATTGTGGCTATATCCCTAATCCTGGGAGATACACCAAGAGTAGTTTCTTCACTGAGGTCAATACAGAATAGTAAGTCATACTAGAATTTTTTGGCTTAGCACCTGCATTTGTCAAGATTTCAGAAGTGAAAAAGTTCACCAAGAGAAATAACCGTCCATATATGACAGCTGTCAGCGCTTTGACTGTGTCAGGAGTTTCAAGAAAATCATGCTTGAGTTGGAAATGCAGTGAACAGAAAACCTTAGTGCCTCTTCTGATGCACTGTTTTGCAATTTGCGAGCGCTCATGCCTCTGTTTCTTTTTTTATTTCTTCATCATATCCTACAAACATAGTGAATCCATTTGGTGTTACCTACCTTTGAGTCTGCGGTCAGTAAAATGTGCCGGGGTTATTCTTATGTAGGGAAATCTGGGAAATAAATCCGTAGATGTGTGTTTGGTACTGACTTGAGAGATAAAGAGTGTGAAAAGGCATTTTCAGATCTGCTCTCAGATCCGCAGCTGCTGGGTTGAGGAGTTCATGCACACAGGAGACTGATTGTTCTGTCTGCGTCTTCAGGGCGCACAAACGCTCTCTGAAAGCATTTCTCTTTTGGGTGTACCTGTGGTTGCTTGTGAACATTTTTGTCTCTGTCTGAAAGCACCTGTCCTCTTTCTTCATATGAGCAAACCTTGATCCTTTCCCCTTATACATGTAAAATCAAAGTCAGTCTGCAAGATTGTAGTATCTCAGATAGAGATCTATGAACCATGTCAAATATTTGTTATTGGACAGGTTTAACTGGACACCTGCGTTTTCAATGGTTTTAACAGAGCGTGGACCTGGCTCTGTGCAATGTTTAAACCTGACTAAATAAGTAAGTTTATCTAGCAAATAAGAAGAGAGCACGGGAAGGAAGTCCTGAGTCGTCACAGACAACCCTATAAAGTAACGACTTCTGCAACACAGCAAAGCATTAGAGAGAATTGTCTCAAAATAACAAGAGGCATTTGAGTTTAAATTAATACATATTCATATTTCACTGAAAATGAGCATAAATGGCTTCCCTCTTAAGCTAAGAACAAGGCCATTCTTGATTTATGTTTACGTACAAAGCGTAGGACCTATTGGGGTAATCTGCGTTTGGATGGCGTCCTGTACGGAGAGAGTTCCTCTGCTTCCTTCCCCAGCCAGAAAAATTTCTTCTTTTTAATGCTTGCTCCTTCCGTGGTGGCAAGGAACAAAGTGTACGGGCCTTCCCCTCTCTCCTCCGCGGCAGGCAGGGAGGCACACGTGGCTGAGGGCAGAACGGATGCTCAGAGCGCGGTTGCAGCGTGGCTCTTCGGGTTCTGCTGGAGGTCTCTCTGCTGGAGGGATACTGGATACTGGAGGTGTATGGGAGCAGGTGGGATACTGGAGGGCAAGAGGTGCCCAGCCCTTCTTACCACCTGATGAGAGCTTTCCGATCCCCCTTGAAACTAGCTCCTCCTAGCCCCCTGCCTTTCAAAAAAATTCAATTTTTCTGTCATCCCCTTTCAACCCACTGGAGTTTCATTACAGCCACTCCGGGATGGATGCTTTGCCATTGCTGGGAAAGACTCTGTGCCTGTGCTGCTGAGAAACCATGAGTCAGCTTGCTCAAGGGAAGGAGGAGGAGGCGAGGAAATCTCCTTTTATGATGAGTCTTCCCACACTTCCTGCTGTTTCTGTTTTGGGCACCCTGGTTCAGAAGCTGTGGGCTGTTTTCTGCCCAGCTTCTGAGCATATGAAAATTGTTCCTTCCCTAGGAGAATGCTGGGATCACCTACTTGTCCTGATACTAGGTGTCAGTATCCCACGCCTTTCCCCATCTAGAACAAAAGGGATGATGTGTCGTCTCCACTTGAAGCCTAGTGTAGTGGCAGGGCATTGGGACAGGAGAAAGCCCTTGCCGAGCTCTGTAGAGTTTCAGAGTCCAGCAATGTTGCAGAGGTTTTCTAAGGCACTGCTTACTCTGAGAGGCTGTTGTTTAGTCTAATCCTGTGGGATAAATATATTCTTATTAAATTCATAGGGACTTTGGTCCTAACTTAACTAAAGCATGACTCGACTTACAACGCTAACAGCAAAGTTGTTTTTGCAAATAACACACCATCCATTTGGCAATAAAAACCCCACTTCTGCCTCTGTGTTTGGAAGGTCAGATTCTGAGGGTGAGCATAGCAGTGCTGAAATGATTTGAATATAATATGCATCTGGATAAAAATGATGACAAAAGAGGTAACAAAACAGTGCTGTTCAGTTCACTTGCTGGAAACCTCTTGCAAGTGCTTAATTTCTATTTCATGCTGGAGTTTAGAGCTGCTACAATAGTGACAGGAGGAAAGAAATAGAACTGCTACAGCTCTGTTCTCCCACCCACGGATGTTCTTTAGTGTGGAAAAAGAATCATCAAGAAAAGATATTTTTACTTTGCAACAGACATTAGAGAAACATTCATCTTCAGACAAACTGTGTGTCAATTGATTTACCCGTCAAAAGGTCTGATCCTGCTTGCATCCCCTTACACAGATCTTATTTTCTTTGGAACCGCTGGGTAGTCATAGCAAGAAGTGACCGACGTGAGCTGCCCAGAATTCACAAGCAGCTCAGATGCAGCTCCCACTTTGGCAATTGTATGACATGGCTGACGTGAGGGCTGTGCCAAGCTGCTGGGCTATCCGAGTCTGTATTTGGAAGAAACGGGGGCAGACCCTCAGCAGAGATGGATTGTCCCAGGCCTTTTTGCAAGCGCTGCCCCGGCCCGCCCCGCGGTGGCATGGTGGGTCTGCCAGGACAGGGCTCGCTCGCCGGCTTGGCCTCGGCTCTGTCGGATGTGGCCAGGGGCGTTAGTTGCTTTTGGAGGTGGAGGCTTTGACATATCACAGCTTTGCAAGCAGTTTTTGAGAAGTTTCCTGCCAGAAGTGAAAACTAAATAAGAACTGATTTGTGAGCTGGCCTCTTGGTTTGAGAAAATTACCAGCTAGGATGGGGGGAAAGCTGCTGTTTACCATCTGAGAATTTGGCCGCTAATTTACTTTTACTTTGTATCTTATTTTGGAGTATAAGGCTTCAATATAATGCGTAATAAACATAGGCTTTTCATCTGTAGTTTTCAAAGCATTTTGCAGAAGGGGAAGAGGAAGCATGAGGCTCAAAGCCATGTAAAGGAGTTTATCAGTTGCCAGGTGCAAAGCTCAGACCTCATCCTCATTTGTTTTCACTGGACCATGCTTTTATCAGTCTTAGCTGTTCAAAGGCGCTGATGGCTCAGCTGAATGTAAAGCTACAAACCTATAACCACAAACCAGTATTTATCACCCCAAACTTGTTTTCTGGCAAGCCAATGTGACTTTTGAGTTAATATTTTTCCCCAGTAGAAACGTAGATCATTTATTACAGTTTCTACATCATTATTATACTTTTTATTTGATTTGTTAGTATTTACTCTCAGATATCAAGTTTGCACAGGTAGAACATCTGGAAAGCTTTCTATATTGTTCCATGATAACTGATCTTTGGAAGTTCGTGAACTGTGAGGATTATAGTTAGGATATCCTTAACCGTACTTCGGTGGGTATATAGTTATTATGGTTTAACCCCAGCCAGCAACTAAGCCCCACATAGCCACTTGCTCACTCCTCCCTGGTGGGATGGGGGAGAGAATCGGAGGAGTAAAACTGAGAAAACTCGTGGGTTGAGATAAAGACAGCTTAAGAAGTAAAGCAAAAGCCGTGCACGCAAGCAAAGCAAAACAAGGAATTCATTCACTACTTCCCATCGGCAGGCAGGTGTTCAGCCATCTCCAGGAAAGCAGGGCT
This sequence comes from Calonectris borealis, assembly GCF_964195595.1. Lineage (NCBI taxonomy): Eukaryota > Metazoa > Chordata > Aves > Procellariiformes > Procellariidae > Calonectris > Calonectris borealis. The sequence goes on along the minus strand of NC_134352.1, from coordinate 69,637,128 downwards.
CCATCACGCGTAACAGTTACTTGGGAAGACAAACGCCATCACTCCAAACGTCCCCCCTTTCCTTCTTCTTCCCCCAGCCTTATATGCTGAGTATGACGTCATATGGTATGGAATGTCCCTTTGGTCAGTTGGGGTCAGCTGTCCCAGCTATGCCCCCTCCCAACTCCTTGTGCACCCCCAGCCTACTCGCTGGTGGGGTGGGGTGAGGAGCAGAAAAGGCCTTGACTCTGTGTCATGCTCAGCAGTAACGAAAACATCCCTGTGTTATCAACACTGTTTCCAGCACAAATCCAAACCATAGCCCCACACTAGCTACTATGAAGAAAATTAACTCTATCCCAGCCAAAACCAGCACAATAGTTATTCCTATTTGGATATCAAATGAAGAGTTGACAATTATTTGTATAAATCCAGCACAAAGATGGTATCTGCCAGGAGTTGCCAACCCTGGTAGCCTGCCAGAGGTGAGGCTGCCATAGCTCCATGTCCCCAACTCCAGCGAGGTTGAGCATGTATTCCCAGTGGGCACAATATGCATGAATATATAAATATTTAAATCTATATATATACACACACACACCCCCAGCCTCCTGTCCTGCTCACCAGCTAGTCCAGCTTGGTACTCACAAGAGGCCAGCCCATGCTTAGCCAGTGCAGGGCGTGGCCAGCCAAGCGTAATGACCTATTGACACAGGACCAGCCTCTTTGATCCCCATCCCTCTGTTTTCCCTTGCTTGTTCCTCCCCAGACCACCTTTGCCCACCTTTGGTCCTTCCCATCATAAGTCTTGGGCCATTCCCAAGCGCTTTTCCCAGGCACCTCATAAAGTGTCCCATGCCCCGTGGCAGTAACCCCTCAGTCTGCAAGATGCCGCAGGGAACCTCTCCCATGTTGAGTGTCAGCCCCAGCCCATGGAGCCGATGACTCCCCAGGGCAGCCCCTGCGGCTCCCTTGTTCGGACCAGGCTGTTGGGGTTCCTTCACTGGCTGGTGTGACTGTGCGTGGTGATGATCACCTAACCTGCCAGCAACCCCAGCGAAGTGCTGAGTGCCCCCGTTTCCACTACAGCTGTACAACGCTTCCCACCGTCGGCTCCAGAGAGCTGCGGGCTGCCACCGGTGGCTTCAGCTGTAGACCTTGTTGTAACAGGCGCCCATCATGTGTGAAAGCTGTGGAGATCTCCCTCAGCTGCTGAGTTGTACTGACTCATCAGGCAGTTTCCGGATGGTTTTATCCGTCTATTAATAGACTGGCTTGCATTACTTTCATTTGTGCCTAGGCAGAGCTGAACTCCTTGAACCCTTGCGTCTGTTTATTTAAATTAAGTATGATTTGAGTGTAAACTGATTTGGGCGAATTATCATTTTTTCTCCTTTTTTTATTTTATGGCTAGATCTCTTAATGGATCATAAAGCAGCCACTGCACTTGCATCTCTCATACAAGATGCTCACTTACTGAAATCTCTCCTTGCCTGATCCTCTGTGAAGCTTTGTATCTGCACAGAAGCAGTTTTTCCCTGTGGAAATGGATGGCAGGGCTCCTGTTGGTTTTAGGAGCAGTTCGGTTTAGAAATACGATTGCTAAACATACCCAGTTCACATCACTCTCCACATCTTTTCGGTCCCACACATTCTTTGGGATAAAGCATCCCCTCTCCTTGCCCCTCTCTTCCCCTGCCCGCTCCTATAGAAGAAGGGCTGGCATGTTGTTTTCAGTTCTTGCTCAAGGAAAGGAGGTTCATTTCTGCCTGTGGATTTGAAAGAAGAGGGTGTAAAAGGAGAGGCAAACACAAACAACCTTTGACTTAGAATTCTGTTTTTCTGAGGGCGTAAGATCCACCGAGGTCAGTGGGGGGATTGCATGACCCTGAAAAGAAGGATAGACTCCTAAATTAAATAGTTTACATGCCTAGACCTCTAGTTGTCTGAACAAGCTGCACGCTTTTTGTTTTCCTTTTCAGATTTAGATTTAGACTGTAGTTTCTGCGTACACAAATACTTCGTTGAAAACAAATACAGCTCACTGGAAATACATTGTGTAAGTTTTTGGTGCCTACGTTTGCCTACTTTATTAGGCACATTTACAGTATGCTGCTTCATTTCCGTTTCTCTCTGGATCTAATAAATACAGTACATTAAATGAAATTAGCTTCATTTCACACTTAACTCAGTAGTGGATCCAGTGTCCTGCAGGATCTGTTTTTTATTTTTAAAACAAATCAAACAAACAAAATGTAGTTATTTCTCGATAATTTCATTTCTTTCTAATTATCATTTGGGAAGCACGTGGTTTTGATGTTAGAAAGATGTAGTATGCATTATGCTCATGTTCCTTAGGTTAGAATGACATGGTGAATTCACAGAAGGTGAGGGACAACAAATTGTTTAAGAGATTGAATTTGAATTACCGTAATTTCTCATTAAAGCTAGGATTCATTACTGAAGTATATCATACAAGAGCAGTTTTTTTCTCACATTTCAATGTGATCCGTGTTGCAAAGAATATTTTCAAAAAAAAAACGGAAGAAAATCTATAAGCAGAGGATTTGTTTGTCTGTAAATTAAAGTCACTTAAGTGGCTCTGTATGATTTTTCTTCCAATTTTGCTTACCAGTTTTCTATAGCGTTGCTGTATGTGCGAGCTCCATATTGGCTTTGCCACTGCTGTAAAGCTTATGGCAATGATAGGATCAGTCTTTTTTGGTAGGACTGTGCAAGGGTGCTCATGCTCAGTAAAGTCTTGCATAAATGCATTGTCTTAATTGTAAGAGGTATAGGTATACCTTTTATTCTCAGTGGAATTACCTCTTTCCCATTGTCTCTTATACTAGTTCCAGGACATAATGTTAGTAAAATTTTCAAGCTTTTAAAAAATCAAACTGATTACTACTCATCTAATTCTATTTGTAGACAGTTTAGCAAATGTGGGGTCAGTAAAATCCCCTTGCTCTGGGAAGCAGTGGTAATTGAATAGTCAACTACTGTGACTATGCTTGGTGGAAGTTTGGTAAAAAATGTATAGTGGGTGTTCCAAAAGTAAAACTCAAAATCTTTATTTTATTGAAAATGCATAGCAGTTACCTTCATGTAAGCCCTTCTACTTTGTTATTTCAAAGTGGGAAGTGGCAGGATTTTGCAGTTAGCAGAGGAGCAAAGCTGTGTTGTCCTACGAGTTGGAATTCCATTACACAACATATTCACGGTTGGATATACCTAGCTAAATTAGACAGGTAATAGATGTAACATTTTGATTATATATATGTGATGACTTGAAAAAACGTAGCAAAAATCCAGTCAACTCTAAACCTTCTATTGGGATTGAAAATACCTGTATTTGCCAGGAGTCAATCAACGTGACAGACTCATATCCTGTGAAAAACAATAATTCTGCTAGCATTGAAGAACTTTATATGGGAAAGGGTGGTCTTCCAGCTGGTGCCTGTGATAGAAAAGATCTCTTGCTATCTATCTGTGTGAGCTGAAACAGTTCAGTGTCATTCCTAGGTATTTGTTTCCCACCTATAAAACAGGAGGGCTATCAATGGCTTTCCCACCAGGGCATTGTCCCACCACTTTTGGTGGTGTTTCCACAAATGCTGAGGCCAAGAGAGAATGCAGTTGAGAACAAGAGCAATAGGTATGTCCTCTGGTGGTCCACCAACTACAGAAGTTGGGAGCGGGGGAACAGAAGCTTATTTCTGTTGCCTTCAACTCAACCAGAGTTTTGCTGCTGAGTAACAGGGGAGGTGAAATAGTCAGTGCTAAGTTATAGTGGTCTTTTTTTTTAAAAAAAGCTTGACATTTGTTTGCTTACATCACTAACCGTGTTCTTGTTAAATGTTGTTAATTAAAGATGTTTGATCTGATTGAGTCATTTAGGTTAAATTTAGGTTAGATTTTCTTTTGAGCACAGAGGGCCCTATCCTGCAGAGTGCTAAGGATCCTCTGCTCCCACAGCCTTCTCAGCAGGAGCAGAGAACATGGCACACCCAGGAGGTGGCTGGGTCCTTGCGAGGCCAGATCACACACAGTCTAGCATAATTTAAAAATAGGGTGAAGCTTTTCAAATGTCTTTTGATTAATATGTCATGGATTCTCCCACAGTAATAATTTCTGTGCCTTAATGTATCACTGTAAGTATTTCATTAAGCAGTAAAATCTTGCTCTATTTTTCAGGCTTTCTGCTATATGTGTCCAGGTGTGAAAGGAGACTGCTATTTTTCCTTTTAATTTCTCTGGTGCAAATAAGTGATACGGCTTTCCTGTTCCATTTCACCCCAGGAAATAATTTTGAACAGTTATGCCACTTCTCTTGGGCTTAATGACGCTATCAGATGATAGAAAGTGAGTGACCTTTCAAACTGGAGTGAGCTATAACCACTCTGCCACTGAGCTCCTGGTTTTCTGTTCCGGAGGAGCGTCCTTCCGCAATAGCCCTGTAGCACCTGAGGGGGCTGCGAAAGAAATGGGGGTGTTTATTGATTGAGGTGCTGGCATGACTCACATCACCAATGCCTCTGATGATAAACAATTGTGTGAGCAGGTGAGCAGTTTGACCCATGTCTGCTGGTAAGTTTTTCAGGGGAATTTTTTTGAGGAGGTTAAAATGCAATGTACCCACCCATTTGGGGCAGTATTACCTGAAGGTTTTTCTTTGTGAACTCTCGTCCCTCAAGAAGAACCCAAGACCCCAACCTTCAACCTAAAAAAATAATCTTCCCAAGTCTTCATATTTATGTTACTTGGATTCTGCCTACTTTGAACGATTTGCAGTTCAGTTACCCAGTGCTGTGTATGTTTTATGTAACCTGACATGCCTGAGAAGACAGTTTGGATCTTGGTGAAACTGGCCCAGATTTTAAGATGTAGATGTCTGAATCAGGTTTTTTAATCTCTATATTTAGATTCCTCAGTACAATGGCCTCAGTAAACAGGGTGACAAGCACTTGCAGCTGCATTGCTGCTTCCATTGATGCTTTCTCTGCAGTTCGGCGCACTGCTGGCTGAACAATTCTTCAAGACACTGCAAGTGCATGTGGTGTCAGTGAGACATCAAGAAGAGAGGAGTTACTCTTTGGTGTTTGATCCTTTTTTCTTTCATTCTATAGTTTTTTGTTCTCTTTATACCATCCCATTTTTCTTTACGTTAGTCTTCATAGCTCTGTCTTTATTAAAGGCTCTGAGGAGATCTTCAGATTAAGAGCTCTGTATTCGTAAAAGACCTACTGGTTTTAATCTCACATTAGCAGAAGACTGAAGTTTTCTGGCCAAGTTTACTTTCATTCTGTAGACTTACTGGAAATACTTAATAATAGAATGTCTGATTACGTCACTTACCGCTTATAGGTCGTTTCCCATCTTCAGGATGCTTTCCAAATTTTGGTGATCATTTTGGTGGCTGAGTGTGCTAAACTGTATAGGCAGAGCAAAGTGTAAGGAAGGCATGAAGGGAGTACAAGATCTCTGACATTTTTTTATTGCAGATTTGCCAGTGAAGATGCTGAGACAAGGGTAAGCCCTTTTTTTTAAGTCAGTGAGAGTTTTGCCTATTGAATTTCATGGGGCCAGGATTTCATTGTGTATTTTGAAAAGTACGTACCAATTTTGAGTACCTTAGCATGAGTCATATTTTACCAGTTTCTCAAAGGTATTTACATGCTGGCCTCATAAAAGGTGCTTAGGTAGCCAAATCCCTTTTAAGATACCTAAATTTCTATAGAAATCCATGATAAAATGGACATTTTTATACCTCTGTGAGTACAATGAATTATCTAAAATGATGGATATGTCCTGATGGGATTTTCAAGGGAATATAAGCAGTTTAGGTGTCTAACTGCCATTTCTGCACAATTACTGTTACCTAATTATTTTTAAATCTGGACTATAAGGCCTTATTTTTCAAAACTGCTGATGGTTCCCGCTGATTTCTGTTGGAGATGTAGAGGTTCAGCACACATGAAAGGTAAATCAGTGTCTAGAAAGCTTTGTAGTTACTGATCGCCTTTTGAAAATGTGTGTGTTTTTTCTTGCTGGGAGTCACTGTAACACAGCTGGGAATAGAACTACCTCTGCCTTTGCAAGAATACAGGGGCTTCCTAAGCCAGTGCTTCATCTGACATGTAATTAGTTTTTTGAGAAGACAGGGATCTAATTAAGACTAGTGGACGGATTTTTTAATTGTATCTTTACAAATTAAAATGGTATTCAAAATCTAACTACATGTTGGGGTAGGGTACTAAAATTATCTTTTGTTATTTGTTCTATAGTTTGCTTAGCATTTTCTGTAGGAATGTCTGATAGACTAGGTATGGTTTTTTGGGTATAGTATGAAATTAATATTCTGTGAGCAGTCATGCATCTAGAAATATTCTTTGGCCCAAGAACAGCCCATGTATTTAGAAATTGTTCCTTATTAGATGGGCTGTTACTAAATATGCCTAAATGTAAAAAAAAATAGTGCAGTGTGCTTTCTATTGCATTCTGTCCTGAAGAAGAAATCAGTGTGTATGATATTCAGGAACAGCTAAAATTCATGAGAAGTTGGTGGAAGATCTGTTTCAGATCTTAGCCAACGCTGCCACTTCAAATGCATAAAAAGCGCTTGAACTGAAATTCCCTGCTGCTGTTATTCTGCACACTATTGAAATATAGTACAGCGGTATGCTTTGAATTTTTTCCCATGAGTCACATTGAGAGTCATCAATGTCATATTCAACCTACAACTTTGTTCTCAAAGCTACTAGTGAGAAAGGCAAGTAACATTTTACTCATTCATAACTCATTGAAACTAGCAGTGGGAAGCATATTTGTTAGTAACCTTGCCAATGCAAAATTTTTCCATTAATTTTTAAACTCCTTTTCCATCCTGACTTTAAATGGCTATGTGATTAGCCCTCTAACCCTTCCCTGGAAGACTAATTCACTGTTTAATGTTAATCATTTCTGATTTTCAGCCAAGTTATACTTTTTCCTCTAATTTCACCTGAATATGGCTTGCCATTTTCCCTTGGGCCATCATGTAAATATGATATCCATCTTCATGTTTGCACTCTGGAAAACACTTCTCAGCAGTCATCACATTTCCTACCACACTTGCTCATTGATTTGCCACACTCTGTATACCAAGCTGTCTGAACCCATTTAAATTTTTTTGCTCGCCGGCCTGTTCTGCCAGGTGATTGTTTCTTGATGATTCCTATTCTCCCCCCAATTTACTGACATCTTTCTAATGCTAAGGACACCCACAGCTGAATGTTGTATTTGAAGTGTACCTGTGCCCTGAGAATGAAACTGTAATATCTGAAAAGAAAGGAAGAAAAAAGGTCATCTTTTCTTGTTGTCGTGTCATACTGAATTTTGCATTTTATTTGCTGTTCGTGAGTGCATGCTGTTCATGACTGTGGTATAGTGGCAGAGATGTTACAGGTATCCCAGTGAGGCTCCAGAGGTGAGAGCCTGACCCGCTCTCATGCTTCATGTTGTCCCTTGCACCACTGTTAATTCTTGGGTCTTTTGGGCTGAGGAGGCAAAGCCTGCTGGCATTGCGGCTAGCCGCATAGCACCTCCTTTTGTGTCTTTAACCACAGAAAATGGTGTGGATTTGACTGTGTTAGTGTAATGGGACAACAGGATGAGCCAACGCCTCAGGTTTGCAAGCGATCCTTGCAGCTGTGTGTCATAGGAGTCGGGAACAGCAATTGTCACCTTGGATTGAAATATGTGCAGGATATGGATCTGTGGTGTTTCATAATCTAGCAGTTTTCAGAGGTGCTGGACACCTCCTTACTAACTTGACCAGGAGACTGTGTACCTGTAAGCAATAGATAAATAGCTGGCTGCAGGTATGCCAGTGGTCCTGAATTATGTGAATGCGTTATACCAGCATCAATAAACTGGGTTGGGCAATTTCATAGGTAACATCTACTGAAAATCTTGCCCTATGGCATTTTGTTATGTTGAATGTGTGCAAGAATATACACTTTTAGTTTAGAATATTCCTAAAAGCTATAGTTTGACGTTCAAATTCTGTATTTGAAAATTATATATTCAGTTTATACTGATGTTAATGGAAGCTGTATGTATGGAACATACAGAAAAAAATAGTTTTAGTCCACAAATACAGTATTTCAGCTATGCCAGGAAGTATTGGGGACTTTATTTTTGGGGGGAGGGGAGGGAAGGGAAAAATTTGAATTCTGTGAAATATCTCAAAGAATTGAAGAGTATTTAAATTTGTTACAGTTTCCTCTGCACAGCAGTGGCTGTTGCACACCTCATTAGATAAACAAGCAAAATGCCAACTAATCAATGAATGTGTAGAGTGGTCTAAGAAGAGTGCCTAGGACTTTTCTCCATTGCCGAACACTGCATGTAAAGGAAAGGAACCGTTCCACTCCTTAGGGACACGATGAAGTTAAACAGTGAATGTCTCCAGGGATTTATATGGGCTTTATTTTTGTTTTTAATGATTGGTAAGCTGCTGGAATTATCTGCTAAAATGATTGGGTAAAACTTCCTATGACAAGATGCCCTCTTCTGTTGCTTGAATCACTGTAACTGTTCGGTTTGCAGTTTGCCTTGTGTCTCGGCCTTGGGATCATGGTTGTTTCTTTTTGTGTCCTTTTATTTTTGTTTTGAAAGATCGGACCACAGAGGCTTCTTACAGGGGTTGGACAAGGGGTTTCTGTTCAATTGACCTGAATTGAAAACGGAGTTACTAGAATTACAGCCACAAGAGCCTCAGAACAGCCTTCCAATAGGAACAATGTGGACCAAAACCTCATGGCTTTGAGATAACTCTCACCTGGCTCCAAAAAGAGCATATCATGTTTGCTTCTGACAGCAACGCTCCAAAACAAAAAGAAAGAAGCTGAAGATAGGAAAAACTTTCTTTCCTCCCCCCCCAAAAAAAAAAGAAACTGTAGAAAACTCGTAGTGGAAGAAGATGGGCCCAACCCTGGAAGTAAGGTGCCCAAAGGCTATGATGATATATGCTGCTCTGGCTGCAGCTGAGCTGCGTCAAGAGGTTACTGTCCCGAGTTTGTTTTGCGCTCTGTGTCCTGGGGAAGACTGAAATTGGATGGTGAGCTAATGGGGAGGGTGGAGGGAGAATTCAAACCAGTGGGATCAGTGGAGAGAAGGAAGAACACAGAAGAGTGGCTTAAAGGGTTTCCGTGGCGAGGGGAGAGAGCTGGACTTGGTCAGACTGGGTGACTGCAAGAAGAGGTGGCTTTTGTAGTTCTGAGTGAAATGGTCTGATTCTGGTATAGTCTGATTGTGGACAACCTGGCTTTGCACACGTAACCATATTTTGATGTAACTCTTTCCAAAATGACACAGAGCACGCACTTTTTTTCCCCCAAGTGTCCTTGATTTGCTTATTTTCGTAAGTGCTATTTTTATTTTTAGGAGTGCCCTTGTGTTTCTGGGAGTGATGATTAATCCTGTAGTCTTCAGTGCGTTTACTAGAAGTTGCTGTGCCTTTTTCATTGGATGCTTTGCAAAAGGGAAATGGTTGAACTGCAGTCTTCTGTATCCCCTTTATTTGAATATCATGCTAAATCAAGCGGGGCTTTATGAATAATGTTCACTATTTGATTCAGATGCACTTTGGTTGCGTGAAAGGACCAGTAGCACAATTATTCTTGTTGAGAAATGCAAACATATAGTAACTTTGACTCAGCGCCTCTGTTCCTCCAGGTTATGTCAAGAAGTGAAAGCAGTGCCATTTTTGATGCATTGCAACTGCTCATCTCTCTTTGCAATAGTTCTAATTTGTCATCAGTAGATGTGCCTGGGACTTTTCATATGTCATCACACCCGTGCATTGTCTAACATCCAGGGGAAAAGATTACTCAGAGTCACTTGTTATTCTTTTCTGTATAATTGCTGGTACACCATGGGGAGTTTTGATGTATAGTGAAAGGAGTGTGTGCACAAATTTCAATTCTTTGCAAGCACATGGCTCTATAGCAGCAAAACATAGCTGTGACTGATGCTGGATTATCAGTTACTGGATCACAGGGGATACGGGAACTGGTTGAACTAATGTGTTTCAGAAGAGATTTAAGATGGCTTGTATATCTGAAAACAAATTGCTAAGACGCAGACACATACATTCAAAACATTTTAAAGTGTACGTCAAAAGCTGTTTACAAATCCATGAAGCTTGTTTTCATCAGGAATCCAGAAAATAGCATGGATATGAAATGGTTCACAGTCCAGTTGTATAGCAAGCTGCAAATATAAAAAAGAAGAAAAAAGTGCTCACCAAAATTTGTACTCTTTGGAATACACCTTGCAATTTTTAGCAAAGCAATTAAGTCCTTGTTTCTAGAAATACCAGGAGTGTGGTAGGGGCCGGAAGTCTTGTATTTTCTGTGCAACTTGTCTGTAGTCTTCTTTGTGAAGTACTAAAGTCTCCTTTGGACTTCTGTGGGATTTAATTCAAGTTCTAAATTCTGTAACAGAAAAGAAAATAAATTTTAATATTGTGATATTATTCGTACTGCCCTTGAGTAACAGTCACTTTTTCCACAGCTGTCCTAATATGTGCAAGAAAACTTAGGTCCACCTCCTTATAATTTTTGTCTCATTTATGGAGACTTTTAATTCTTTTTTCCAGAAGGTAATAAGATTGGTTTTCAGTAATTGTTATTTTATTTAATGACATCAGTTTTTATTTCACTGCTTAAAAAAAAGCACAATTCCTGTGCCTCAATAGTTATTTCATTATGTGAAAGAGCAAAAAGCCTGTATATTTATTTGTATTTTAAAAAGCCTTATGCAAACTTTTATTTTCAGAACCATGTCATGTGATGTGCTATCTTCCATATTTCTAACTCGTGTGATTCTAACTACTGCTCATCTGTCTGTCTGTTTGGAGATGCACGTCACTTTGTGGTTAGGGTTTTACGCAACTGGAACTTTTTTCAGTTCTGTTTATGTTTTTGTCACATTACTGGGACTGTACTGTAAAGGTGTCACGAATGAATGGAATGCAGTGCTTGCTGATTTGTATTGGCTAATAGTATTTACTTCACATTAATGTGATTTGCAATACAATAAAATGTGCATTATATTATTATAAACTTACATTTATAAATATATTTTTAAAGTCTCCGTATTTTTTACTAAAGACATTGTGAATGTTAGCAATAGATTATTACAAAATACACCTGATAAGAAAATTCAGAATGCTGCCATAGTTTTATGTATATTTCTGAATATGAACTTCAGTTGAGCACTTCCTCAGCTGATGTGTGCTCGGTGGGATGGAATCTTTCAAAAGCTCCAGAGTGGAAGAGCAAGAGTCTTTTTCCTGTGTAATTGCATTGTTTTTTAAGAACTCCATTGAAAGGTAATGAAGTGTTTCATAGCACAGTAGTTACACATACCAAGTGATGAAGTATTTTGCTAATTTACTTGTTCATAAATTGGCAAAAAGACTGACATTTATCATTGACCCATGGTTGTGGCAGTTGAACACCAAAAGGAGAGTTTGCATTGTGTCTTTGTCCTAACTATAAGTATCACAGTAGTAATTTTTGCTTATTTTTCAGTCGCTTTTATAGTTACTTTATTTTTCTGTTTTCAACATAGAACAAAATGATTGTCTCCAGGCTGTGACTTTGGAAGGGTTGTCTTTTCGTGGTGTCCATTAAGCAGAAGAGATCTTTCTGCTGTAGAAAATAGTTGGTTATGGCTGCTGGGTGTCTTCTGCTGTTATTTGCATGCATGTCATCTTTGTACAAATTGGAAGAAAGACTTGACATTGAAGCTTTTTGCAGTGTGTTTAACTATTAGTTTTGAATTGTAATTCTCTTCAGAGAATTTCCTAATTCAAATAACATCAACTACAAAAAAAAAAGAAAAAGATTAATGGATTTTTTTTTCTTGTTAAGTATTCCATATTTTTTTTATAAATAGCCTACCTAGTTTTTCAGCTGGCCAATACCTAAATGCTTTCATCTCCTACCAATTCTCAAGGCCCTTGTTCAAAGGTCAGATATTTCAGGAATGCAATTTGAAAGTTTTGTTTGGATGGGATCCCACAGTACATCTTCTGAAAATCGTAATTTCCACCCTGTATTTGTGATACAATTTATTGCCAAGCTATTAGGTTTCAAACTGTATCTCGGACCAGTTACTAGGAAAGAGGGTGGCCTGTGTTCGTGGTGGAATCCTTTTGGAACCAACTTTCTTTAATTGAGGAAAAAGGCTAGTCAGAAGTAAAATGGTATGAAGGGTCTCACTTCAGGATCCAATGGTGGTCTTGTTGAAGTAGAAGAGGAGGCTAAAGGCTGTGAAAGTAATAGGAATCCATTGAAGAATTTGGACTATTTTCAAAGGTAAGAAAGCAAAAGAGTGAAGATGGGAGTGGGAATATTTTCTGTATAATTAGTGGACATTCATGAAATGTTGTTCTGCTGTGGCATGTTATGTGTAGATACTGAAGATAAGTAGTAATTTTGAGAGCTGATAGCTAGAAATTGGTAGAAGAACACAGTTTCAGTCGCATCTGTTCAATTGGATCTTATTCCTTCTTACTGCCTCACCTAGAAGAGAGTAAAAACATTGGGTCTATATCATGCTGTGCTTTCAGAAATATTATACAGGTCATTAAAACAGCCCTTCAGCCCAAAGTTTTCACCGGTATAATTTTATTTTTCTTATCAAGTGTTCACTGATCTTTTCTTCAGCTCACCAACTTGTTCAGAAGTTGACCCTGACATGTAATCAATACCACAATAGCATTTAATCTTACATATTTGTCCATAGTTTACTTTGCTGAGTCTTAGTATTTTTCTTCAGGTATAAAGTTTTGTGCATCCTATTAACTTGTTGCATTACTTCATTGACAAGCTAGATCTGGGATTTTGGATATCATAAACAAAAAATAATCTCTTCTGAATTCTGTAGTTCCAGATGCATTAAGATTAAGAAAGTCCTATTTACTCTTTTCTTATATCTTGTTATAGATTGGCATTAGACTACCATAAGATTCCACATGACAAAAAATCTTGTTTCCGTTCTTCAGCGAGTTTTCAAGCTACAACATTAGCACATGGAGCTCTGGCTCTAGTAGGGACAGCTAAAACTGGAATAGAAACTAGATCACAATTTCCACACTTAATAAGGCAGTAAGTCAGCTGTTGCCATGGAACAGAACTGGTTGAATTGTCGTTTTCCATAGCGTAAATCTTAGACTTGCACCAGATGCTTCATGCTGTTCCTGCTGTGCAAAACAGCTGGAAATTCAGCTTAAAGGATTTCTTTCCTAGAGAGAAACTACAGGTGGCATAGAGTTGAGATAATGTGAATTTGACGGGAAGATACGTCGTACACTCCAGCTCTAGCATCACTGTTGTGGCTTCAAGATGCATGTCTGATCCTGGGGTTTGTGCCGTGATAGGTGAAAACTGCAGTTCAAGGCATGGAAAACAATCTTACAAATTGTTGTAAAGAGGTGAAGCTGGTTCTTTTCCTTTTTATGAATGTGCTTTGTCGCAGTAACTTTTGCTTTGCTGCTTTTTCAGTTTTCATGGATTTTTTTCTTTGCCCCGGAGCTTCAATTTTGGGGTAATATTTTGCCTGGTAGTATAATCAGTTTGGATTCTGGACTCCTTTTTAACTAATTTTGAGAAATTATAGTAATATCAAATGCAGGTGAATCTGCTTGTTCTGTATCAAATTGGGACAGATTAATCTGAAAAATAGCAATTATGTGGTGGACCCCCATCTAATTGATGTATTAATTCTCAAATGCAGATGGACCTTTGCAGGATAATCTTTCTGAAGAAGAATAGATATGGCTAAAAGACATAGACATTGGAAAATGCTAGCAAGGAGTCCCCTGTGAGTAGAATTGTTACTAAGCTAAGGCTGTGGATCCACATGTTAATACTATTTCAAGCAACCAGAAGTTTACATAAAAACTCATAAGCAGTAAAACATGACAGCTCTCACTAGTTTCTCATATGGTGCTTTACTGTTTGTTAAAGAACAAAAATTTTACTAGGCCATTTCTAGTATGAAGCTTGTTCTGAGCTTAAGGGTCAAGAAACATACGTCCTGTAGGATGCCTTCTGCAGAGGGTCTAAGCTGAATAAAACAGAAATAATACCATCACTGAGGCTTTGTTTACACCCAAGAGTTTAACTATGTTCGTGTAGCTAAAGCTATATAACTGAATGAGCAAGGACGATGGTTGGCTGGTTAGAATGTGTTTATGGGAATGGAAATAAATTATAGTGCTATAAGCTGCATTTATAGCAATGTAACTGCAATCGGGTTGTACAGAGGACCTGCATTACCAGAAAGAAAAATCACATCCCTCACTGGAATAATCATGTTGTACTTTTGTGGAGGGGCCAGGCCTAAATTAATTCCAGTTGCATTTCTGAGTACTTAAATGAGAAGGCTGCTTCAGTAAAGGCTTTCTTTGGCTCTGAGAGGATTTAACACCGAGAGGTATTGAACATCTGCATCTTCACTGAAGTCTGGGCTGTTTAAGGTGCGGTAAGCCATCACAGTCGTGTGTTCCTGTCTTGGCTTTAAATCTAATTGAAGTCAGCGGGAAAATGCTTGGGTGGCTGCAGGACAGGAGCCTCTTAAGAGACCTTTGTTAGCCTGGCATATCTTGTTTTCTGACAAATCAGGTGCACAGTCAGTAGGAAGCAGTTTATGCTGAGTGCAGAAAAATGTGCCAAAGTGTGATCCGACGTGACAATCACGGGCAAGCTGGGACACAAAACCGAGTTTTGTTCTGTTCAGTAGTTTTATTTCTGCTTTTTGCTTCCATAGCCTGCACATAACTAACATAAGATTACAAGCCCAAGCAAAGCACCACCACCTCTCTCTGGGGGCTCGAACAAGCCATTTATTCTCCCTGAATATGAGTTTAAATATTTGTGAGAGGAATGGGCTATCTAAAAGGCTGTTCCCACAAGAGCTTTCTCTGGCATAATACTTCATTAATACTTCTCAGATTTCACTGATCTGGGGACTCTGAAGAGAGGGCAGCACAGAGATCCCAACATGTGCTGAAGATGTGAATTTAGGTGGAAAGAAGACAGTTAGACATTCCCCTTTTTTTTTTTTGGGGGGGGGGGGGGAGGAGTGGGTGGAACTAATAATGTAAAGAGTTTCAGATTAAACACACCCAGCATAATAAACTAATAGTTCTGCTGGGTCGAGGACTAAACTAAGTTTGTTCAGTTCCTAAACTGAGCCAGTAGTGTTCCTAATAAAAACTACTGGTTTATTTTAATTGGAAGTAAATATCCTATTTTCAGGCATTTTGTTCTTTAATCTTTTGTTCACATCTCCTTTAAACACTTTCTTCTGAAGTGGCAGCTCAGGCGTATCAGATTCCATTACTATTTCCAACATACTACCATTTAATTTTGGTTTGGCAGATAGATTTTCTATTAATGCTTTTCAGGTAGAGGTGACATTAGATTTTGGTGGCAACTTTTTTTCTGTAAGGGGACTTTTTGTTAGTGGGATCACAGAATAATTTTACGTCGCATGATTTTTACCTTTCCTTTCTCCTCTCAGATAATATTAATCTTAGTAGTGAGACCAAGGCTGGATTCAGTGGGCTCTGGGTCCTGAATTTGCTTACAGTCATTATGGGATCTGGTTTGAGACTATTTCTAACGTGTATCTTCATGAACCTTTTCATTTTAGTTCCATTTCACAAGACCTATGGTATATTTTTTTCTTATTTCCATTTAATGTCGCCACAGCTGCCGCTGCCACAGAAGAAGGAAGAGAAACACAAGAAACACACTTTCATAGGGTTTCTGCACATACACACATAGGGTAATTATGTGGGGGTATGACCTGTGCAGATTACCTTGTCCACCTCCCACTCAAAGCGGAAGTTGACCTCGAAGTCAAGTCCAGCTTCAAAGTTAAATTAGGTTGCTGAGGGCCTTATCCAGTTGAGTTTTGAGTATCTGCACTAATGGAATTTCTGCAACTTCTTCAGCCCCTGTTCTTGTTCTCAATATGAAAAACTCTTTTTTTATACATACATGGAATTTCCCTGCTTTGCTGCAATTTTTAAATAGGACTGAGATTGTTTTTTAGATTAGAATATGGAGTGAGTTCTAGAAAGATTTTTCTTTTCTTGGAATAAAAGTCCACACTTGAAGATAATCCTATATAACCATAGTCAAACAAACCCATACACAGCAATCCTGGAGGCAGCAAAGAGGTGTGCAAGCAGCCAGTCTAAAAGAGTAAGACCGAAGTACCTCTTTCGGTAGTGGAAGGAAGAAGTCATGGTTACAAACACAATGTCTAGAAAATGGGTTTTAGTAAGAACAGGCTCTTAGTTAACTTCTTGGGGATATTTTTGGTGTTTTGGGTTTTTTTTGTTTTGCACCACACATGACTGCACTGAGATACACATATCCTTATTTTGGAATATTTCCCTATTTAAAATAGTGATATTTTATGCCATTACAGATTAATTAGATTTAAATACCCCAGTCTTGAGGGAAAATGCTCCAAGATGAGGCAATACAGATGCTGCCTATTCCAAATGTCTGAAAAGTAATTAAAAGAGAAAAATCTCAAAATGTTGAGTTTACACAGTGATGGGATTTAATTCTGGCTTGACTGAGGCTATCAAGAGTTGTGTGGCTAAATCTGTTGTCAGCTGTAATAAACACTCTTTCTGTTTCAATTTATGTGAACATTTGCAGCTGCTGAAGAAACAGGCATCTTTGCCTCTTAGTCAAACAATACATAAAATGAATTATGCTAGAATAGATGATGTGCAAAAACAGGTGACAGAGCTGTGTGGTAATAGATTGACTTCTGGAAGAAAGTGTGAGGGACCTACTTTGTAGTATTGATTGCCTCCTACAGTCATTGGATTGTGAAAGTGGAGCTCATTTAACAGAAGTCCTTGAGAGAGAAAAAGAAAAAAATCATACATGGTTTTATTTTACAGTCTCCATGGAAGTTGTATTCATGTAATTTAGAAAGATCTACTGAATCAATTTTCAGCAGTGTAGAATACATACCAAAATTTATTGAGGACTGTGCCATCCTGCCTTTGTCTGTCTGCTTAACTCACTACAGACATGAACACACGCCGTGTATTATTTAAATGTGTAAGCTGACACATACAATTTATAGGATTTAGAAATAGAAAAAACATTAATTATACGACAGAAAGCTTTCAACGTGCTGCAGAGTTGAATGTTTTTAATGCAAAATGGAGATGCACGTTAACATCAAAGAATATCAGAAGGACTTGGGTAGTTGGTTAACTGAGCAGACCATCATGCCATTTGTCCTGCCCCCAGCAGTCAGTTTAGTGAAGATTTCGCTGAGTGGTAGGGAAAGCATATGTGGGCTGAGCTGGAGGACCAGGACGGTGTGTTTGTATGACTTTTCTGATGAAACAGATTCAGGTAATCCAGTAGCTGGATGCTACTGGAAGTGAAGCTACCCTTTAGTGTGACCGTGGCTCTTTCAAATTTGATTTGAACTCAGCTTGACAAAGAGGTACAGGTATCAAATAAAATTGCCACAACTGTTATAAATATGGGGTTTTGGTGAGAGGAAGGAGCCCAAGCCATCCAGAGCCTTTGCTGAGACTAACAGGATTGTACAGAAGTGCCCCAGCCAGCGAGAAAGGCTTCCTAGTGAGCCTTGAGTCAACCCCAGAAACCAGACGGAGGGAAAACCGGGCTTTTCTAGTTCTGGTATTCAAAGAGCAACTTTTTTTTTTAAGTACAGATATTGTGAAATGTTACTCTAAAGTGAATATAATGCATTCTTTATATTCTTTTTAAGAAGGTTGAAGTTGGGATGTGCCAATTTAGCAAAGTAAGCTTTCAAAATGGGCAGGACGCTTTTTTTTTTTTTAGCTGAGCATTTCAAAAGCCATCAAAATAGCTGTTACCTTCTGTCCTGGAAACTGTCAGGAACCTATAAATAAACATAAAATAATACAGGAGCAGGAAAAAAGTGTTGTGCCAGCAGTTAATGTTGTTGTTATTAATTCTGTTGTTTCTTTTTTTTTTCTTTTTACAGTGTATCTTATTCGGTGCATGTCTCTGAGGATTACCCAGGTACAGTGCAACGTTCTTGTCCATGACACATGTATGCATGTTGTTACCTCAATTTGCTATATTCAGATGAGAGAATCTGAAAGGGTGTTGATGTCCTCCAGGTGCATCCTTATGCTAATAATTTTCCATTAGTTATATTATTTTCACAGTCATTTCTCCTTTTCAGGCAACATTTATCAGCTGGGTCAGGGTGAGAAAACCTGGTTCACAAGTTTACAGAGACCGGAGCTTGTGATGCTTTCTGTGTCTGGAGCCAACAGTGATAGGAATGAGAAAGCACCCAACTCCTCTTTGGCATGGTAGATAAAGCTTGATCTTTCAAGAGGCTGAGCAGTCTGGCGCAGGACCAGCAAAGCACTTCTGCGTTAGACCTTAATGAGACTACTCACGTTCTCCAAGTTAAGCCTGTGGACTGTGCATTGATGCTTCTCAGGGTCAGTTGGAGCCAAGGGTTTGCGTATGGGTGTCTTTGGTAACGTAAGCTTGCAAAGCCGTTCCCAGCTGCTCAGTCCTGCCTCCCCTTCATACTCCGAGCTTGGTTGGCAAAAGCATTTGTGTAACTGTGCGGCCAGTCTAGACAAGGGGAATTATTCATATGAAAGACAAGCAGGCAAGAGGACAAGCTAGTTTTCAGCTAGCTTATTTCCCTGATATCCTTCACAAAGAGACTGCACAGATACTTCAGGTAGCACAGAGGTTAGCAGAAACAGGAGAGGGAAGTGGGGATGAGGGCAAACAGGCGCTGTGCAAGCAAAGGTACATGGTGGTACTGTTGGATTGCACCACATTGTGTATTTTGCACCTGGGAGTATTTAACAGTGTAAGTACCATGAATGATATGAAACCCTCTGGCCTTTTTTCATCTTTATCCGTAACATCTCTGTAATATTTCTAAAAGAAATATTTCTTATTTCTTTTAGAATCTCTAAAGAAGTGAGGCTTTGATCTTCTTCACTGATAAGCAGTAGACTGTGTCTGTTCCAAACACCAGAGTGATTGAAGCAGATACAGAGAGAAATCAGCATCAGCAGTGATGCTAAATACAATGGATTACGTGAGAGAATGCTAACAGCCTTTATGAGAGATTTTTTTTTTTACCAGTAAAAACTGGAGGGAAAACTGCTACTAATAATAATCTATTCAACATGTAGTAAGGGGAGAAACTGAGATTCATAAAATACACAATCATACCAGCGATAAATTGATTTATTGATTACAACATTGACCTTACAATGAATGGAGGGACAAATAGTTGAAAAAAATCTGCATCATATGTTATTAACAGTTTGTTTTATTAAACGTCAGTAATGGATTTATTCATTTCAGGGATTAAGCTATTATGAAGGCACAAAACTTGGTCTCTGGGAACCCTTAAGTAAATGGCAAGCTGGAGCACTGAACCAGCAGTTACTCCCACAGCACGTGAGATCTCATCTCCTGGCAAAATTCTGCCTGACAGACTTCAAACTTCCCTTACGGATGCTATTTGCAGCATGTCCTGATGGCCTACAAGCCTGAGTAACTTTGGTGGCTCTAAAACCTAATGAATATTCTCTGCCATCGCGCCCTGTATTTTAAAGCCAGATAGAATTTGAACATTTTACACTGTAGCTAACTTGGTGAGGGGGGCGTAAACCAGCTGCACATGTTTCCTGATCAAGGCTTTGGAAGAGCTGATTTCATTCATATCTCAAGCTTTTGCAGGTTCTATGTTTGCTTTGTGATGAAGAGGTGTTTAGTGTGTTAGGAATGATAATGACTCTGCCATTTTACAGCTTTGATCCCAAAAATACTCATTTTGACTTGGTGAGCCAGATTCTTTGTCTCCTCTCTTTGTCCTAAATCTCTAACTTAACATTACTGCTGATTGTGGCTCTCTTCTCTGGCATGTATTTTAAGGAATATTTCAAGGACTTCAAGTCTGGGAAGCTCTGTGCTGATGTCTCCTCAACTAGAAGATGATCTTCAAGTATTGCTGCTAGTTGATAGAGTTCACAGCAACACGTGCTCATCAAATTAAATTTCTCATAGGATAAATCTTTACAGATCAAGGTTTAAGTCCATTAGTGCGTAGCTATACCAAAGTTGTATCCTCTGGAGATTTAGAGTGTGTAATACACAGTGCATCAAATTTGGAAATCTGAGAGAAGGTTGTCAGACTTGATCATCAGATAAATTGCTAATGCATGCAATAAATATGTGAAAATAGAAGCGATTAAGTTACTATACAAATGATGTTCATTCAGCCAAAAGTGATACCACCACAAGTAAATTTCAGATACTGTAAGAAGAGCTTTGGGTACTGCATATACTCTAGTTCCCTGCATTACTGTTATGTATGCAGCATCACTGCTTTGACACTGATAACAGTCCGTAGCTATTGCTGAATTCCTTCATAAAGCATCAAAAGATTACAAACAGCTGAGCATTAAATCACACCTGTGGGAACCGTAATATGATATGACAACTTTCAATAATGGAAGGTGTTTGAAAATTTCATAATTATGAGTGAAAGCTAAAAATATTCTCACAAAGGCACACTGAAGAACTTAATAGGAATAGTGTTGAGACAGTAATGTCTCAAAGTTATATATACATTGCTGAAATTGTGAAAATATCTCTGAAAATTTTAGAGGCAGGTAATAACAGTTCCAGCAAAATATCTCTTTTCTGGTAACATTGACACAACTGGGGAAAAATAATGCTCCTAAGGAGCAGTTATAGAATATAACATCAGTGAGTAGACTAAAGTTCCATTAATATGAGTGGATCATGACTCCTGTGAGAACCATTACGGCAGCAAGCATTTTGCTAATGAATATATGTTCAGAGTGATCCGTGTTGGCTGCCATAAACTTATAGAACTGCTGTAGTCTTTTATCCCAGTGATTTGTGGGTTACAGAACATCCTTTTCTTAGACCTCATTAAATTGCAGCAGAGATGGAGAGAACCAGTTTGGCAGCGAGTGGTTTGCTGCATCCCTCCAGTAGGTCCAGGCGCTAGGTCCTCTGCTTAAGAGGAGAGGTGTTCCTGGCTGTAGTGTGTTAGAAACGGGATGTTGAGGAAAGCAAAGCAAAACCAATATCTTAATTTCAAGTTTCATTAGACTGATGGAAGGAAAGAAAAAAACCCTAATGGCTGCCAAATGGAAAAGGAAAACAAAAACTTGGCAGTGAAAATCATATTATCCAGCTGCCAGGAAAGAATGACAATGAGCATAAAAATATAATTAAAATCTATAAAACCTGTAATTGAGCAGTCCTTTTTTCCATATATGTATATCTTGGTAATTGTCTATTCTGTACAGCACATATTGTTGTTTTTTCTGCTTTTCCATACAGCAATCAGTTCTAGCACATGGATTTCCTTTCTCCCATCCATATATATGGTGTTAGGTATATTTAGAGCCAAGTGGTGGCCTCTGTTATTCCAGCTCATTAGACTCTATAGCAGTAAGTTACACTCCCAAATGCGGGAAAGGAATGGGTTTGTGTTGTATGTGCCCAGAGCCATTCAGCATGGTGAGGCTGACACTGAAATGATGACAGCAAGGTGGAGCATGCAAATAGAGGGGAGGCAGGGCTTCCTGGAGAGGGTGAGATGCAGCTGTCCTGGAGGCATAGTTCACAGCCTGTCCTGCTGATAGACAAAAGTGGGAGAAGGAGAGAATGCTGGCAGATGGCTGGAGGAACCCTGGAGGAACCCCATTTTATTTGCACGATGCTGTGGCTCTAAAACACATCCCTGTGCCAAGCGTGTAGCCGAGCAGACACAGACTCAGCTGGTGGAGCAGGTGGCTGTGCCCACTGGAGCGCAGAGCTCAGGGAAGAGCGGTGTCAGCCTGCCGGAGCAACTGCCTGCTCGCAATACATCTATCTTGGGCTGAGCGCAGATCACCCAGATTACCTCATGGGACAGCGCAGGATTGGAAGTAGGCGAAGACGTGGGATAGTGTCAGACTCGGTAGATGTGTGCGAGTGTGGCAGAAAGGCTGTTTCAGAGGCGGCAGGCTGGGAAAGCCCCACGCGCCTGTCCGCGTGCGGCAGCGCAGCTGCTGCTCGGCAAAGGCAGCGCGGCACGCCTGTGCGAGAAAGCGGCGGCAGCGCCGGGGCTTCGTCTTGGTACAGGCTGCAAGGAACCTCTGTAATACAAAGGATAATATTACTGAATTTACTGCTCAATTAATGTTAACATCTTTAACATTTCACTGGAAGCGCTGTGGTCACAGGCTTTGAGATTGCAGCAGTATGCATAAAATTACATGTGAGTTCACGTACTTTGCTGATGTGGGACCAGAATGTTCGGAATTATGATAGATAAGTCCTTGTTTCAGTTCTCTTATTTGTCTCTTCATCTGTGATTATCTTAATTGTCAGCCTTTCTGCTCTAGAGCATAAGTTTCAATTCAGCCCAGATCAGTAGAAAACAAAATATTATTACTTTCATAGGCAGTTCAGCAATTCATGCAAAATTAGCTTCTGCAGATACTAAATAAAAACTTGCTGCTCCTTATTTGTTGTTACTAAACGTTTGTTTGGAAAAGAAAAAAAGAAACCAAACCAAAAAAACAACACGCACACCCCTCAGCCTAATCCTTATATTTTGTAAGAAAATTTGGGATAGACTTTCCATATTCATACCCATACCTAACATTTTTGTTGAGTGGGAGAAATTTTTTTTCCCTTAATCAGGCACAAGAAAGGTTATCCACTGATTAGAAGATACTTCAAACAACCTTTATGTGACGAGGCAAAATGAGGCACAGGTATTTTGCATAATGGGCTGTTAACACCCAGCTCTGAATGCAGCCTCCGCTCTGCGCAGCAGATCTAGCTTGAGTTTTAGTGTCAGGCACAGCAAAAAGCATAGAACAAGTCTTCATTTTGGAAAAGGTTGGCTCAAACCCCCATAAACCTTGTGGGACAGTTCAGAGCAGTGCTTGGTGTGATTCACAAAAGCCATGACATCAGACTCCAGGGTTTGCTTGTCTAAAATTTGGGTCTGAATCTTCCATCCTTTTGGTATTTTTCTTTTCATTAGCAATCTCAAGAGAAAAAAACACACCAGGAAGATGATAGGGCTCGGCTTCCCTAACCATCTGGGGAGTGCTTCCTTGTGGTACAAGGGTGGGACGGACAACGTGGCGGGGGCTAGCAGAGCACAAGTGGACTTCACCATGCAAGGTGTTTTTCTTTCGTAGATAACACTTATGTTTCCAGTTCTGATAACAATGAAGATGTGTTAGTTACAACAGAGCCAATTCCAGTAATATTCCACCAAATCGCTACAGGTAATCTTATGTCCCGAGTGTTTTATCAAGTTCATATTTTGTGAGGAAAGATAAGATGTTGCCTGCAGTTAAATGGAGATATGTTAATGTGTGCAGCTATACAGTTTGCTATTTTCTCACAGTCTTGATGTAGTGAATTGTCCTACATTTCTGAATAGAAGAAATTAAAATACTTCTTTTGGGGATCACCACGATTGCATAGGCAGAATGTCTTTTACTCTTTCAATTTCTTGCAGTCTGTGCGAAAGCAATTCTCCTTGAATACAGTTAGAGGTGCTTAATACTTCCCAATTATAAGTTTTCACACTCACTTGCTTAAAACTTCACTAAATCTTCACCATTGGGCATGAAACAGTCTATAACTACCATTGCCTCTAGTGAATTATTTTAGGAAATTTCAAACAAAATGGTTCAGCTGTTTCACTAAATTAGACTATAGGGGGAAAAAAAAATTTCCCAGTGATTTTGGGAACCTCTCATTTGAAATTATTTCCATACTTTTAAAAAGTATTTGATACGTGAAAGGGTATGCTTTTCAGACATATAGGCACATTTAAACAATATATAATCAAGATTTGTGCATATTCCATAGAGACTTTTTAGATTTTAGCAGCCAAATTCCCTGATGATTTCAGGCTGCAGGAGAAACTGCATAGAGCAGTCTTAATTCTGGCGGTTCTTCAGATAGGAACACTTGACTTTGCAGTCTTTTTATTATTATTACAGTGCTTAAGGGCCTTTTTGTGTAACACAGAATTACTTTGAATTCCGCTGGAAACCAATATGATCTTCAGTCTCTGATCTCATTTATACTGATGTAAATCAAGAATTATTTTACTGAAGTTGGTGCAGTGGCACCCAAACAGAAACTGGCCATTATAGTCAGAAGTGTAAGATAAATTTTACTTGCAAATATTTCTGTAAATTAAAAAGAAATAAAGCCTGTCATTTAAGATAGAATAAAAACCTACGTTTTGTGTAGAAGATGATCTGATTTAATTTTGCTCACGGGTTTTGATTTTTCAGTCTTTTATAAAGTATACAAAATTAATGAATGACACTAAATTGTAAATGACAGATTGGGAAAAACAAATCTCCCAGATGGACCATTTCACAGTTAAAAATATGAGTCTTCTGAGACGTAGGGGCTTCTTAATTTTAGATTGTTGTGTAATAAACTCTGTGATGCTTTTCATATCTGTAACTTTTTGTTCCTTATTTGCTCTACTACCGCAACTAAATATTTCAAGTCTGGATAGGCAAAATTATTTCACATTTTTCACAGATGTTCCCTATTTTCCCTTTTCTTTTAAGAATTAAGAAAAACCAGTGATGTCAACTATTGCTTATCCATAAAATCAAAATTACAGAGGGAGAATGGAGAGGTATGTATTTCTTGTATGCATATTTTAACAGAAGTTATCTTAAGAAACAATAGAAAATAATAAAATACGAAATGTTTACCACAGATTTCCTATCAAATGTGTGCTTACGTAAACTGTACCCGTTTACACGTTTTAGAAGATTAGCATAATTCTCTGGATGTCACGGATTAACCAGTGAGTCACTTAGTTGGGATAGGGGTGCTCCCATCCTAGGAAATACGGTTTTGACGTTTATTTCATTTTTTGTTCAACAGTAGTATAGATACCCTGTCTGCCCTAAAAATACAGCTCCCCTGGAGAAGGAGATCATGATGCCATTAGCTTTTAACCTACTCTTGCACATAGGACCACATCCCATTTATTGGCTCACTGCTGCTTCGTGTGGCCTACAGCAGCCTCACGGGAGGCTCTAGACCTCTGCGTGAGTCTGTTCACCATAAGTAGTGTCTGGAGCATTGAGGCCTTCCAGTCACGGTCGTATTTGTGCTGTACCTCTGGCATGGGTCCCTGGCCAGTCGCACTGAGACATCAACTCAAGAAAGAAGTGGCACTAACATGAAGTCTACAGGGCTTAACCGTGTTACAGGCTCCAAGAAAGTACCACATAGACTTCTACCCCAAGCAAGAAATTGAGCATTGCATCAAGAATTCAGGTGCTTGACTTAAAGACTTCCTTTGGTAAGGGTGGTTGCTGTTTCTGGGCGACTGCTTTTTAGGCTCCAGTCTGTATTTGATCCTGGAAAGGGGAGGTAAGCGTGCTAATGTGTATGGTTGGTTGTTTTCATAGATGAAACCTGATTTGATGTAAAAAGCTGCACTGGAAATACCTTGCTTCTACTGCCTCATCTTTGTATTCAGTGCTCAGTAAACATTAGAAAAATTCAAGTGCAAGAAGAATTTACCCATTTGATTAAAAGCTTGAGATATAGTTAGCTTCTATGGGACGGAGTTTGAGCTTTTATTTTGTTTTTAGTTGAACGAGGTACTTAAACATGAAAGTACCGAAAAAAAACCCTTTTAAAAAAAGTCTCTAACACTGACCATTTCTGTTGGCTAGACAGTTAGAGGTTTGGTTAGAATAGGGTGGGTTTGTCACTATTCTAATGTGAGAGTTTCATTTCTCTTTGGTTTGTGTTGAATTTTTGTTCAGTTGAGTCCTGTTTTAACACAGACTTCCCCTCGAGCTAAGGCTGTTATGAAACAAAGATGACTACAGTCACTTTGTTTCTTTTCAGTGAAGTAGAAGCAGAAATTATTTTTATGCCTTGTGCCATGAAATTGGCTGAAATGCAATTTTTGTTCTATGTATACATACAGTGAATAGAGCAGGAATTTAGAGACAAAGGTAGGGAAATGGTATTAGAATGTCTGACCATAGAAATTTGTGATAAGGGTATATTTGACATTTATAAATATATGGGATTTAGGGGTAACTTCTATTCTTTGATTCATACATCTGATTTCTCTTCCGTTATGGCAGTTCTGTGCAGGACATAAATACAAAATAAGCAGTAAGTACATCATGTTCAGGTTGAAGTGAAGAATTATGATTTTAACCGGTGTTTTTTAGGGGATCTTTGTCAGCATAGGGCCTAGAAATAACACAGGGATTGTGGGAAACAAGAATTAATATCTGCAAGCAATTACGTAATTATAAGTAAAGGTTCCATTGGTGGGAAGCAGCATATAACACTTCAGCTCATGCTGAGTTGCAGTCTGTACCGGGATCAGTTCTATTTACTTGAGTGCAATTATTCACAGAGCAGCCTATTTAGAGCAGGTTTTACTGGGGTAAGCATATTACTTTCTAATCCTTAATTTTCAAAGTCTCAGAGTAGAGCTAGTCAGAAAATTAAGTTTGAACTTTTCTGGCAACAGGCTGGTACTTCTGTTAAAAATAATAATTACGCAGCAATGTGTCAGTTTTTCACAGAAAGGAAATTAAGAGATCCCGTGCTCGGACTTGAATTATTTCCTTAAACTATTAGAATTGATTCACCAGAATACAGTAAATTAAAATTTTATTAGGTCACTGAAACACCAAATGAATTAAGTCCAGAACCTGTCTTGGTGGGTAAATTATGCTTTGTTTAGCAAAAGCACAGAGTGAAGTATCCCTGCGTAGTCTACTGAATTCCCCAGTTCCTTAAAATGCCACACTGTGTCCGTAGCCAGACAAAAGTATTATTTCTCCAACATATATTCAGGATGGTTTTATGTATCGAGTTCGTAGGTGCTTGTTTTATCTGATATTTCACTATTCTTAAAACAGGCCCTTAGTACTCTTCTGGAAAAATGATACTAAAAGATCTCTTACTAAAGGGTGCTGTGAGTTATTTGTAAAAACATAGTTCCTGTAGTTATAATTAGAACTATAAATGCAAGATAAGCATATGGCTTGTATCATTGTTAACTTTCCTTTTCCATTAAGGAGTCACGGCACAACAGCACAGTTGAAGAGGACTCTGAAGGAGATAATGATTCTGAGGAATTTTATTATGGAGGACAGGTAATGGAGGAAATTTTTGCACAAGTTTCCAGAAATTAATATTTGAAAGCTTCTGTTGTTCATTCCATTATAAATTTATGATAATAATTAATTTCTTATGTTTATTCAACATCGACTAGAATGCCATGTGTATATATACATAGTATTTTATAGCAGAAATATTGAATATGTTATACTGTATAATTATATCAAATTTAAAATAAGATTAGTTTGTTTACATTTGCAAAGCTGTAAGAATAGAAGAAGCAAGGACTCTTCAGAATATTTGAAAATAGAAGGCAGTTGCTTACTTCCAGGAAATAGATATTCGCTTTCTAAAGCTTATCCCATTATTGATACAAATGGGAAGTCAGTCTGGATCCAAATCTGTTTCCTTCTGGAGGACTGCCATTTTGTAAAGTCAAGAGCACTGCAATTTAATGGTAAAAATGGTTATTACAAAACAGTTTTGATCTAGGCAATAGTCTGTTCTTTTTCTGAGCTCTACAGTTAAATTCACCTTGAAAAATGCTGCATATTTTTAGATGAGTGTACTGCTCTGTGTCTTACCTTCTTGTTCCCTCAGCAGAATTAATTATTACGTTCTCTTATGTATTGGGAAATAAAATCTCTTTATCTTTTTCTTCTGCAATGTCAATAGAGCATTTCACACTGCTAGTCTCTTTATTTAGATTTTTCTTATCTTTTTAGTCTAACTATTGCCCCAAAGGAATCATTCCTCACTTATGTTACTAGAACTGTTTATTGCGATGAACATTTTAATGCATTACGGTCGCTGTTTATGAAAGTTATCACTGCCTCAGCCTTGAGGCTGAAGCCATCCGTGCCCTGGGTGCGCAGAGCCGAGGCTGCAGGAGCGCGCCAGCCGTGCCAGCCGGTGGGGTGGGTGCAGAGAGCGTGGGATGCTGATGAGCAGGACATCGCCAAGCTTCTTATCTTGCAGAGCCAACAACGTGGTGGGGTTTGAACACAAAATGCATGTTGAGGTGCTTTACTCTAAAAAAAAAAGCACGCCCCTGAAAAGCTATTAAAAGTGATATTGAAACTGGAACTGAAAGAATGTATTTTCATTGTCAGGAATAACTGACATGGGGTGTTGACTCATGTTCACTTCAGAAATGACTGCAGGAATTGCCTCCCTTCAGCTGCCAACTCCTACAGCCCCACGGAGCGCTGGGGAGGACCATGTACACACACTTCAGTGCAGAGAGCGATGTCTTATTTTAATCTGCTTGAGAGGAAAAATCTTCTGATATTGCCCCATTTTTCAACTCTGCAGAAAGGGCAGTAACCTCAAGGTGAAGGAAAAGGCAGCAAGCAGCTGGGAGTGCTTATTTCTTGAACAAGCGCTAATACGTTTGATAAAGGATGCCTGCCAGTGCCCAAATGAATAAATAAATATTAACGCTGCCTATGAGCAGTACATCATTTTGCAGGATGTAAAAGAGCTGTGTAATAGGCAATACTAGTTAGAATTTAGTTGCCTTCAATTTGAAGTGGAAACTACATTGTATTGCATTGTCATTTTTTTAAGGTAATAAATTTAATTGGAGGAATTATAACTGGCAAAAAAGATACAATTAAATCAGCAATAAAAATAAAATATCAGATGATTGTGAATCTCTTGAGTGTAGAATATTCAAAAAGCAAAATAAGGAGAACAAACAAACAAAAAAAGACATCATAGAAAATGTATTTGACAAGAGAGAAAAAAGGAAATTTTGAATTTAAAATTTCATGGTTGAAAACACAAAATCCTAAAGAAAACCTGTAGAATTAAAGAAAATACTGAGGACTCAGAAAATGAATAGGAAATCAGGTAATGAGCAAAGTCCGTCGAGAGATAAAAAGAACAGTCCTTTTTCAAATAAAGTGATTGTAAGAGTTATTAAGTGAGCACCAGTTGTATTGGGAAGACAAAACAGTTGACTGTGTATGTGGGGAGCAAGCAAGGCAAGCTGCTTCATTTGAGACAAGTGTGTGCTGTGCCCACGGAGAAAGGGGACAAAAATACTGACTTTAGCAACTAAAGGGAATAGATGCCAGTATAATTGTGTGCAATACAGTTGGGAAAGGTGGGAGTCAGGGGTAATTCTTAACATTTCGAAGTGGTTACAGCTGGAAAGACAAGAGAGCAGCTGATGATGAAACAAGGACCATGGAAGGTGGGAAATGGCATTTGATGGGCAGTGAAAACAAGATACGACCTTTTGGTGATAAATTAAACGTTTGTATCTGCTTCTTAGGCACCTTGTAATCCTCCCTAAGGATTTAATGGATAAATACTTTAAAGTAGCTAAGTGATTCAATAGCCTAAGTCCTATTGATTTTCAATGGGATTTAGGTTTGTAAATCACTTAATCTCCTTTAAAAATGCAACCTTTTGTCATTATGTGGGACAAAATAATCTGAATCAGGTCTCAGATTAAAAACTGAGGCTTTCTAAACACAGACCCTTCAGACACAGGAAAGTTATCAGATTTTTTAGCTTTTCTATTCACTTTCTCTGAGACTCTTTGTTAATTCCTGCTTTGAATCTCCATGTTCTACATTTCCAAACGAGAACAGGAGATTGAAACAGTAATACTACTGCCTTTGGCACTCTCTCTCCCTGTTTCTTGTGCTTCAGTTACAGGACATACTTGCAAATGCAGATATACAAAACTCTGGCAGTCTCCTCTGCGTATATCAGCATGTCTGTGGCACTAATTCAGGGGTGGAAAATACCATACTGTGGTCTTATAATTTGCCAGAACACTGCTTTGTTTCTTTTTTGAGTTCATAACCTCTTACCATCAGAAAATAGATTGGAGAAAGCATTATGTTAAGCAGTTCAGTGTTCTGCATAGCATTCCTTTTGGATTTTACTATTATTGATACATAAGACTGATTAAAAAAATGTGGTTTAGGACCAACAAAGGTGGCGGGTGCACCATAGCTACGATTTATGAAATGATTGCTGTGCTCTCTTTGGAAGCAGGACAGCAATTATTTATGCATCTTTAAAGAATTCATCTTTGAGTAATGAGCATGTAAAAAGGATTGGTTTTCTCCTACCTCAAGTGAAAAAAAAAAAGGTTTTCTTCCCATGCTCTTCTACTTGGAAAATTGTTCTGACATACCTGCCCAGACAAGGGAGGGGTACTTGGCTTATACGCTTCTGGGCATGAATATCTTTGATATCTCTGGTAAACACATGCCCGTGCTATGCTGGTGAGTTCTGTGCCTTATATTTGAAGAATTCTAAGCCTAATCAAATTATTCTTTGCTAATTTTCACATATAAAAAATTATCAGCTGATTATTATTTTAATTCTATTGAAATTTATTTAATTAGATTGTAAAGTACATCTCCATATATCAGAGTTGAAAGTGTCACAGCACTGGTCTTCTACAGATTTGGATGTACAAATGGAAGAAACAGTATGCAGTTAGATACGGTTCTGCAGTAGCAAGAATTCTCTGCAGGAATTCCTGTATAAGGAGATACATATATGTCTAAAGGGATAAATTACACTCTTGTGCTTTGCTTTCTGAATTTGTCAAAGATACAAGCCAAATCCTACTCTTATTTCTGAATCTGTCCAAATCTAGGGAGTTCATCAACTTTTGTGGAATTATTGTCATTCTAATTGTTGTAAAGAAGTAGAATTAGGTTCACACAGTCAGGAGCATATTGCTTAACAAGAAAGTAGTAATAAACTGTGAACAGATTGTTACAAGACCAAAGAAGTATTTTGGTCCTTGTAGAAGATAGGAGGATGTTAATTATTTTGACTTCATACAGGTCAACCAAACCAGCTCACAAGTTTTTCTTTGTAGTGTAAGCACTAACATAACTGTTTCCATTTTTCATGTAGCGTTTGAAAAAAAAGGGGATGATGTCTAAATACATGGCTCTTTACACCTTCTCTGGTAAAATACTTAAAATGGGGAAGTGTTCTTTAATTTTTTTTTTTAATCTGATATCGTTGCACTGGTGGATAGAATACAGCCAATGGGTAGACTGAAAATGTAATTTAGATGCTGAGACACTTGGTATATAGAATAGTTTCATGCTTCTCTTGTTGAGCCCAAGCCATTCTCTGTCTAATATATATGAGAGTGTGACAAAAAGCAAGAGGGAGCAAACCTTTGTCCTGTAGTGGTTGGACTGGGATAATATAACTGGGGAGATCTGGTTCTTCTCCTGCTTAACAGTTTTAAAACGCACAAGTTTCCCAGAACAACCCCAGGACAAGATAGGACAGAGGGATGAGTCCTTTGCCGCTTCTCTTCCCACAAACAGGAGTGGGACCCTCAAAAAATGTCTGTGCAGAGGTGCCTGTTTTGCAAATCTCATTGCTTAGCAGAGCTAGACCACCTCAGTGCTTCAGCTTATCAACACAGTATCCTTTCCGACGTGGCATTAAGGAATCTTTATGCAGCATATTTTGCAGGGGGAACTTTCAAGAACCTAGGTCAAGTGCCAGTAATGGAATAACTAAAAACTCTTGGGATTTTTTGTTTTCCTGGTAGGTTAGCTATGATGGAGAACTTCACAAGCACCCGCAGCTGGAGGCTGATTTGACAGCAGTGAGAGAGATCTATGGACCTAATGCAGTATCTCTCAGGTATGTCATTAACTTTTCCGTATTGTGGAACCTTTAATGTTTTGGAGATTGAGTTCCATGTGGATCTTCCCTCACTGCCAAAGCGTAAGTCTCTTTTGGTGATTTCTGCATATTGTGTGGCAAAAGGAAGGAGCACTGCTGGCTAGCAATAATGCTGGTTTTGTTTTTTTGGTTTTTTTGTGGTTGGGTACTGACACAACTGGCTGTGGTGAGAACAAGCCCTGGAAGCCTGTTCTAAAACATCGTCTTTGGCAGTTCAGTCGGTATTTGATCAGGCTGTTGTGTTTTGTTGAAAATTACTATTCAGCATTACTTAATAAACTCCTTTTCTGTCATATTCTGTCTTTTGCCCTGGAGGTGAACAAGAGGAATGATAAGAGATTTAGTAAATGTTTTCCCTAGGGAAAGATTGAATTGGATTTGTCTAGTCTGGAAAAAAAGAGAAGGAGAAGACATATTAACAGTTCTTCTTCTTCAGAAAAGCTGTTTGTAGATAGGAGGAGTGATCAAATGTTCTCTGTTGTCATCATGAGAGAGATAATAAGAAACTAGCTGTGTTAGCAACAAACAAGAATTTGATTAGATTTTAGTAAAGCTTTTTAATTGTGGGAATCTAAAGTATCCTACACAGGGAAGTGGTGGAACCTCAGTCAGGGGTGGATTGCAAAGCATAATTACACAAAAATTCTGTTGGGCATCTGTGTGCGTGGATGATTCTGCCATTGGGCATAGCTGTATGATATTTTTAATACACTTCAGGTTTCTTATAACTTCATTTTCCATCTATGCAATCTTAATAATTTCATAAAAATAACAGGTAGACAAGATGTAACAGACCTGTCAGATGTATTACAAAGAAAATATCAAAGTTGTCATACAAACCAAGTAATAAAATACAGAGAAGATAATAACCTTAGGCATACATCTATTGCAAGTAACAATTCCCATTAACCTCTAAACAATAAGCTCTGCTATTTTTGTCTAAGAAGAGAGAGTATGTCTACAACTATGGTGTACTTTTCAAATTAAGTGGAATTTTCATTACATTTTGAGGGGAATTGAAATCCGAGTAGTTGTATATGGGTTAGGAAATAAATGAGATAGATGTTTAGTTGCCAAACTGGTAACTATGAAATTGAGAATAACTTGATAATAGGCTCCCTCAAGCTCCTAAAATTGAAACATTATATGTAACCTTTCAGAAACTTTAACGCATCTAATTTATTGAATCAACTGTTTCATTGGAAGCATTGTGATCTCCTTGAGCTCACTGTAGTAGAAATTGGCATCTGTGTCTGCTTTTGGCATGTGGAAAACTTTAATGCTTCTTCCACTCTGTTATTGAAAATACTCATAAATTCTTGGAAATAAACACAGCATTAAGCATTCAGTTTCATCCCTCTCCTGCAGCTCCACTTCTCTGTGGAGAGGGAAGTCTGTCTGACAGTGACACCCACTAAGATGCGTATTTCCTAGACAGTTGACCCTCTTTTAGTAGTCTCTTGCTGTCACAGAGTCAACTGTACATATAAAAGTAAAATTCCTATACCTGCCTGCTTTTCACCGCTGCCCTTTGAAATCCGGCCACCAAAGCTGTGAGAAAGACCTCTGGACCAACTGATCCAAACTCTCCAGTATCTATCTACATTGCTTAAGCACTGATGGACAGAGGATGTCTGGGAGCTTCAAAATCAAGATGTGTTCATGAAGCCATTGTAGGCAGCAGATCATAAGCTGCAGGTGCTGGAAGAAAACATGATTTCTTCCCCCCTTTCAGCTTGGGTAGAGTCAGCATCATGTGTCTAAAATCCATTTTCTAGGATGGTAATGGAGTGAGGGGCAAAGGAGTTTCAGTGAGTATGGAAATTCCATAGTTATAACTTACTTTTATCTTATCCTTTCTTCCACTAATGTTTCTGTGTTTCGTTAGTTCAACTATGTTTCCGTTTAATCTATAAAATTGTGCTTGTTCACAGCCTTTTGAATCTCAGTCATTAGAGTAACACCAGCCTGTGTTCATAAATATTACTTAAGAGTTCATAACAATCTGTTCTTTGGATCTTCTGGAAAATTAACAAAAAAAATCTGAGGCCACTGTTATGTAGGATAGTGGCTAAGCCATTCAGTAGGTGGAGAATTTCACTGTTTCAAAGCCAGGTCTTCAGTGAGCTGTAGGAGGTCAGCGAGTGCCTGTACGTGTAGCTCTGGGTGAGCAGACTCTGGAGCAGCTGTCAGGGTGGCTGGGAAGCCTCCAGATAACACAGCCCTCTCCTGCCCTGTGTGTGCCATGTGTGGATGCGTCTGATCTAGAGGGAGACTTTGAGTTGGCCCTTACCAGAACCACTGGGATGCCGAGGTTTGGTGGAAGGGGTTCCCTCCACCAAACTTCACAAGAGTTCAAGGCATTTCCAGTGTGAGCTAGGTCCTACCATAGGTTGAGAGGCCACTTTGGTAGGAGATAGTTACATTCACAAAAATATTTTTGTATTTCAAAATTACCGTATCAACCTATTTATGCACAACTGCTACCGTGCACTGTCTTAGTCTAGTTTAATAGAAAAGCGTGGAAGTCACTGTGACAACAAGCATATAAATGCAGTGTAAAGAAAAAAACCTAGTGACTAGAAGCTAATCTGTGAAAAATTGAGTGATTGTGCTTTTACAGTATTGTCCACTTAAGTAATATAAATGAAAAGGAAAGCAATTTTTTATTTCAGTGTATGAATGAGTAGTTTCTAGTCCTGTTTTTCAGAAGTCTTCAAGTACGTTCGGGGAGGGCAATCAGAATGAGTCAGAAAATAAGAGGCAGAAAAGTCACACTTTAAATGTAAGATTTCAGATGGCAATGAAACACCTATGACCATAAGTTAAATCTGAACTGTGGGGATTCCAGCAATACTACATGTAACAGATAAAATAAGGTAACTATTGCCTTGAGCGCATTTCAGGGCAATCTTTATGTTTTGACAAACAAATGCTTGAATGTATGAAGCAATCCCACAGGTATAATGTGCCACCCTCTAGGTTATGTTGTATTTGTCTTCAATGATCTATTGCAAGTCTCTCCTTAGGTTACTGGCTGTTAACCTGAAATACTTTTGGAAATTAACTAGGGTTTTCTTTTGTCATAAATAGGAGCAGCATGTGACCATTATTGTTTTCTTGATTTATTTGTGCAATACGCGAGACAAAAATACATAGCGGCAACGGAGAGAGAATTTGAGGGAATTAGTAGGAAAAAAGATGTAGTCTGTTTAAGCAAGATCCACTGAAAGAAAGTTTCAGTGCAGCAGACGGTCACCCACTGGGAATATTGATCCAATCTATGTAAATGTGTATTTTATAATCATTCTGATTTTACAGACAAGGTTATCCTTTATAAAATCTTCCCTGTTATAAGTACTCCTGGGCTGAGGAGTATCCTAAAGAGCTCTAATGTAATGTAATTCTTTCCTTTCAGGGAATATGGAGCCATTGATGATGTAGATATTGATCTGCATATTGATGTTAGCTTTCTTGATGTAAGTAATCTAATTGCAGAGTTACATAATGAACATTAATACCCATTTAATTCTGCTACACATCAGACTCTCTAGACAACCACTGAGACTTTTCTTTTTCAGAGACTTGATCTTCACAAGTGGCTGTCACATTATTGATTGTACTCAGTGGAAAGGTTTCCTTTTCCTTTTATGATCACATTGTTGAAATGCTTTGTAGGCTTTTATTTACTGCATGTGTATTTCTTTTCAAACATGCTTTGTGAATGGTGAATGTTTTAACTGGTATAAATGAAATACTTTTTTTTTTTTTGCTATCCTAGACATTAGTTAGGTGAAAGCACTTCATAGAGTCCTGGAGAGAAGACAACCTTGGCTGGAGCTCTCCTGTGTGCTTCTCAACATCTGCAGCTGATTAGGGAGAGGCTTGAGTGGCAAAGGAGACACAGGACAGTCATGTGCTGTCGACTGGCAGCATAGCTTCTGTAACAGTTATGCTGTCATTACTCCACTTCCTCACCTCATCTGTGCAGTAACTTCCTGTCCTCTGGATAGAGAATAAAAATTAGAGCTTTTAGGGGCGTCATTAGCTTCTGCACAGATATGTCATATTCTCAGGTCAGCGCAGCACATAAGATAGTTGTTCTTGGGCTTTTCTAAAATTTAAGAAAATCTGATCGTACCTTGAATTATTTTAATCAGTCTTAAGGAGCAGAAGTTTCCTTTGCCCTGTGTTATGGGATGAGTTTGCTTTCCATCTTTATTTGCTCCTTTGCTTCTCAGCTTTGAAACAGTATCTCTTCATAGATGGGAATGTGTCTGCCTGCACTGTAGATGCAGTTCTGTGTATAAATCTGTACTCAGTTTAAGTGAGCATACTCAGCAGCTGGAAGCAGTCCAACACTGCTCTTAGGGGCATCTTAGGGGCAGTAGTTTGTCCTAAGTCTCAAGTTTAAAGTTGGAGTAGGTATTCCACAACGGGGTAAGTGGATGGATGGTGTTTATAACAACCTCAGGTAGACTGACAAAATGCAGCAGTTCCTCATGGCTAATGGTGTCTGTTGTTTTCTTTTTATCTTGAACTAGGAAGAGATTGCTGTGGCTTGGGATGTAATTCGCACAGAGCCTATAATAGTGCGATTGCACTGTTCACTTACACAGTACTTAAATGGTCCAGGTTAGTCACCTGTGTATTCTTCATGTGCCTTGTATGGTGTCTCGGTCTGAGCCATGTACTGGGTGATAGATACCCATTCACTGCCAAATCTTTGACCCTGCATGTGCTTAGAGCTACTGCTGAGAGCAGTCATACTGATTTAAGATTATGCTAACATATATTTGCATGGCTAGGCCCTCAATAATGGCCTAATTTAAACTTTCATAGGTTGATTTTTGGAACTTGTTTTCCTGATATTTTTTGAAATGCCACTGCTTCGCCTAGGAACTACCGTTAAAGGAATAAATACAGTTTCTAATATGTGATTTCCTGATTTTGGAAATCAGGGACCATTTGCACAGATGAGGTATCACTGATAAGGTATACATATGCAGACCTGTATAGCACATTAATATGCCCTTTTTCATGCACCTTTGAAGAATCAGGCCATGATAATGATCCTTTCAGCCTCAGATTTCTATATGACTGTGTGAACTCTGGGAATCTTTAGATTTGAATGATTTGTTCATTGAGTAAAGCTTCCTCATGAGACTAAAAAGGCTCAAACTCCTGAAGAATCAACTGATTTTGAAGACTTGGAAACATTCATGTGCAAGAGTCAACTTCAGATATATTTTTACAGTAGGAATTCAGAACTAAGTTGCAATTTGGATCATAACTTGCCCGGCTTCGGAGACTTCCAGTGCAAGCTGTCAGTTCAGGCTTGTATCCATGGGAGAATTCTGCCTCTGGAAAATGAATAGATATTTCCAGTCATAATATGTTTAGCAAAATCTGTCCCAATGAGCTATTTTTGTAGGGTATGTTCCTGCCGATGCTAACTATAAGCTATATTCTGTTCATTCAAATAAGCATTTCATTATGTCAATCTTTTTTTTTTTCTGCTTGACTTTGGTCTTTTTTGCTGTATTTTATTGCTTCAATCTTTTTTGTAAATATGCAGATCGTTATTTTCCATAGCAGGTAGCAGTGTTGGTATTCAGGATATTTCTATCAAAATGTAATTTAAAAAATAAAAAAGTGCAGCAAGAAAAGCAGCATGCAGTAAGAAATGATCTAGTGAAATGAGAAGTAACAACAAGATATCTTCTGCACCATTGACAAGGTTAAAATGGGAAGCTTAGTTCCCAGTCCAGTAGCTGACTGATTGTGGAAGTGCCTGAGTACCAAGAAAGGCAAGATCAGGGCCAGAGGCAAGTGCTTCGCTGATGAGCTCAGCTTTTATGAGCTCAGCTGCTGTTGCAGCCATGTCTCTATTTATCAGAAAAGGACAATGACATCCACCATCTTCTGTGTTAACAAGACCCTTTCTATGTGAATTCCTCTTCCCCTTAAATATGTTGTTTTGAGACTACTGGGGCACAACTCTACGCTACATCTTTTTCTCCTCTAGTACTTTCTGTTGATTGATAAAAGAAACAGAAGTGCGGTATACTCAAAAGGACTGTGGGGGATATTCGTACCACCTTGTAGCTGTGTAATATCCTGATTTTAGATAGTCATTCTTCTAGTTAATAGCTTGTCTCATTATTGTGCTTGTAGGCAGTTTCTCCCACATGCCTTAGAATCAGCCTTTGGAGGCACCGGGCTGTCTCCTCTGTCTGTAGAGCTGAGACAACAGTTGTAGTCTACATGTCAGATTTTAAGATTGTTGGTCTAGGTATGATGATTCTGATTGAAAATATTCCCCTCCTACCATGTGTCCTAAATTCGACAATCTAAAGACATTGCTACCCCTAATCAAATCATTCATCCCTTTTGAAAAAATCATCAGTTTGTCTTTAAAAGATGAGGTTATATTTGAATAATGTTAGAGAAAAAGTATGTACAGGGCTTTGAATTAAGTGAAGTTTGATGGCCAGGTTAGATATATTGTATTTTATTTTTAATTTATTAAAGTGAAATAAAAGGATAAACGTTGACATTTTGAATAAAATCTGGCTTTCTGAATGATCAGAATAATACAGATTTTAAAATACTTATTTACTTTTTCTAATAAAATTTGAACCAACCCCAGATTTTTTGTTTTCATTCCTTTTTTATTTTACTGTAGTCATTACCACCTTATGTAACGCAAAGTATAAAGTCTGTGCGTGCTTGTAATATGTGTTGGCTGTTGTCCTGCCTTGAGGACCTGAGGCTCTCTCAACTAGTGCTGGATTCCATCTGCCACTTCTATCTAGCAAATCTTATTAAAGGATTTTAGTAATACCAGGAGCAAATTTCCAGCTAATTTCCACACTTTCAAGTTTCTGACATACGAACATGGATATACGAATGTTAGGATGGGTCTTGAGGAAAGTTCAGGGTAATCCTTGGCCACTTCAGTTCATATATCAGGCACTTAGATGACGATTATGGATTTTGTATTAAAATGCCCTCAGAAAAAAAACCCGGATACTAATTAATACAGTTTATTGCACTCTGGGTTTTCTTCCTAGTCACAGAAACTGTAGTGTGTGAAGACTACTTACTTGGAAAAAAGTTTAAGAGATTAGGTGAGATGAATTACCAGTCCAGATACGTTTAATCTGATGCTGTTCTCTAGTACTTGCGCAATATAAAAAAAAAAGACACATTTTTGTAATTAAAATTAGTGGGAAGAGAAACATTTGGGGGAGTTCAATTTCTACAATACTCATTTGTAAAATTACAAATTATATTGGCTGATATTCCAAAAAGGACCATTCGTTTCTTAATGGGCTTAGATGACATGTCCATTTTCACCATTGCTCCAATGGTATTGTCTATAGTAAAGGTCCAGACAGAACAGGGTCCTTAAATATGACTTATATGGTCATGAGTTCTTGATTATTGGTCTAAGTTCATGTATCAACAATATCTCCTTTTTCCGTAGTGCCAACTGTGGATGTATTTCAGATCTCCACTAAGGAAAGATTTGGGCTGGGACATCAGCTGAAAAAGTAAGTCTAGAAAAGTGTAAACTCCTGGTTTAGGCAAATATTACACTCTTTTTAGTTCCTGGACCATGTCAAGTAGGATAAAATTCACACCTTGGTTGTTTAGATCAAAGTGTTTTGAACTTGTTTTTCTTTAAATAAAAAATAACAGGATTTGCCTTTTTAAGTTCAGTTTTGACAGTTGTTGGGGAGAACCTGATTTGTGCTACCTGACAGGGTTTTCTGTCACTTCTTTCTGTGACAGAAGTAAGCCATTTAGGAAGTAAGCTACCAAAGTACAAAGCGCTGTAGCTAGGAGTGTTCAATTTCATGTTTCTGCTTAGATAATGAAGCCTCTGGAGCAGGAATCTTCTTGAGCACCATGCATACCCTAAGGGGGGTATGCTTTCATGGTGGGCTCTAGGATGTACCACAGTAATTAGGCCATCCACGTTTTGAGGACAAGAGGGAAGAATAGTTGAAAAAATTAGCAGTTTATGTGTTCATGGTACAATTCAATTTAATAGAAGTTTGCTGAGTTGTCTTTTCACACGTTTGTGTATGTGTAATAAAACAACAGTATAGGCTTTAGTATCTGACCATTACAACATTAAGAATTCCTTAAGAAAAAAAATTTTTTGCTGTTTGATGTTCAAAGAAATTCAGTGCAGCATTTTCGTAATCTTACAAATGAAGCAATATTACTAAAATCTCTACGGTACATGACTTTGAAGAAAAAACATAAAAAGCTCCTCAGACCTGAAGAGTCTCTTAAAACGTTTCACTGTCTGTCTTACACTGTTTCTGATTTGTGCACTGGGTAATTACTAAAGGTTCCCATAAGACATTTTCAAGGACATAGCTGCATAATTCACATTTGAGGAGAAGTCAAGAATATCCATGAACCCCATGGCCCCTCATGGCTGTGAATCTTTGAAGATTCACTGAATTTTCGATGAAGTCCATGCCAACTTCCACTCAAAGACTCCCACTGCTAGATTAGACTCACAGAGTAGTTTGGCGTGGAAGGAACTACTGGAGGTCACCTAATGCAATCTCCTGCTCCAAGTAACACTAACTTCAAAGTTAGATTAGTTCACTCAGAGTCTCAGGCAACTGAGCTGTAAAATCTCCAGCCTTCGTGGACAACCTGTTGTACTTAACCACTTTTCTTGCGGATATCTTCTTTTTATAGCCTTTTTGTTTTTTAGCTTTCCTTGCTACAACTTGTGACCACTGCCTTTTGCTGTCCATCTCTGGGAAGTGTCTGGCTCTGTCTTCTCTGTAAACCCTCTTTGGATAGCATGATATTCGACATCTCTGCCTTCATGTTTGTGCCTTAGGAGAATATGCTCCTACTTGAGCAGTGTGGATCCTGTAGCCTACCGCTGTAGTCACTGGAGAGACAGACACCTATAGTTGGATGGGATGCCTCTGAATCAGTTTGTCTCCAGGTCTCCATGAGAGGCGTACCTGCATAAGTCTCGCAGTGGTTTACACAGACTGTATTCTCAATAAGAGTTCTGTGTGAGTTAGTTTTATGTGGGAAAAAAAGCATTTTTGAGGAGCTGAGGCACCCAATCATCAGTCCACATACATGACAGTAAAACTCTGTCTGTAGAGTGAGGACATTGCATCATGTTGCCTACGTGGTGAACAGAGAGACCCTAGTATTAAAGTGAGTATGTCTTGGCTAGGGTAAGA
The DNA here is from genome assembly GCF_964195595.1 of Calonectris borealis. Classification (NCBI taxonomy): domain Eukaryota; kingdom Metazoa; phylum Chordata; class Aves; order Procellariiformes; family Procellariidae; genus Calonectris; species Calonectris borealis. The sequence continues at coordinate 69,595,952 of NC_134352.1, read as the reverse complement.
AAATCATCTTTTTTTTGTTAATTTGCAGAATCATGCAGACATTTGTTACACAACAGTGGAAGAACAGCAAAGAGAAATCTAATTGTACGCACAATAAGAAGATGTCTGACAAAAAGGTGAAATCCCCTCTGCACATCTTTTCTACATTGCGCAGGTAATAGCAAGGAAAACGAACTGTTAACACCATATCCTGTTCAAAATCCACAGCAGTCTTCACAAGGTGAAATGTTGACTTTCTCCACAGAGAAGTGCTCTATTTATATCTTACCTCATGGGCTTCCAGTCCTTGCTTTGCATGACATCAAAAGTGAACTAGGTACTATTGCAGCTTCTAAGACTATTTGAAGGCAGAGCATTTCAGTGCCCTGCTCTCTGAAACAGCCATGTTTCATCTAGAATTGGAAAAAAAAAATTTTATATTATTTAACTTGTTGTATTTGTATCTTTATAGCTTGGTAGCATTTGACTGTTACTTGAAGAGCAAGAATATAAATATAAGTAATATATACAAGTAATATATAACATATATATAGTATATATAACACATATATTTTAAAAAAATGTTGTTGTCTAGCTGTTCTTTCCATAGCTGTGTGTAATTTTAATTTTTTAAAACTAGAATGGTCATTAATGAAAGACTGATTTTTAGAGCTGCTGATCACCCACTCCTCTCCACTGTTTAAGTACATTAATGTTCACCACTTCTGAAATGCAGGCACAGAATTTCTAAGAACAAAGGCATTAAAAACATAAGAAGTAGTTTGTGAATACTTCATTTGAATTCATTATGACTTCTGCCAGTTACTCATACTCTTAAGTGTAAGATCAGGCTCTGATTTTACCTCTTTCAGGAATGTGACTAAAACTCTAGCATGTTTTCCTGCTTATGATCACCCCTTCTGTGAATTTGAATTGAATGCTTCTTTGAACATTCCTTCTTTTTGATGAATTTTGCCATTCTAAATTCCGTGTATAAAAAAGAGAGGGAGTACAGTGATCACTCACATTGAAGAAAGGAGGAATGTCAAAGATGACAAAATATTATTTGTCTTTTCAAAGGTAGAAGAGGAAGGTGGTGTTTTAAGTAGAAAGCTTACCCATTCCCCACCATGCCACACACCATTGCCGAGCTCAAGCTGTAGCTTGGGGTCTGGTTTTATTCAGAAAGAGCATACAAAAACCAGCCCAATCTTCCTCCTCTTGATTTGGCTGCTGCTGCAGTGCCTGTCCAAAGATGACTCAGCCCAAATGCAGGGACCCCCTCTCTCCCTAGAGCACCATTCCTACCTCCTTTCTGCAGGAGGGTGACAGTGAGCCAACTGCAACAGTGAGTCAGCAACCTCCATGTGCATCTTCTACTGTCACCACTTGCTAACAGGGTGGGGAAACCTGCCAGCCTCTCCCCTTGGGGTTTCGCTTCACGATCCAAGCCCAAAAAATACCCCAGAGATTGGGGTTGCTTATAAAGCATAGAAAAATGATTCAGCATACCTGTTACATGTTCTTGCTTTGCAAGGACAGGCGAATGTGAACCTTATAGAAATGTGACAGTTCATGTGGATGTTGTTTCGTAAAATCCTTTTGTTCTTTACTTTCTGCACTCATAATTTAGGTCCCTCACATTCTCATTTCTAGTGTTACAGAGCTAGAATTTGTCTAACACAGGAAAGAAGGGTATCAAATTGACTTCCACAAAGCACCCAGATTATTATGAGGTTTTTAAAAATAATGTTCATTTCAGCTGAATTAAATTTGATTTACTGCCTGCGAGTTTCACTGCTTGTTATATCTTCCATTGGATCTGGACATAGAATTTGTTATGCTATGTCCAGAAGACAGTCACTTTAATGGGATCATGCCATGATGATTACATGGGGAAGATAGATTTTGATAAGGAAAATGTGTTATAATCTCATGTGAAATATGTGGTTTTCATTTCAAAGACAATTTCCTGAATAAATGGTTTGTTTAGAGACATAGAGACCTTTACAAAGAGCTGTAGGGATATAGCTTTAACTTCTACTTAAGTAGTTAGTCGTCTTTTTGATCGATGAGCTTGTGTGTAAATAGCAGTAAGATGTCTATTTGGTACTGGAAAATTAATACTACATACAATTGCTTGTTTTTTTAATGTTGGGCTGCGTTTGTCACTAGTGAAATACATAAAGACAGGTGACACGTAAAAATTTTTACATATGTGTGGTCTCGCTTGATTTGCACAAGATTTTGATTATTCTCCAACTTTGTCTTCTCCTTCTTTATTTTTAAGGTCGCCAAGTTATCCTCCACCTGGCTGCGGTAAAAATAAATCAAAACTGAAGTCAGAACAGGATGGCATCTCCAAAACTCACAAGCTACTGAGAAGGACTTGCTCTAGCACAGTGAAGACAGAGGATATGTGTGCCACAAAAGCTCACAGAACCTTTGGCCGCTCATTGTCGAGTGACCCTAGGGCTGAACAGACAATGTCTATTAAATCGCACAAACTGTTGAACCGTTCTTGCTCTGCAGCTATCAAGCAGGAGGAGTGCGTCACTTTAAAGCCCCATAAGCTGTTAAGTAGGTCGTGTTCTGGGGACCCTCGATGTGAGCACAACAGCACCTTGAAGCCCCACAAACTTTTAAGCAGGTCCTACTCCAGTAATCTTAGAATGGAAGAATTGGATGGATTGAAGAATCACAAATTACTCAGCAAGACTTACTCCAATGCCCCTAAATCATCCAAAATGGAGCCTTTCAAGGAGTCCACCATAGCAGAGAGCAGGAGGCTCTCTCTTACCTCAGGGCTTATTGGTATCTTAACACCATCTTCACCATCACCTTCACAAGCTGCTGTGCGTAATAATTTTTTTATTCTACTTATTTTCCTACTGTTATTTTCCAAATGTGCTGTTATGGTTGTTATGCAAAGGCATTAATACTTAGGACATATGTTAGTGAATATATTGGATATATTGAATATATTGGAAGACAAGAGCAATGGAGTCAGCTTTTCAAGGAGAATTTAAACAACTGTGCATGCACATATATTTAAGTTATAAAACCAGAATTTGCTTAGGTCAAGACAGAGATTTTACACGTCATGTTGAATACAGCTCAATGTACCTGCTGGCCATGGGAAAAGTTCAATTATCCATTTCCTTCCCTGCCTCCTTTCTTGCTGCAGGAAGAAGGGAGAGCGTGTGCTTCTGTGCTGCAAAATTGGCTTGGTCACACAGGTCTTTTCTCATTTCACCGTTTGCTTTGTGGGGGAAGCAACCATCCATTGGCTTGTTCGGGTGCCAAGTCACCTCTCCTTCTGGTCTTTGCATCTGTGATCATCATCATAGTGGAAGGAATGCAGTCATGATTCAGCTCCCCTCTTGCGCATTTGTGCTTTCTGAAAGGTTTGACCTTCAAATGTGCTGGTGGCAGCCGGAGGTCGGGGAAGGAATTAGGCCCACACTGGCCCCCTTTCTTTCCCCAGAGACATGATGGATTGGGAAAGCAAAGGGTAGCACGTATTCTTAAATTTAAGAAAGAGCGCCCAAAATTAGTTCTTGTGCCTCTGCCTCTTAAAAGAAGGCTTTTATACTTCAGAGGAAAGAATGGGTCTGTTTGCGCTCTTTCAAGGCACCCTTCTGTTTTCTGTGTTAGATCTGGGGAGAGGCACTCAGGAGACAGCCCTCTCCACTCCCTTAGCCTGTTGGTACCTTGATGTTCTCGGTGAGAAGAAGCTGATTCTTGCTTGAAATGCCATACATATACTCAAAATAGTGCATTCTGAAGAATGAAATTACATTGAGTGTGCTGTGTCTCAGGATAAATTAGTTTAATAAGCTGTGAGCTATACTCATCAGATCTAAAAGCAGTGATATACTATCATAAAATCATTTATATACATGCTGTGTGGTTGGTTCCTGTAATGTCCACAGCAATATTAATTTAAGGTGAGCCAAAAGACTTTTTACTTGTTACAGTTTAGAGATGCATTTTTTCCTGACTTAGCAGAGGATGTCCTAACATAGCAAGACTTTTCACTCTTGAAGTTAATAGGAAAAGTCCCATTGATTTTGACAAGATAATGGAGAGTTGACTAAGTGGTTTAATTACTGATGTTATCAGCTGATATGGAAGAAATGCAAGCCCTGCTTGGCAGTCTATAAAAACTACCAGTAATTTATTGCTAGAATGCATTTACTTTGAGGGAAAATCGTCACATACATGGTCAGGTGCAGTTTGACTGATGTTAGCAGAAGGGCATCAGCAGTCCATTTCACATTTTACGTGCAGGCACCAGATACATGGGTAACTTGGGTGTCTAACTGCAATTTGAAGTCAGTGGAATGTGGAAGCGATAAATAGGGACCCTAACTTCTCTTCAGTTCTCCGCTAAAGTATTTCAATCTCATATATGAATACAATTAGGAGGACTGTTTCCCAGGAGAAAAAAGGGGAAAGTTTCACAATTAAGCAGTTAGAAAAATGAAAGGAAATAAGCCTAAAAACAAAACCAAAAAAAGCTGTAAATGGAGGTGATCTGACTCTTATTCAAAACAAGGTTTGATTAAGATAGATGTCAGTCTAGAGGGGATTTTGTACCTTACTGACTCCTGTAACAGAAGTTCCTTCTAATTTATATTGCTGTGTGTTGAAAGAAGGCGGCAGAAAGAACTTGAGTGGGATCTGAGCACAGAGATCTGTTAATATGGTGCTTACAAAAGTGAGATATCAGTAAATATAAAAGAAAAATATTTTCAGCTGTTCTGAGAATTACATTAGTCTTTCAAGCCTAAGCAGATAGCCCATATTTGGATAGACAATATGCAGTTAAAATTTAATGGAAGTTACCAAATGCTGATTTATTAGCATGGAGTGAAGACACTGGTGTTTTCATTTGACATGAAAGCTTTTGGGATGCTGAGGTACAAAACCTCACCAGATTTAAGAACTAAAAAGAAATGCTAACAATCTACCCCACATTCAGCAAACAGTAAAAGGATTGATTATTTGTAATGGCTGGTTTTTGCAAATGAGAGACCTTTTTAGATGGTCTCTAAAATATTGTTTAATTAACATATTTGCATACAAAAAATACAAATGTTTTACCATTTCCTTATAATTAGTCTACCAACACTGAAGTTGCCTCAACTTTTTCCTTGCAGCAAAATTATGGTGCAAAATGCATTCCAGTACGAGACCGTGGCTTTCTTGTGCAGGTAGGATGTCATATCTTACCCATTTATAGAACACTGTGGAGCATGAGCTGACTGTTAATTATTTTTAAGCAGATGTTGTTATTCTCTTTTTCATTGTTCTCAGACTATTGAATTTGCTGAGCAGCGGATACCAGTATTGAATGAATACTGTGTAGTTTGTGATGAACCCCATGTGTTCCAGAATGGCCCTATGCTGAGGGTAAGTGGTGTGCTTGCAGGGATAAACAATGCATTGCATTTTATAATGCCTTAAATAACAATGGACCATACAAACCTGTTATAAAACTATTGGATTATTTCAGATGCATTTATCCTAAGATGCAAAAATGTAATGCATATTAACTAGATTTTGCTGTAAATTTGAAAAAAATTTATTGCAAACAAGGCAGATGGAAATCAGGCTTGTATAATATCATAGAAACATAAAGGGGGGATGTATTTCACTGAACACTATTGTGCTACACTAGTCACAACCGGATAAGATGAGGAAGTGCATTAGAGTGCTTTCCCGGTCCTCTGGCATTCTTTTAAAAGCTTAGGGTCAACTCAGTCCTTGAGCTCTTACCATGCCATGACCAGAGTATTCAGATACACTGGTGTTAATGCCACAAAGCTGTGAAGTTCTTCTGACTCTCTTTTGCTCATGGGCCGCTGGAACGAGCCATCTTCCATGATATGATAAAAAAGGCAGTAGAAGGAGATGCTCTGTGAAGTGTCTGTGTCTAGTATTGTCTAGCAGTGACCTAGTCCAGGGGCACTGTTGTGGTTCAGCATGCCCAAAGTCTGGTCAGTTAGGCAGCACTTCTTTCCTTTCGTTCCTGTGTAACTGAGAGCCAGGAATTCCGTGTGCTGAACGTTGTACCCTCTCATGCTGTTCATGAATGCATTCAGTGAAAAAGAGTAAGATTGGTCTTGAGACATACACTCTGCCTGGAGCTACTGGATCAGTGCAGCTTTGTGAAACAGTATATTAGGAGAATTTGAATTCTTACCTTTAGGACTGATCTTGCAGTTTAGAATCCTTCTTGTTTCACCTGTCCTGAATTCTATGGAAACCTGAGTAACCTTAAAAGATTAAAGCCATGGAAAACTGTTTAATACCAGTGTGTGAATGGTCTGACGCCTGCCAGTTTCTCCACGGTGTGGTGAGCAGCTACACATAAGTTGAAGCAGACATCAGCTATGATAGTTCCATGGAACTAAATTCAGGAAGGTTATTGCTTACATGGTAGCAGAAGTCACCTCAGCGTCATCTCCTGTGACACTCAGTGGCACCACGGTCAGGCGTTCTGACTGCAGACAGGGTATGCAAATAGGCTGCTAATAGGATTTGCAAGAGCATCTACATATTCAGTTAACACCTTTTTAAGTCATCCTATCCTTTGAAAATCCTATCAGGTGGTTTTTTGCCTCTTCAAGCTCATATCTACCTTTTAAAAACATGATTTTCTGCCAGATTTATTGGCAACCAAATCCTGATTAGAAGCCTGAAGAAAAGGCATCAGTTCTTTGTTGTTCATCTTTGAATGCACTGCTGTGCATATTACCTGTGACAGGATGAGATAAGATGAATTGAGTAATGTTTGGATAGTGAGTGAAGTATGGATAATATAATTATTTAAATTATTTGGTTTTATCTATTGTCTATAGGACAAAGCAAACAGTAGGATTTATTCCTGTTCACATGATGAACTATTAAGGGAAAACAGAGTGGAAAGTCATCTGCTCTAAACAAAAAAATCTTAATTCTTCTTGCTTTCCCACCTTAGAGATTAAAATCTCTCGGAATTACTATTCGCTGCCTTCAGCTTAAAGAGGGGTCATTTTAGCTATCTGTTTGAGTTTGTCACTGCTTCAAAACAGATGAAAGTGCAAACATGTTTGCCACTAAACATATATTCATCAGTGCCTTTGCAAGCCGCATAACCTAGCAAGCTTTGCAAAAATGAAAGGGTGTCCTTATATAACCCAGGGAGAAGGAGATAACGGGAAGAAATCTAACATGCTCTGTGTATGCTTGAATGACTCAGTAAGCAATATAGAGCCATTAATGAGTTTGCAGTTCTGTAGCAGGTGAGAAAGGATCTCAGTTTGAATCGAGCATGAGCTTGCCAAAGGGTCTTAAGGAAATTTATGCTTCACTCTGCTGAGAGCTCTGCCTCTGGCAGAGGCAGCCTGAAGCAGTCAATTGTAGGGTTTATTTACATGCTTCAGCTGCACGCACACATGCACATGCATACATACATACATACATATATCTATATAATGTATGTAAAGAGAATAAAGAATGACCTGAAAGAGCATTTTACGTTTAATACTGCTGCAACAGCAGATCTCAGAAATACAGTATTTTATTAAACAGAATGCAGGGGGCTTTCATTTAAGGCAAGGCTACATGCAATCTAGCCTTATGTAACTTAATGGATCGCATGTGTAATATCCTTGGCCTTCATAAAGAGCTTTAGAGTGCTTGTACTTTTGATACCACAGTAACTTCACCAGATTTCGTAATGATCAGAACCTTGCTACATCTGCTTATATGTTTGGATTCTGTGTCTAGATCCCATTTTCTACAGATCTCTATATCTCAAAGACATTACTTAGATAGGCTCTATTTGTAGTTGGTTGTGTCACAAGAGATGCTACAGATTAAATAGCTCTGGATTTACCAGTCTCTTCCTTTAAAGAATAGTCCCTCCATACAGATGCGCACAGGGTCATGTCTGAGTGTGTGTATCCTTAATGAAGAATTTCCCTGCTATCTTTTGGACCTTTTTCTCAACAACAAAGAAGGCATATGAATTTGTAAAAGCATAGCAAAGTTATTGCTTGAGAAGTTATTTTAAAATGTATTTAGGCTTGATTTTCTGGTATTTAATGGAGTTTTACGCAATAGCAAAGAAGCCAGTAAGGAATTTTATTCTGTAATCCTCCAGTATGTCAGCCTGACACCTTTCCTGAACTGTAGTGTAGTTTAATTAATTGTCTTGAAATGCAGTTTAAAAAATTCAACAATTGCCATCACACAATAAGTACATTATTTTAATACTGTAAACTCTCATACCTGGGCCTAATTTTTTGTGCTGGTTATTAATGACTTGCATAATTCAGATGTCTCATCCTCAGGACAGCTGAAGATACCAAATGAAACTGAGAGATAAAGTTTTTCCTTTCTGAAGATTTGCTCTACAGGCTGTGTTTCTATCTTAGTTATAAAGTATCTTTAAATCAGTCTCTCTCAGCACAAGCTTTCTTCTCAGTATTGTGTTTCTTTTTCCTAGATAACTTTTTTTGGGGGGTGTTCAGTTTTTAGTATCTATTTCAATTTACTTTGTTTCCTTAAAATCTTGACATCTTCTTTCCCATAAGGTAAGAGCAACTTGATGACAACAGGGTATGTCTTTTTGTATAGCTTAATTTAGACACTAGATCCACATGGCAGACATACCATTGTATGGAAGATGTCTCCTGCAGAACAGCTGCATAACTGAATTGCATATGTTTGGCTTTATGCTCTTACAATGGACACCTGTCTTGCTCTAGAGCCCGCGGTACTAATCTAATCATGCAAATGTTCCCTGCTGGTTCAGTGATCCTGTTGTACACAGAAATCTTTGGATGTTGTTAGGCTACCTTAGTCACTTATTGAGGATAAGAGATTACCTTAGTGACTTACTGAAGATGAATAGAGACAAGATTCTTACATTTCTTTTGGGAATTTCTTTATGGAGCAAAGTATGGATCTTTCAGAACAACCAGTTTTCTTTTGAGCTCCAAAAGTTCCCTGAAATACAGAAGACCAGAATTACAGGTACAGTTCCTGTGTGTACTCCACAAGTGCATGTGAAGATAAAAACACATGATGTAGATGGGGTAGCTTCAAAACACCCACAAACCTAATGCTCTCACAAGGAACTGCAGCTGTATTACGGTGAAGGGGAAGGACAAAGGTTCTCTGGAATGGAAGGAGTCTTAGAAAGGTACTATAACACATCATGAAGCTGTAATACTCTTCTTTATACACGTCTATGGTCCATTGCTTCATTACATCCCCTTTTTAAAAAAACCAGTAAAGTAGGCAATGCTTTCCTGTAGGTGTTCACAGCTTTCCCATATGAGATGAGGATGAATGTAATTTCTCATCATAGTATGTTTCTTTAGTATTTATTTCATGGTGAGATCTAATGATTATTTACAGTGTACCCAAAATATGTTTAGTGATAGACACTTGTATAGAATGCCATCGAAAACTGCAAATTCCCTGAAGTCACTGCATGGCATGATTTGCAGTCTTTCTGCAAAGCACAGGGAAAATTCAATGAATACATGGATCCTCAGGAAAAAAAGTATTATTTAACCTTTTGCGTAACATAGACCATACTATTCCATGCAGTTATTCCTGACAGTGATCTGAATCCTACATATTTCACTCTTCATAGAAGGATTAATGAACAGCTTTGAAATCACTAGTGAGGGTTGGGACTGCAGCCTTTACATCCAAACAGCTCCCTTATTTCATGTAAAGAATCACAGTGCATCCTCCTGCAAGGCGACCTGTGCTGCACAGCTCTCAGGAGCTCTGCCATCAGTCTCTTCTGAAGTAGCTCTTTGCTCAGCTTTGAAAAACAGTGGGAAGTTCAAGGTCAGACGTAGGTTTTGTGCTGAGGAGAGACAGAGAAGGCAGACCTGGTAAACCTACTGAAAACAATAAGAGTCTGCTCATTTGAATCGTGAGCCTGGTGTTACTGTCTTTGAATTTGTTCTTAACAGAGAAGTGGTTTAGATGAGGGAGACATGGACTGTTATTTGTTTGTAATTAATGGCTAGATTTGAATTGTTTCAAAAAAGACATCTTTTGAAATGCCTTTTTTCTGACATTTTCAAACAGTTGGTGTATCATTCACATATGTGTTGTTAAAATAGTTAAATAGATTATCCTGATTTCTGTCAAACTACCATATTAGATTAAATATTAGAAGTAAACATAGGAAATTTTAATGACTTCCACAAAGCCCCTGAAACTGGAGCTTGTTTCATCCGCTGTCTTTCACTGGCTTTTGAAAATCTCCAAAGATGGAGATTCCACAGCCTCTCTGGGCAGCCTCTTCCAGTGCTTGATAAAGCTTTAGAGAAAGCTAATTTTAGCTTTATCTAAAACTTTAGGTAAAGTTTAGATAAAGCTAGTAGTCCTGTATGGGAGAATAAAAGCACTAACTGACCTCCAAAGGTACTTTTTAACCATATGATTTGGTTCATCTGGCTAAAAAATGTATTTTCCAAACCAGATGTAATAATGTACTAAAGAAACTTCAGCATTATTTGGTTCTATATTAGAAGGCTATTAACTTTTTTTAATGCCATGTGAAATTCTTCCTGTTAACTGTAGAGCTGATAATAATATCCTAGGGAAGGACTAAGTTGCATTTCAGTAATGCAACAGTTTTGCTGCTATAGTAGTAGAGAGATATCTTGTTTTAGGAATTGAGCATGTACTTCTATTACAAACATTTAAATATAATCAGATCATGAGTCATTAACAAAAGTGGTTATTATATTTAAGGATCTGATTAAAAGAAGTATAATAAAAATATATTATCATGTATTGTCATATTCAAAGACTGGAGGAAAGCAAATGTCACTCCTCTCTTCAAGAAGGGCAAGAAGGGAAGACCCAGAGAACTACAGGCTGGTCACCCTCATCTTGATCCCTGGGAAGGTGATGGAGCAGCTAAGCCTGGAAACCATTTCCAGGCACATTAAGGACAAGAAAATCATCAGGAGTTGTCAGCATGGCTTCACCAAGGGGAAGTCATGCTTGACTAACTTGATAAACTTCTATGATGAAGTGGCTGGTCTGGTAGATGAGGGGAAAACAGTGGCTATTGTCTACCTGGACTTCAGTAAGGCCTTTGACACTGTCTCTCATAAGATCCTCACAGACAAGCTGTTGATGCATGGGCTGGATGAGGAGATAGTGAGGTAGACTGAAAGCTTGCTGAATGGATAGGCCCAGAGAGTGATGATCAGTGGCACAAAATCCAGCTGGAGGCCAGTAACTGGTGGTGTACCCCAGGGGTCAATACTGGGTCCAGTCCCATTTAATATCTTCATTAATCATCTGGATAATGGAGCACAGTGTACCTTCAGTGAATTTGCAGATGATACAAAACTGGGAGAAGTGGGTGATACTCCAGAGCGATGGGGTGCCATTCAGAGGGACCTCAACAGGCTGGAGAAATGGGCTGACAGGAGTCTCATGCAGTTCGACACGGAGAAGCACAAAGTCCTGCACCTAGGGAGGAACAACGTCAGGCACCAATATATGCTGGGGGCCACCCAGCCGGAAAGCAACTTGGCAAAAAAGGACCTGGGGGTCCTGGCGGACACCAAGTTGAACATGAGCCAGCAATGTGCTCTTGCGGTAAGGAAGGTTAATGGTATCCTGAGCTGCATTAAACAATAGAATTGCCAGCAGGTGGAGGGAAGTGATCCTTCCCCTCTACCCAGCACTGGTGAGGCCACACCTGGAGTATTATGTCCAGTTCCGGGCTCCCCTGTAAAAGAGAGAGATGGAGCTACTGGAGAGAGTCCAGCGAAGGGCCACTAAGATGATTAAGGGACTGGAGCATCTCCCGTAGGAGGAAAGGCTGAGAGAGCTGAGACTGTTCAGCCTGGAAAAGAGAAGGCTCAGGTGGGATCTTAGTAATGTCTATGAATACCTGAAGGGAGGGTGCAAAGAGGACAGAGCCAGGCTCTTTTCAGTGGTGCCCAGTGACAGGACAAGAGGCAATGGGCCCAAAGTGAAACACAGGAGGTTCCATCAGAACGTCAGGAAACACTTTTCTACCTTTTTCACCTTTCCTGAGGGTGACTGAGCATGCAAGCAGATTGCCCAGAGAGGTTGTGGGGTCTATGTCCATGGAGACATTCAAAAGCCATCTGGACATGGTCCTGGGCAGCTGGCTTCGGGAGAGCCTGCTTGAGCATGAGTGTTGGACCAGATGACCTCCAGAGATCCCTTCCAATCTCAATCATTCTCTAATTCTGTGATTATATTCAGCTTTTACGTAGTGTAGTTTCAGATGTGTGGCTAATGTTTATCTTACTGTCTATGCCCTCCTGAATTCCTTATTTACAAATATTAAAGCCATTGGTAAAACAGCATCACTGGATGGATTTTAAAGACCTGTGAGGCAATTATATAGGACAAAAAAAATCTCGGAATATATTCAATAAAGTCATAAAAAAACCCTCTCTGTATCAATAATTTTTCTTTCAGTCAAGAAGTCTCTTTAGAGTGCCATCTTGTGTTGAAACCTCAGACCGAGGCCTCTTCAGAACAAAGCAGGAAATAGTAAAAAACTCAGCAAAACTTGATATTGAAGCTAGTTTCTTTGAAATTTGTACTCTGGTACATACATCTCTGCAGTTTGAAGTTTTGCCCATAAAATATGAATGGTAAAATACTGTAAAACAATATTTGAAATACGTGTTGTTTGTATTTAGCTATAAAAATAAGTACAGTCTGGTAATTCTGATATAGCTGTTCTTATATTAGTAAGCTTACATTTTTAGAATGTTTTTCATCCCAAAGTGCTCAGTTACGATTTATTCATTATGGATGAAATCTTGACCTCGGTGAGTTCCTGTCATCTTGAAGAGGCCTTGGATTTCTCTGTCCTTTGCATATAAGATTCTTAGCCACCACTGAAACACAGTAGCATTGATGTTCCAGAAACAGTACACCGCTTAGGATTGGGAGGTTTTTGGAGTAGAATAAAGTCATTGAACTATGGAGAAAAGTGCAGGTGTACAAATATGTTTAGCCAGACTGGAGTTTAGCCAAGATGCTTGTGGAATTCCAAGATTCTTGTGGAATAATGCCGGGGTCCTTCTTATCATTACTCCACAGTATAGACTGGTTTTATCTCTTTTTATGAAAAAAGCCTCTCCAGTTACAACCAGTACTTCAGTAGAATGGATTCACTTTATTTTTTACCGAGAGAGTAAAATGGCTGCAGTATAACTTTTCCTGTCACCAAGAACTTACCAAAGTGCACCTTGCCCAGCTAGCACTCCATAATGCTTGTCTATTTGCTATCTATTTATATATCTGGGAAGGAAAAATTTTTAAACAGTGTATAAGCTGTCCAAGAATGCAGAAAAAACGAAAAGCAGAAAATAAGATCTGGATCAGCCAAAACAAAACCAAGCAGAACCAGTGACAATTTTTACTCAGCCTCAGTCTACTCTCATCTTTATACAGGTTGTATCTGCTTACTACTGTGGTATCTCCCATGTCTGTCAGCAGCATGTTGCACGTATCACATGAATATTGTGAGATTATTCAGAGACCATACCTTACAGATTTATAGTGAGATAGGGTGTTAAATGAATTATTCCTGCTCTCTGGCAGCTCTCATGCAGCGCACTGTGAACCCGCTCATCCCACAGTTGGACAACTTGTGCAGAAGGGTGCTGTGAGGGACAATATCAAAAGCCTCACTAAAATACAGAAAAACTGCATCCACTGCCTTCCCTTTGTCCACTAGACGGGTGACCTTATCATAGATGGATATCAAATGAGTTAAACAGGACTTTCGTTTTGTGAACCCATGTTGACTCAGCTTGATGATTGCATTATTCTTTAAATGCTTTTTAGTAGTACCCAGTATAATCTTCTCCATAATTTTTCCAGGAACTGAGGTTAGACTAACAAGTCTGTAGTTACCTGTAGTAGTTTGACTTCATTTGAAAATTCAGGACACAGGTGTACTTCTTGGTGATTATTTAGTTTTAAAGCAACTACTAAATCAGTGTAAGTGGGTAAATATTTAATTTGAATAAGTTTATTTTTAAATATATATTTTAGTATAAAGCAAAAACCTGTCAATAAGGGTTACTAAAATACAAAACTGAATTTTAATTTTAATAAATCATAGGTTTTTTAATCCACCGTGAGCTAGTGCTGGATGCTTCGCTCAGAAGTATAAACCATGGCAGAGTAGTCAGATGTGCATTAAACTTGCCTTTCAAAATAATATTGATAATTAATAATTAAAAATTGCTTAAACTCTGAAGCTTGATGAACCTTACGTTATAGCTAAGGGTAATTCTGCATGATTTCTGTAAGATTTAAGTAAATACAGAAATCATACAGTTTGGACTCAAATCTTTACCTTGTAATTCTGTGGGAGTGTGTTCTAAGGTACACATTACCTAAAACTTTCCATTTTATCAATTTTGAATTGAATTGACCCTTCTGTTATACTGTAGGAAACATGAAAGTCTTAAATTCATAAATATGCTTTTGCTCTAGCCCTCTTACAGAGAATGAGGATTTTACATACGGCGTTTAAGCAGCACTGGTAGAAAGCATACAAATGCCTCATCAGTGCTTGCCTTCCAGGTACCACTTTTAACTCGTGTGTCAGATCTGTAGGTACAACTGAGGTTTCTGTAGCATTTGTTAATTCATCTGAAAGCGTGGCTTACAGATGTAAGCTATGGGAGAGCCAGAAGAGACCCTCTCCTACAGCTCTGGATTCTGTTTCAGAATTAGTAATGTTATTCTTACTGCTCCGAATATAACTGATCCTTAGGAAACATGGACTCAGGTGGTAGAGAATTAGCAACCAATCTTATTTTGCCTTTTCTTACAAATATAGCTAAGACATACCTAAAAATCCATAACTCACACAAACTGTGAAATAAACCTTTAAAACTTGAAAGCTCACTTGCAGAAGAGACCTTTACCTACCAGACGCCTTTCCTCTCTCCTTCCTTCTCTCTCTCCTGCTCTTTCCCAGTCTTTTTTCTTTCCTTCTTTCTTTCTCTTTCTTTCTTTTTCTTTTTCTTTTTCTTTCATTTTTCTTTCTTTCTTTCTTTCATTTTTCTTTCTTTTCTTTCCTTCCTTCCTTCCTTTCTTTTCTTTCTTTCTTTCCTTCCTTCCTTCCTTCCTTCTTCCTTCTCTCCCTCCCTCCCTCTCTCCCTTCCTCTCTGTATCTGTCTGTCCACATTTTTTCAGTATTATTGCTGCTGTGTTATATCCTTATCCTTCTGATGAGTGTAATGAACAGAAAGAGAGAAGTTCCGCCGATGGAAAAACTAACAAGTACTGTGGTTGAAAGTAGGAAACGGAACAGAGATTTGAAGTTACATTTCATCTCCATGCCTGTTGCTTTTATTAGGAGAAGTGAGATGGTCACTAATGGTTTCACCTTTACCATTTGTAACATTTGCTAAGAGCCTTCCCTGAGCTTCTCCTTTTAGATCAAGAGTTTTTAGGTGTGTCAGTCATGTTGCAGCCTCATTAGTGTCTGTGTGACATCCCTCAGGATACAGGAAAGGGTGGCACATTGCTCTTCTGAGCACAGCCACAGCACACATTAGAAAGTAGTAAGATAGATCAATATCGGCTATGAAAGTTTCAGCTTTTTCGAATTGAAAGAATGTCTGGAAAATATTTTAAGAAGTGTATGCGTCCAGGAACTAGAATATGTCATAGTACCGAGTGATTTGCCTGTCAGCCATTCACAGTCACTGCTGTAAGAAGTGACACCTGCATTGTAACACATGGAAACTCTGACCGAGCCCTTTTTCATCACAGCAGCCTCCCAGCAGTTGGGTGGGTGCTACTGAGCATGCAAAGAATGGGGGTGGCTAAAGGAAAAGTCCGAAAACCTCAAAAGCTCAAAAAATGCTTTCTGCTTCTGTCAGTGCTCTCTGCTTCCAAGCATTTGCAGTCTCAGGTTAACTGCCCAGCTCTTATTTTCTTCTGGCTTTTCCCCACTGGAATAATTATCCTTCTAAATAGTCTTTCAGCACCAATGATCTTCACTTAGCTAATAGTTTTGTGGAAGTCAATGGCTTTATGTTAATTTTCCCCTTCCAAGTGAAAAATAAACTATATGTGAGACCACTAGCAGCTGCTGCTGTTGAAGAGGAGTTACAGCTGCCCTCTTCAGGTAGTGGAGAACAAAGTTGCCCAGCTAGTCAGCTCTGCGTGCCTTCTAGGTGATGGTTATAATCTGTAAAATTCTGCGTGCACCTAAGATGAGGTTCACATACGGAAATACATACTTAAGTGTATAAGCCCTATTTTGTCATGTATTTTCCTTTTGAAAACAATGGAAACTAGTAATCTAATAGAAGTTGGATATTCTGTACCTTTGTGGATATAGATCCACATCAGTAAGAACATGTCTATACTTTCATGTACGTACACAAAAGTTCTTAGAAAGTTCGGCTTGCTGAATAGTACGTGTACTTGAACCAAAATAAGAGTATTCAGAAATGACATTGGAACAATGTAGCTTTTATAAATGTGTTAGTGTTGTTGTTCTTGTTTGTTTACTGCGGCTAGAGACATTTCTCATATCTATGACAAGAAGTCAGAACAAGACTGTTCCTGTCCCAAGGGCTCACATCCTATTACAAGAGAAGACACAAGCAGACGCCATAAAGGGAAACACATTGGCAGTATGCAAAACATTAGCAGCAATGTAAGAGCAGCCTTGAATCCCAGTTTTCCCTTAAAGCTTGTGATTTTCTGTAAGCTCTGTCTTCTAGAGTTTATTTATTAGCTTAGTTTTCATACGTTTTCATTGGTTCTAGCATGGACAATTGTGGACAAAACCAAAATATGGAAATGTGACACTGAATAGATAAGTCATCATCATATGACAAACAAAAGCTCTCCAAATGTTTGCTTCTTAATTGTAAGCCAATCTTTTCATTTTGGAGGGAAAAAAAGGAGTTTAAATGGTGAACCTAACTAATGACTGGAGCAGAGGACAGTGAAACAGCCATACCAATATCTCTTGGAATACTACTAACACTTGTGAGAAATTTAAGTTAAAAGCATCTGATTTGGGTAAATTGGGACAAATTTCAGAAACAGAATCAAAAAGTGCTCTTAAAATGGCTGGAGCTTGGGTTAGAAGGCATCCATAGATGGATGGAAATATGAAGGCAGGCTATTGAAGTATCCATATAGCTACAGGGTTTGGGTTATTTTCCCCATTAGACTGCAGAACCAAACTGTTCAGTCGGCATAAAGGTTCATCAAATACATAAAATCAAAAGAATTGTATAGACCCTAACAGTAATGTCTGTTCCTCTTCAGAACTCAAATTTTGCTGTCTTGCTTCTCCTCATATCTACAGTTCACCACCCTTAAGATCTTAGCTCCAGTGTCCACCTGAGAGAAGAAGGGCCTTTCGAATGTCAAACATAAGTACAATAACCATTTTCCTAACTTCCCTCTTCCAGATGCTCAGACATTTCTGGGATCATAAGATGGTGGGGAGTAGGGGAGGCGGGGAAAGAGCAAAGGTGACAAACCCTGTGTTCCCTTTGCCATCTTTAAGTCTCAGGATAACTTACTTTGTTGAGGTTGTAAACAAAATGTCAAAATAAGTATTTTAACACTTTTCTTCATGGCAAGCATGGCTAAAATTAGATTGCTCTGCTATTCCAGAGCAATCCCTTACTCTGGAATAAAAGGGAGTCTGTGTATACTGTTGATTATGATAGTCAAGGTGCTAGTGGCACCATGCTTCCCCAACTAAGCAAATGATTTAACCACCTTCTAAATGTGGAAAACCTAAGAATAATGACAATAATAAATACTTTTTGTCTAGTGTGCCATGGCACGGCGAATTGGATCATGTTAGGCTTCGTCTGCTGCCTAATGCAATGTAACGTAGCAGATAAAATAAATCAAATGGGTGACACACTGTTAGACTTGAAAGATGATAGCTCTTGTAAAGCAACTGAGGTGAGCATGTGTCAATGCAGGGGATTTCAGATGTTTATTGAAGTCTTGAATCTTTGAAACCCAGCAAATGCCTATTTTAAGGGCTATGAAACAAGTGACTACAAATACAGCAGTATGCTTATTACTGACAAAGCTGTTGCCTGAAACAGAATCCAGCTAAATTTTATGTTTTCTTTGTGTGCTCAATTCACTTTTTCATTTCTGCAAGTGCTTCCTAGAGACATTGGCTTGAACTTCAAAGTGTACTGCTAGGAATGCTTTATTATCGTGGTAGCTAGACTCGGAATTTTTAGTTACAAAAGTTCAGTAGTGCCTACCAAAGATCATTATACGTTTCAGTGAACTATGATTTAATAATATGGATTCAAAGAAATAGTATCCAAAAAATATTTTTGATTGTTTTCAACTTTGTAATAAAAAGTTATGTTTATTGGGGTCAATTTTAAGGGAGGTTTTAATTTGTGTTTCTTTCTTGTATTTCTTTCAATGTTTGTTCATTATGAATGCTTATAACAATTCACTATGTGATTTATTATTTGAGCCTTTAAAAAGTTGATCTGTTAATTATCTTTCAGTAAATAAGCATAGAGTTGCTGTAAGGGTTGTAACCAAGTCATGAAGTCATGCCTATTCTCTTTACTTAAAGCTTTGTTCTTTTTTGTTTCTGCTTTGTTTGCTTTATGAAGGCAGAACACTATTCTCACTCAATATGCAGTTTAAATAAGTTTTTTTATTTGATCATTGTGATGGCATTGTGAATTAAATTTTCAAAAATATAGGCTGGTTCAACAGCAAGGTGGAGGTTTTTTTTTGATACCTGAAAAAAGAGAGGAAGTGCCTTTATTTAGTAAAATAACATGTGACCTTCCCAACTATATAAAAATATAATGTATTTTCTTAAAGTTTACAAATAAATTGTTAAATTAGTTAAAAATTAAATTAAAAGTAATTTGTCTTCTAATCAGATTTTTATGTGTGTTCTCAACAGCAGAATAACAAGCTGTGAAGAATAAAGGTGCATTTATGAAGGGGGTGTGCTCCCGTTAGTTTCTGGATTTGTTCTCCATTAATTTTAATTGTGTAGAAAGTTTTCAGAGCCTGATAGAATAGTGTAAAGGACATTTGGGTACTATGCCTGTAATTTTGGTTTTGTAATCTGTTTGGAATTCTTCTAAGTTTAGCCTCTGTGAGACCTGTAAAACTTACGAGTTTTACAGGTCTTCACACTTGTTCTTCAGATTATTAAAATGCTTCTCTAATGTATCTTCCTCAATAATTGACATGTATTCATAATTTGAAATTAATGTTGCGGTTAATATCTGAAGGAAAAAATTAACATTAAATGTGTTTGGATTTTGTTGTAGGTATTACATGATAAAACCAAGAACCCAAAACTAGAACAAAAATATAATTAACTTTCTTTCTCTGTGTAGCCCACTGTTTGTGAACGGGAGCTCTGTGTATTTGCTTTTCAAACATTAGGAGTGATGAACGAAGCTGCTGATGAAATTGCAACTGGGGCTCAGGTAGAATTATCTAATGCTTATTATATATCTGATTTTTTATAGTATACTCAGTATGTATTTTGACTTTTATTCCCCATATGAGTACTGTTTGGTAAGTAGTATTTACTTGTCCACTCGTATAGCTGTAAATACCGTTTTCTGCATGGCGTTTTCAAACGGTATTAATGAGGTGCTTCCATTGTTTTGCTTCCATGTAATTAGAGTAACGCTGTTTTCTTGTTCTGTTGTATTCAATTAGGTCACCTGGGTTGTTAATAAAGGCAGCCATTGTCATTTGCAGATAATTCCCATTTATTTTCACCTAATGAGCCATTACTACTCTCATGCAATTAATAAGCTACTTCCTGTTCATGGTGTTGGGATGCAGCTATCCACTGAGCATCTGTTGTTTTGATCATTAATTAACAGTGGGAAAGTCCTTACTGATATTGCTACATAGGTTTTTTTCTCTCTTCTCAAGGATTGGGAATTTAATATAAGCTTGCTTGCTGACTCTTAAGTTCAGTTATTAATGTAGTTATAACCATATAATTGTTTTCTTTCATAATTCTGGATATGCCTTAAAACAATTTAAAATTATATTTCCAAATCACCATTTAACCTTAGATTATAGTAAATTCAAAAGTTAAAAGATTTTATGCTTAAGATCCTTTTAAGATCTTAAGTTAAAAGTTTACACATCTCACAGAAAAGTGCATTCCTTTCTGATTTCCTAGACATATGTCATTCACTGTGCATGTACGTAGTAAGCAACATGTTTTTTTTGGAAGAGCAAATGTTCAGTTCAGTTAACTTTAACTAGCACCAGTGAGTCTAGCCACTGGAAATAAACTATTTGGCTAAGTGCCTGAATACTGCCTAGGGGCATATCCTCAAAGGAATAAACTTGCAAAAGTGTACACCAGCTTCTTCACTTGAGAATATGACTGCAGGATCTGAACATCAGCTCTTCATCTGATATCTGAAGACCGTTAGATGGCTATATTTGCAACATCTAGCATACCAAACATTGGGATACCTGTGTAAGCTTGTAAGAAATGGAGAGAGGTGTGCTGATGAAGCCCCATCTCTTCCTCAGCCTGAAGTCCTCTGAAGACCTCAGCTATGTGTTTCTGGGGAGCTAGAGGGTTTTTTTTTTTAATTCAGGCACTTTTATGTTACATTACATGTACATTTAGAATCATACAATAGTTTGGGTTGGAAAGGACCTTTAAAGGTCATCTAGTCCAACACCCCATGAAGTGAGCATGGACATCTTTAACTAGATCAGGTTGCTCAGAGCCTCGTCCAACCTGACCTTGAATGT
Organism: Calonectris borealis; assembly: GCF_964195595.1. NCBI lineage: Eukaryota > Metazoa > Chordata > Aves > Procellariiformes > Procellariidae > Calonectris > Calonectris borealis. The sequence continues at coordinate 69,575,141 of NC_134352.1, read as the reverse complement.
ATCCGGGGGTGGGGCATCTACAGCCTCTCTGGGCAACCTGTTCCAGTGTTTCACCACACTCATGGTAAAAAATTTCTTCTTTATATCTAGTCTAAATCTACCCTCTTTTAGTTTAAAACCATTACCCCTTGTCCTGTCGCAACAGATTCTACTAAAAAGATCTACTAAAAAGGTCCCCGTCTTTCTTATAAGCTCCCTTTAAGTGCTGAAGCCCCAGAGCCTTCTCTTCTCCAGGCTGAACAACCCTAACTCTCTCAGCCTTTCTTCATAGCGGAGGTATTCCATCCCCCTGATCATTTTCGTGGCCCTCCTCTGGACCCGCTCCAACAAGCCCATGTCTTTCCTGGGCTGAGGGTTTCAGAGCTGGAGGCAGTCAGTACTCCAGGTGGGGTCTCAGCAGAGTGGAGTAGAGGGGTAGAATAACCTCCCTCGACCTGCTGGCCACGCTTCTGATGCCATCCAGGATATGGTTGACCTTCTGGGCTGCAAGCGCACATTGCTGGCTCATGTCCAGCTTTTCATCCACCAGTACCCCCAAGTCCTTCTCAGCAGGGCTGCTCTCAATCCCTTCATCCCCCATCCTGTAGTGATACAGGGGGTCGCCCCAACCCAAGTGCAGGACCTTGCACTTGGCCTTGTTGAACCTCAGGAGGTTTACGTGGGCCTATTTCTCGAGCTTTTCCAGGTCCCTCAGGCATGTCAACCACACCACTCAGCTTGGTGTTATCTGCAAACTTGCTGAGTGTGCACTCGATCCCACTGCCCTTGTCATTGATGAAGATACTAAACAGTACTGGCCCCAATACGGACCCCTGAGGGACACCACTCTTCACTGATCTCCATCTGGACATTCAGCCGCTGACCACTATGCTCTGGATGTGACCATCCAACCAGTTCCTTATCCACCAGACAGTCCACCCATGAAATCCGTATCTCTCCAATTTAGAGAAGGATGTTGTGAGGGACCATGTCAAAGGCTTTACAGAAGCCCAGATAGACAACATCTGTAGCTCCTCCCTTGTCCACTGACGTAGTCACTCCATCACAGAAGGCCACTAGATTGGTCAAGCAGGACTTACGTTTGGTGAAGCCATGCTGGCTGTCTCGAATCACCTCCCTGTCCTCCATGAGCCTTAGCATAGCTTCTAGGAGGATCTTTTCCATGATCTTCCCAGGCACACAGGGGAGGCTGATAGGTCGGTATTTCCCAGAGTCCTCCTTCCTACCCTTTGTAAAAACAGGTGCAATGTTTCCCTTTTTCCAGTCACCAGGGACTTCACCTGACTGCCATGACTTTTCAAATATCATGGAGAGTGGCTTGGCAACTACATCAGCCAATCCCCTCAGGATTCTGGGATGCATCTCGTCAGGTCCCATAGACTTCTGTATGTTCAGATTCCTCAGGGGATCACGAACCTGATCTTCTTTTACATTGGGAGGGACTTTTCTCCCCCAGTCCCTGTCTTGCGGTCCATCAACTCGAGAGGTGTGGAAAAAGAGATTGCCAGTGAAGACTGAGGCAAAAAAGTTGTTGAGTACCTCAGCCTTCTCCTCGTCCGTTGTTACCAGTTTGCCAGTCATGTTCATCAGGGCAGGGGGTACACTTTCTTTGACCTTCCTTTTCTGGGTGACATACCTGTAGAAGCCCTTATTATTCTTTGCATCCCTTGCCAAGTTCAGCTCCAGCCGCACCTTGGCCTTCCTGACCCCATCCCTACACAACCAGGCAGCATCCTTATACTCCTTCCAGGGCACCTGTCCCTGCTTCCACTGCCTTCTTGCCCTTTAGTTTGACCAGCAGGTCTTGACTCATCCATGCTGGTCTCTTGAGTTCCTTTCCTGATTTCTTACAGCTGGGGATCAAGAGCTCTTTTGCTCTATGGAAAGCGTCCTTAAAGTTCTACCAGCTCTGTTCTGCTCCCTTGTCCCTGAGGGCAGTTTCCTGGGGTCCTATTGACTCAATCCTTGAACAGCTGGAAGTTTGCTTTCCTAAAATTAAGGAAAAATTAAGTACAAAGTTACACGGTACGTTACATGTACATTGTACATTAGGTACAAACAACTAGCTCTCACTTCTCCTTTTAAATAAAACTGACAGGAGAGGTTGTCCTGGTTAGCTCTCACTCTGTGTTTTACATAGGTATCACTGTTGCAGGTATATGCGGAGCTTGCTCTAGATCTCTAGAGTACCTCTACATCTACAGAGCTTTACTGTAGAGTACTGAAGTGATTACAACCTTGACAGTGCTTAAAAGAGTTAGATAAGAGATTTTGTCGATTGTCCCATTGGACCTAGGTGACTAAATTTTGCTAAGTCTCACTCTGGTGATAGCATTGCATCCAGCTCACCACATCTGATCTGGTTGAGCTCCATTCCTGTTTGCAGAAAGAATTCAGCACTTCTAGGATTTGATTCATCTGAGCTATTTTTGACATTAGTTTAGGATATTGTGAATCACAGCATTGACTGTCAGCACAGTGGTTATTTTCTCCATTGATTATAAAGAGAGCCTAGGCTGACTAGTAAGACGTAGGTGTTCGCATTGTGAATCTCTACATTTTGGCAGATGAATCTTCCTCCAAATCATTTCGTGTAGTGAAGGAGCCTAAATATAGGTTCCCATTATTAGAAATCACATCCTGTTTTTTTTCTGCTGTGCTTTCAGCTAGTTTTCTGAGGTATACACCCCTACTTTGTCACTCCCAATATTCCGATGGCTCCTCCTCAATAATAATAAGTGATTGTACTTTCTAAAACTTTCAAGCCCAAACTCACCTTACCTTTTTTTAGTCGTGTAGTCAAAATGCTTGAAAATTAAATGCCTGATTTGTTGATAGTTCAGTCTCCCTGTAGAGAGTCTCTGGAGAGAGAGAGGCACTGTCTGAGAGACTGATGTCGTAAGAGGGATTTGTCATCAGCAAGTGTCATCTTGTCCTCCTTGGAAATATTTTAATCCTTATTTACGTACTTCAGTACCTACTGTTAAAGAGGAAGAGTTAAGGCCGAGCTATAAGGACATGTTCTAGATCCACAGCACTTCCTATTTCCAAGGAACACATATGCAAGTTTTTTTTATAATGTTTATACTAGACTTACCTCCCAGTTTAAGTTGCTCATAACAATGATGTCAGGGGAAATTGGGGGTTTAACTAAGCCTAATCTATGCATGTTTTCCCCCATGTCAGAGCAATATGCAGGTATCATGGTGAGAAACAATATAAGAGTCAACAGCTGGTTTAAAGGAGGGCTTTGGGATGGTGTTCACAGAAGAACTGTGCCAATTTTAAGACATAATTTTAAGTCCCATCGTGCAAATCATAAAGCAAGACAACTTTCAGTCACTGTATTAAGAGATTTGGGGACTCAAACTGCTCTTCCCTAGTAGTGTTTTGCGACTGGAGGCCAAGAAGTACTTCTGAGAAGCCGGGTGTATGAACTCAGGCTCAATTTCATGGTAATACATTTACACAGTTGCAGGCTGGTTGCCTGACCTGGCTGTGTACGCAGACCCCTGGTCTCCTTTGCAAATGCTAATGCAGATGCCCTATTTTGAAACATTAATCACACTTACAGGTATTATAAACTGGAAAGTAACCAGAGCACCATGGAGGAAGGGATCATTATTTAAATAACTTCATTTTTCAATGTGAGATATTTAGTAACTGGAACTAACAGAATATTTTTAAACTGATGGAGAAAATTGTCCATTCATGCTAAAGGAGCAGAGGAGGAGAATGGCAACAGTATGACTCACTGCAGCACAGTTCCTTTTCCCTTTCATCATGATTCTTATTTTCATTCTGCATCTCTAAAGGACCATCATTTTTTTTTCCTCCAAATGATCAGATACAATGGCAGATATATAAAAACTTCTAGAACAGCTTGAGCTGTGAGATGAGATCTGATCCATGTGGAGTTGTGGGAGGAACCAGGGATGCCTACTAAGTACGACTCATCTCAGCTTTTCCTTTCTTTCATGGAAAAGTGTTTTCACACAGGAATGTTTTCAGAAGGCACAGAAAAAACGGGGGGAAACGAGCTAATTTTTACGTAGCAACTTTGGATTTCATTATGAGCTGGATTTAGGTTTCACAGCTGCCAGAACGCTTCATTCTATCTGGTTTGTGATTGCTGTATTCTATTTTTGATCTCTGAATTACAAATTTTGAAACAATTATACAGAAATCTGTTGCTAAGTTGTATATGCGCCTATGTGCACATGTGTGAATACATGCCTGTGTACACATTACATGCATGATCTTAAGATGAAATCTTGGAAATCATAGATATTCAAAGCCATGCTGTAGTTTTGTACAACAGAATGATAGGAGGAGGATCTCCCAGTGTGAGCCCTGCAAATGACTCTTAAATCACTGCACTGTTCTGGCTTTAGCAGAAGCAGTGTTTACAAGTGTTTCTATGATTACAGTCTTCAGGAGAACAGCAGGCAGTGGTACAGATTCACAAACCCTTCCTCGTTCTTGAGGAACATTTTTCACTTGCATCTACTGTACAGAGTTACACAGATCCAGCACGACTTCATTTCCCTAGAGAATGAATTTAATCCAAGAATTAGCATATGTGCACAAGAGAAAGCAGGACTGCAAGCAATGTGTTTGACATGATAATATATTTAGGACCAGATACTGGTTCTACTTATGCACCTGAAATAATGTACCAGGACTGAACCCGAAGCCTGCTGAGGTCAATGGAAAAATTTCAGTCCTAAACTATGTCCTGTGGATAACACGGTTTGGGTAATACAGGTAACAATGAAATATGGTATTATTACAATGTGTAAAAAAAGCAGACTGGAAGATACAATATGAAAATACATCTATTGAATAAATATTTTTCTTTATCCCTAGGTGGTTGATCTGTTAGTATCTATGTGTCGATCTGCGTTAGAGTCACCTAGGAAAGTAATCATTTTTGAGCCATATCCTTCTGTAGTTGATCCTAATGATCCTCAGATGCTGGCCTTTAACCCCAGGGTAAGTAGTTATCTTTCGTTGTGTCATAGCTTGGTTTTAGTCATGCATGAGATTTCAAAGCAAAACCTTCTTCTGTAGGAGTCTCCTTTACTATAAGAGATACAGCTCCAGAATATAGCATAAGCGTGTGATTGTTTTCAGAACTTTGTAGCTTTTTTAATTGTCTCTGAGAAGGTATCTGAGTATAAACTGTAAGTTGTGTTCAAAGTTATGTTGAAGCCAAGAAATTCTTTTAGGGTACAAATTCTAGATGCAAAATTTTACATTCTTAATAACTTTCTCTCAGTGTACACATTGGACACAAAGAGAAAGATGGCCTTTGGGAGGTGTAGACCATGTAAAGCCGAGGATTTCCAGTCCATCTTTTTATTCTTGAAGTGGTTATTGCTGTCATCTCATTTTCTCTTTGCAAACAATTACATCCTTAAATGTCATTTTATCAAATGTTGACTTAATAGTTGAGTTTTATACAAGCATCAGTTTTGAAGTAAAAATTGTGTTTGCACTACTTGCTCCTCAGGCAGCAAATACTGCCTCTCAGGGAAACCCTCGAGAAGCCATGAACTATCACATCACACTTGAGCCATCCCCAAGGACATAAATGAGAATTTTGGATGTCCTGCATTGGGTTGCATTTCACTTTCTCTGAACAAAGGCCAGTTAGCAGTGGTTCTTCCTCAGGAAGGGGCAAGCGTGTTCTGTAGCATGTGGGAAGAAAGACTTTCCAGGAGGTGCTTGGAAGGGGGCTGATGAGGAGACAGCTAGTCTGGTGGCTGGGCAAGGCAGGAGTTTGAAGCAGACGAGGGAATATGAAAGAGGGTCACACCAGAAGAGGAATGGAGACAGCCCCTGGGCTGGCAGGGCCCACACTGCCTCCTCCCAGCTTCTTGCCAGCATGGGCGAGGTGAAAGCCCATGGGCAGAAGTTGGCAAGACCCAAAGATGGGCAACAGTGAAGGTCCTGAAGGTGACGTGACATGGAGCTGGTGAAGCATGGACTATTAAGCTCATCCATTCAGAAAATGTGGAGCCCTCTGGTAGCAGTTCCCAAGCAGAAGGTAGGCAAGGATCAGGGTGACGTAGAGGGATAACTGAAGGACCTCTGATGTTTTATAGAGATTTTAGCAAAGTATCTGTTTATTTAGCATTTTATTTGAAACCTATTTGATCACCGCATTATTAAACTTAATAGCATGTTGTCCAAATAATTGTCAGAACCTGTATTTAATTACAAATATTTGTTTAAAAAGTGAGCTAATTTTTGAGCGTGTTGGAGATTCCAATGAAATTCAAAGAAAAACCATCATGATAACATTTTTTCGGGCTATTTTCTTGGACTATGAATAAGAGAGTCTATGTGTGAGGTGGAAGGAAGCTATTGGTTAGAAATGCTTGAAAGGATTGGTTTGCTGAACATTCGTCCTAGCTTTGGTTTCATACACACACAAAGAATTCAGTTTTTGTAGAGCCAAAGACTAATATTCTTTTAATTTATTTGCTTATTTTATGCTACATCAGAAGAAGAATTATGACCGAGTCATGAAAGCATTGGACAGTATCACTTCTATTAGAGAGATGACACAGGTGAGTTTAAAAATCTTTACCTATTTCTAGAACTAGGAAGGTGTTTATATTGCTTGCCTATGATGGGTAGGGAAGTCAGCAGTCTCATCGCTTTCCTATAGAACTGTAATAATATTAAAATGTGTGTTAAAAATAACAAACCTAGAGAATCCATAATGGCAGTCAAATAAAAGTGATAAAGTAGAACTCAGATCTTTTGAAGTTTAAATAAGAGATAATAACAGCAGAATGGGACATTGTAACAAGGTAATCACCAACTGCTGCATTGCTGGAAACATCAATGCCAAACTGGGTCTTCTATTTCCAAAGCAAAAGAAATTGGTTTTGTGACAGTGTTCTGAATGATAGCTTTATTTCTATTATAGCAAAACACTTGATGAGCTAAGTGTGGTTGGGGACTTGGAAGGTTGGGTCTCTTGGGATTACTGCCATATGATTTCTCAATATTCACAGTGGGGCAGGATCTGATAGCCGTACTTATGTTTATTGTTACATTTCCTTTCCCAAACAGCCCAGCTGATTATAACTGATTATTGAAATCTCTCCCATGTACCTTGCTTTTCCAACTGCTATATAAATGTAACCTCACAACAGTTTATAAATCTTACTCTGTATGTATTCATAAAGTACTTTGGGATTCTGGAATGAAGAATGAGGTGTATAGAGAGGAGTAAAATAAATTGAAAATTAAAATCACATATTTTTGTTACTTAATGTAACATCTTGTAAAAATTGTAAAAATCAGGTATTTCTGTTACCTAATATAATGTCTTCTAAAAAAAATAACCACCATTTTGCTTTTTTAAAATGTTAAAATAATTCTTGGACTGCAGGGTTTTAAAGGGATGCTTTGCACTGTGATTGAAATCAAGAAAGGTTTTCAAAGGGATTGTAAGCTGATACAGTATTTTACTTTACCAGTTATACCATGAAACAGTTAAAAAAAACTGGAGTGGATTTTCTTGGGGTATTTTGAGAGACTTAATTTTGTGAAGTTCCAGTCCAATTCCTTAATCCAAAAGGCGAACGTAAATAGACGTCTTCTGCTGTTCTCCCTGAGATCACCAATGTTTGCTAGAATATACTCATTTTGATGCTAATTATATGCTTATTATTTTGCTCCAGGGAAAATAATTGCTATATTAATTCTTCTTGTTGTCAAAACACACTTATAACTGTACAACACTAAATGTCAGTAAAACTGTGATTTAAGCCTAATAATGAGTCCCATGTATTCGTTTTAATAGATGAAATCATGGGCAATGTAACATATAAAATTTAACCTTATGATTTCAACTAGAAATAAAGAACGTAATTACTCTTTTCTAGGCACCTTACTTGGAAATAAAGAAGCAGATGGATAAACAAGATCCGCTTGCACATCCTCTTCTACAATGGTATAAAATTGACTCACATGAGATGAGAATTATTAAAGTACCAAGTTTAATGAATAATCACTTCACCAGTGTAATTTGGTATAAGCTCACCCTAAGAATTAACGTCAGGGTTGACATTTGCAACTGCAGGTGTTTCTGGAGTGTTTCTGGGCCTCATCTGGGCGCTCTGAAACCACTGGAAAGACTCCAACTTACTTGTACAGCCTCTGATCTCATTTTGTAGTCAAGATTTGGTCTACTTCCATCTGATAGGTTCAAAGGCCTGCAGCTGGGTGCTTTGTGGTGGTCTTTCACAACACATTTTTAAGAAGAAAAGTTCTGTTTGGTTTCCATGTCTAATACATCTAACTGTTTCTTATTTTAGGGTTATTTCTAGTAATAGATCACATATTGTGAAGCTACCGGTGAATAGGGTAAGTGTCTGTGGGTTCTTTATTATTTTCTCATTTCTCATGGCTTGTATTAGCATTTTAGGTGGGAGTCTCCTAGCCAAACGTAGGTGTCTACATTCAAACTAATCACATGGACTCCATTAATAGATGGGGGAGAGAAATAGGCAGTTTCAGGTCATGACTCATAGAATCATGTTGTGAATATCTTAAATAGGTCAAAGGAATAATGCTCAGAAAAAGCCTATTTGAAGTGAGTAGCTCAAACACAAGTGTCTACCTTGTAGTCATCTGAGATTGGGTGAGAATAACTTCACTATTTGTTTTGTTACCATATAGAATATTAGATACAGAACTGTACAGAAAACAGTGCACACAAACATGATGTACCTGGAAATCCACATATGAGTACACCTTAAAAAGAGTATAGCTCTTGAATTTTAGAGGGGTGGTGCTGACATTCATTTCTGAGTATGTGTGCCTCTGATCCTCTGATTAAGGGCATAGTAATCTGCAACCTTCCAAATCTGAACCTGAATTCAAAGCCAGCTCCGAACAGAATACCATGATGAAATTGTTCAATTTAATTACTTTACTAGAGCCATATTAAGCTGAAATCTGTTTCAGAAACTTCCATATGTTTCATAAACTGAAAGACGTTTTTACTGTTTGATTTCAGGTAAAAACTATGGTAATGAGACCAATTTCAACTTAGTTCATGTTGTTATTTAGATGCAGTCACGTATTGTGCGAAACAGCATGGTACCTTAAGAACTACCATTATGGAAATACAATACTTTTGTGTTAATCAACTTCTTTTCACTTGTGCACTGATATATTTTACAGCAACTAAAGTTTATGCACACTCCTCACCAGTTCCTACTTCTCAGCAGTCCACCAGCCAAAGAATCCAATTTCCGAGCTGCTAAAAATCTCTATGGAAGTACCTTTGCATTTCAGTAAGTACATATATTCATAATAATCAAAGGTTATCAAAATGCCGTGCTATTTTATTTGTTCTTGCCATTTGAGGTTTACAGCTGTGAATTTATTGTTCTAAGGGATTACTGATTTCATTTTGCATTTTATATTGTGGATTCTAATGCTTGCTTTTTCATTTTTTCAGTGGTTCACACATTGAAAATTGGCATTCCATCCTGAGGAACGGCTTAGTTGTTGCTTCCAATACAAGGCTGCAGGTAAATAAGTAGACTAAAGAGACTTTAGCTAACCTGTGCATGCTTGATTACATACTAGCTTAGGCAAGTTTTCAGGGGGTGTGGTTCTGGTAGTCATTTAGGTGGAAAAAAGGGATGATTTCAAATACCTTCTTGTTTCCTGGAAAGATACTTTTCCGATGCAATTAGAATTAAATAATTTGTCTGCTAAAATAGCTAGAAAATCCCATTGCTGGAATCAGTGTTTCAATTTTATATTGCAGAGCAGCACCTCCAGGAGGCTTGGCTCGGTACTGCTTAAAAGCAGTTTTGGTGTTAAAATTTACAGCTACATAAACTATCTCCATGTTATAGGATCCGACAGCATACTAGATTTACAGGAACTGGGTTTACAGCATCTTCTCTTCTCCTCTCGATTTCTGGGGAATGGAAATATGTGTGTACGGGCTAGGAGGGAGCTATTGCAAACTTCAGTTTGTTTTCTCAGATTGAATCATCAGGAGACCACTATTGCAGAGCAAAGTAGGCAGTACCAAGAGGGACTGGGGAGCTGTAATTCAGAGTATTTTAGCATCGTGGTTTTGACAGCTTTTCCCCAGAGCTGAGTCCGTGATAACCTTGGAGGAGGATCCCAGGGTGCTGACTAAGGATCAGGGTACAGAAGACACTGAAAAAAAGGGAACGGAAATCTCTGCTGTTCTTTTTAGTGGTTTGGGTGTTTTTATTAGTATCTTTGGGAGAATATTCCCCAAGAAAGCAGGATTTACACACCAAAATTCACCAAAGTAAACCCCTTTGTTTATACTTATTTTTTTGTTGAGGGTTGAGATACTGGGATTAGGAGGAAGCAGTAAAGCGCTATTTTACACAAGTCATCATTTTTAGATCTCTCACACAACTAAGGCATATCCTGAGCCCTGTTCATCCTATTTACCCCAGTACCAACCAGTCAGGAAAAATATCTACTCACCAAGGATCCTATACAACATTGTAGGATCTGGAGGAGTGAAAGCATGTTTGCACATTCCTATGAGAGCTCTGGCACATTGCAGACAATGTAAATATCATTGGGTCAGAGGAAGGAAATAAGGGTGAGCATGACTCTGAAGCCCAGTGGTCATAACATCTACCTAGGTGGGAGATTCTCTGGGTTCTCGTTTGTGCTCCAACAACTGCTTCATGTGTATTCTTTAAAGGCTTTTCCACATAAAACGGTCAGTTCCTGGTGGAGAAGTTGAAACCCATACTTCACCCTTTCCAGACAAGAAGATGACTGCAGGGCTAATAAAAAGTGCTCACTTCTGTTGCTTAGCCCAAACTTCATGACATGGAACTGTGATGTTGGTGAAGAAGAGTCTTCCCTTTCCTCTACTCTTTTCAGACAGCTGGTAGCTTTATAGCTGAAGTGCAGTCCTGCAGTGATGGCATATGCATGTCTGAATTGGCTCAGGCAAAAGCTTGATTGAACCCATTCTTCCAGTACTCAGGCTAAACTAGTGACTAAATTTTTCCATAGCATATGACCAGTGTCATCACCATCTCTTCGTTTCTTACCTTAAAGAAAACAAAAGCAGCTGTTGCTGCTATTGATTCACAGAGGCTGGCTTAGGCTGTGCTTCCTGCCAAGGTTTTGCTCTGAGACACATGCTGAGCTTACTCAGCCTTGTTAAGGATGAAGTGTATTTGGCCATGTATAGAAGCACCCTCTGTAGGCATTCCCCATGGTAACGTTAGATTTAAAAACAGAAAATGCGACTTTATGTATGAATCTGATGTAAAATTATGTTTGGGCATTTGGACATGGTTTCCAGAATATGCAGTATTTTAATTGTATATTTGCAGCATGATTTTTTTTAAAGACTTCTTTGAACACCATTTATTACCAGGCAATAAATTAGTGCACTGGGGCAGATGCTTATCTACATTACGACCTGTTCCTATCATTATTATTTTGTCCAGATAACCAAATTAATGTTAAACAATCACTCTGCTCTTTTTCAGCTCCATGGTGCAATGTTTGGAAGTGGGATATACCTTAGTCCATTGTCAAGCATATCATTTGGTTACTCAGGTGATACTTACAAATCACTCTATAAAGTTGGAGAAGTATAGGGGGTGTCTTAGTCTACTGCTTTTCTTACCAGCTTCACTGTTTACAACACTGTATTGAATTTTATCTTTGTTGACCAAGATTTTTTTATTCAAAAAAGAGAAAATCTAAATTCCCTTCTTAAGTACCCATCCTCATTTTCCAAGGTGCTGAGTATCTTGAAACTGTGCTTGAAGTAAATAATAGCCAATACTGGATTCTGTGTGTAATGGAGCAGGTCTTGATTATGCAGTGGAAATTCAACTTTGTGTTTGTGATTTTTTGTCAGTATCTACCTAAGTCCATCTAACATTATCTATGGATTCATGGGCTTTTACGACCCAATCTGACAAAACAAATATTCATCAATAGACATGTTCAACTGTGTATATTTAAGAGTATTCCCAAGTATCACCATGTCAGGGTTACATAGAAAATACAGGACAGTGTGTTTATTTTGGCATTAGAAGGAGAGGGAACATAATTTGTTCCACCAGTAAATCCAAAAGTGAGTCGTGCAGTTTTCCTTATAAGAATTAAATAATGAAGAGAAGCATAATAGAAGCAAGATACACCAATGTGTGTATTAAGAAACTTAAGAGATTTTAAAATACGGTGACTTTTTCCTTTAGGTATGTTGTATTTACCATTTCCTCACATATGAAAGTGCTGGTATAGTTGAATGTGTGTTTGTGTGCATGTAGGTAATTCTGAGAGTTTTAGTTATGCTGTCTGATTTTCAGTATTTTTAGGTAATGTCTCAATTTATTTTAAGAGCTCAGCATTTTTTACTACTATTTATTCAATTTCAATATTAATAATCTCTAAATGCACTTTTAGCTTTTCAGAGATTACACAAGTATGGAAGCTTTTTAGGACTCACTAGAAGTGCAGGTTACAGTATCAGTATCTAACTAAATGCCCTTCTTTTGGAACAACACTGCTTTGTCAACTTCAATGTGTTTTTTCTCATCTCCCTACCTCTCTTGGTCCCTTCCATCCAGTCTCCTCCAGAAAGGAGGCCTGTGTTCCTATGAAGTATTTAGTACATGATGCCAGCAAAAACCACAGAGAAGTCCTACACTCCCTGTTCCTTCAAAGAGTTAAACTTCCCCATAATTCAGTCTGTGTTTGCAAACTGCCAAGAAATATGGTATACTGGAAAGGCAAGGAAGCCTGTAGTAGCATACAATACAGGAATTTTATATAAACCAACATGAGAAACATAACAGAGATCTAAGGCACAAATGTAGGTGTTTAGATTTCTGAGATGGAAATTGGATCCAATGTGGCTGACAAATAATTTAATACTTTTATGTGTAGATAAATTAATTAATCCAAGGTAGACTTTAAATCTTTAAATAAATTAACTACTCCTAAAAATTAATTAGACTTTTAATAAGTCTAAATAAACTGTTAAAGATTAATATCTAACGTTCTTTCTCTCGTGATTTTACTGTCCCACCCCCAGTAAATCAGACTGTGTTACATCAGCCTGAATAGGGTCAGTTAGACTCAAGACATGCTGACATACAACTCTGCTAAACAACCACCTAAGAGCATTCCTGAGCTGAATTCAGTGGCATTTAAGCTCATGTTTATCCGCTTTTGCACCTACTTAATGCTAACTTGACTTTCCTAAGGTCTTTGCAATACATGTAGATGTACTGGTAATTTGCAGGATTAAGTTGAGATATTCTATGACAAAGTTAACTAGCTTTTTGGGTGCCATGCGAAGGTCTGTGATTCCCACTGTGCTATCTGTTTCATTCTCCATACTTTACTTTGCTTACTATGGTATTTGTATGCCAGCGTATCTTACATGATATTAATATTCCTAGGGATGAACAAGAAGCAGCAGAAGGTGTCAGCTAAAGATGAACCAGCTTCAGGCAGTAAGGGCAGTAATACATCACAGGTACAATACATCAACCATCTCTGGAAGATTTATGGTTTTATGCTTGGGAACTTGATAGCTGAAAAGGAGGTAATATTCCCTTCGTGAAAGTTAACAGTTTTATTTTATTGAACAAAATCAACAACGTCAGAGACTGCAAACATCAAATACAGCCCAACTGCTTTTAGTAACAATTTACAGAGTATACTGCAGGACTTGTGCCCTTCTTTTCCAAGCAGAGGAATTTCGGAAGAGAATGAAAATGAAATATGGATTGCATTATGACCCTTAGCAAGCCCTTGCTTTCTGAGTTCTAGACTTGCAGAAGAATGATGCAAAAGGAATTGAGAGTGGTTATTGCTGGAAAATGAGTAGCATTTCATTTATAGCAAGTTTTTCTTTTTCATGGTTTTTACATGTTAAACCATTACATTTCTGCTTTATCTAAAGCAAACTTGTGGCATTTATGTGTAGGGCTGAATTTTGAGAAAGAAATCTTACATCTGTCTCCATAGTTAGCATAGAAACTACAGAATAATCTGACTTTGGAGAGAGATTGGTATGTAACAGCAGAAGCCCTCAGGAATGGGAAGGCCAGTAAAATATCACGGTAGTGGCCAAAGAATCGGTGATCAAATTCACCTTTTTTTTTCTCTCTATCAATTTGTTTATCAATAACACTCTGATATTTCTAATAATATTATCCTCTCTGTAATAATTAGGAACTTTTCTTTCTGGATAAAGGAGTTCAAATCCCTCCTACAATAATCCAAACAAATAATATAAATGTTTTTAGAAATTCTATTACATTTAGAAATACAATAGAAATGTTTTAGAAAGACTACCTCTGTTTTTGTTCATTAATAAACTGAAAATAGCAGTCCTCTCCTTTGTTACTTTTTCACTCAGTTTGTCTTATTGCACTAATTAAGTTTTCTCATGTTTTTACATCTCAGTCACAGAAGAAAGGACAACAGTCACAATTTTTGCAAAGCCGTAACTTAAAATGCATAGCCTTATGTGAAGGTAAGCTGAAAGCCCTTGAACAACTGTTTTACTCGTGGACACAGTGGATGCAAATGAGTGAGACCTTTAGTTCCAGTACTGGGTTTTTTTAGATGAGACACTACTGGAAGGCGTACAAGTCCTTGCTTAATAGCTGACCTTTATATTTCAGTTCAGAACGTTTCCCTCTTCGAACAAAACCTGTGACACATGCTGAATTTTCATGAAATAATCATACGCACATAGCGACTGATTATCTGGTCTGTCTTTCAAATGTGATCATATTCCTAAGCCACCAAGGTAACCCAAGTCACAGCCTTTATTTGAAACACTGACTTCTTGCAAACTCTCGACAAATGCATTAAACACTAAAGTCAGAAAAAACAGCTTTCCTATTGAATTTCCAAATAATTTTTCACTGTTCGGGCAAAAATACTGTTCATCTGGTAACCAGTCTGTTCTCTCTGACTGCTTCAGAAATTTTGTGAAGTTAAAATCCAGTGCCTAGGAGTACAGTCATTCTTGAAAGACTTGGATGTTCTTTTAATAACTAATGAAACGTCAGCAGGTTTTGAGTACAAAGAATTATGAAATTTGAATAAGAATTATACCCGTAATTGGTAATTAGTGTCATTGGCCAAACAAAAAAAAATTATATTAAACTCAGTTTGCCCTTCATTTGGAGCATTTGAATATTTCTGAGAATGTTCAAGTGAAATATTTAATATGTTTAAGGAGATGTCAGTCAACCTGAAAATGCAATTTGATCTGGACAGAAAAATACGTAAGTTTAGTTCTAAAACTTTCACAAGAAGATATGAAATCAATCTAGGGTTTACTAGAATTTACTTGGCCTTTAATGCCTGAAGTTTCTCAATAAAAATTACATCTTTCACAAGGACTTTTTCATCCATGTCATTCTTTCCTCACAGTTACTAATGGAGTATCAATTTTATAAGGGTGAATTTTAAATATTTGGTAAAATATATTTTACATCATTCACATTCACTTCATTTTTCTGTGAAAAGAAGTGTTTAGGGGAGGTGGTTAATACAGATTTTAAATAAAATCATTTACAGGAGATAAATGTTTGTTAAAAATTACAACTCTTGGAAGA
The DNA here is from genome assembly GCF_964195595.1 of Calonectris borealis. Lineage (NCBI taxonomy): Eukaryota > Metazoa > Chordata > Aves > Procellariiformes > Procellariidae > Calonectris > Calonectris borealis. Next base: position 69,559,491 of record NC_134352.1, on the reverse strand, counting down.
AATGGTATAAAAATTGAATATGCATTTATTCATGGTAGTGTTAGAATAGAATAGACTATTTCAGTTGGAAGGGACCTACAACGATCATTCAGTCCAACTGCCTGACAACTTCAAGGCTGACCAAAAGTTAAAGCATGTTATTAAGGACATTGTCCGAATGCCTCTTAAACACAACAGGCTTGGGGCATCGACTACCTCTCTAGGAAGCCTGTTCCAGTGTTTGACCACCCTCCCGGTTAAAGAAATGCTTCCTAATGTCCAGTCTAAACCTCCCCTGGCGCAGCTTTGAACCATTCCCATGCGTCCTGTCACTGGATACCAGGGAGAAGAGACCAGCACCTCCTTCTCCACTTCCCCTCCTCAGGAAGCTGTAGAGAGCAATGAGGTCGCCCCTCAGCCTCCTTTCCTCCAAACTAGACAAGCCGAGAGTCCTCAGCCGCTCCTCACAGGACATGCCTTCCAGCCCTTTCACCAGCCTTGTTGCTCTCCTCTGGAGGCATTCAAGGACCTTCACATCCTTCTTAAATTGGGGGCCCAGAACTGCACACAGTGCTCCAGGTGAGGCCGCACCAACGCTGAATACAGTGGGATAATCACCTCTTTTGACCGGCTGGTTATACCGTGTTTGATGTACCCTGAGATGCGGTTTGCCCTCTTGGCTGCCAGGGCACACTGCTGACTCCTATTGAGCCTGCTGTCCACCAGCACCCCCAGATCCCTTTCTGCAGGGCTACTCTCCAGCCACTCCTCTCCCAATTTATACTTGTGCCCGCCATTACTCTTTCTTAGGTGCAGAATTCGGCATTTCTACTCGTTAAATTTCATCCCATTAATCATAGCCCAATGCTCCAATCTATCTAGATCCTTCTGCAAGGCCTCCTGTCCCTCAAGAGAGTCAACAGCACCTCCCAGTTTGGTATCATCAGCAGACTTGCTAATGGTGCCTTCAACTCCTGCCTCCAGATTGTTGATAAATATATCGAACAGAACTGGCCCTAGAATTGAGCCCTGAGGAACACCGCTGGTGACCGGTTGTCAGCCAGATGTAGCCCCATTCAGCACAACCCTTTGAGCTCTGCCCTTCAGCCAGTTCTTCAGCCAACGCACCGTGAACCTGCTCATCCCACAGTTGGACAACTTGTCCAGAAGGATGCTTTTTAAATGCATTATAGAAATCTTTTCAAATACACATAGATGGTATAGCTTCTACCTAGCAATAAAAAGGTTTTCTTCCTGTGTTGTCCTCATTCTGCTGGTAAACAACGTATCATCAAATACATTGCTCTTTTCTAAACATTGAGCACGTTTTGGCAAGCTTCGTGATCCCTTTGAGTCATAATTGCTATGCTTAATTCTTTAAAATGTTTGGTAGTATTGCAAATCCCAATTCTGTCATATCTCAGTTTCAGACTCTATCTTTAATGTCTTATTTTTGGCTCAGCCATCATCAAACACAAATATCTCTGTTCCAAAGGCTGATTAGTTGACTCAGATCGTCCTTAACAGCCCTATGGCCATTTAAAATCAGTTTTTAATAAACATACTTTTTCATTATTCATTCCAATTAACAACTGGCTCCCATACATCAAGCATCTGTGTTTTCTGGAAAATATAACGTATTCAGAATCAAGTTCATCTCCCTGTTTGTACCAGCAGTCAACTCAGAGTCTACACCACACCACAGACATGCAGTGGAAAACTACACATTCCCAGAAGGCTATGTAAAGTGTATAAAAAAGCAAATCCTTTAAAGCAATTTTTTCCAGGCATGTTTTCATCACTATGAAATTTATTCTTTCCCTGATAGTGATAACCTCATCCGATCTGCACAAACATGGAGAGATATGGGTAGTTCCCAATACGGATCACGTGTGTACAAGATTTTTCTTTGTGTGAGTACAAAGCTTCTTTTAACATTCAACTTCTGTTTGTCCTAGACCTTCTTCCCCATGTTCCCTCCAATAGTTGTAATTGAAGTAGGTAAAAGATGTTTCTTCCTAATTCTTCTCAGTATCACTTCATTTTTTATCTTTCTCCGTACTTACTTTTGTTAGGAAATGTATGGATAAGCTAGTGACAAAGGTTTAGTAGGTGTTATGTTACAACTTAAATGAACGGAGAGTTACTGATTTTTCCCACACTATAGCATTACCTCATGTTACAATAAGTCTATCCATGTATCGTAAAATATCATTTCTATTTGGCTGTATGTTTTAAAGCTGAGGAATTCATTAAAAGCTTTCTGTCTATGATGTGAGCGTTTTCCCTCTCACCTACGCCTCGTCCCCTTTGGGCGCGAGTGGCTTATTCAGTCTCAGGGTTTCAGTGACAATGGCAGCCTTACCACCCTTCACTCTCTAGAGTTTAGGATCCGCATGTAACGGTGAAGTGCACGAGCATTTTAACAGAAACGTGTTAACGTATAGAATAAGCACTCTTGATTATTGAATGAAACAGTTTTGGGTGGTTTTAGGTAGATTAATGAAACACTAATGTGACTTTATTTTCTGTACTTTTTTTTAGTTATGAAGATGGTCAAGTGGGTGATACAAGTATAAATACACAGGAACCAAGCATTCATAAAGAGATTCTTCGAGTCATTGGCAATCAAACTGCTACTGGTTAAAAGGACCACTCTTATTTAATTGATGTGATTTGGAAGCCTTCCTCAGTCTCAAAGCTGGATTTTGAACTGAAGAAGATGCAAAAAACTAATTTATTACTATTATTCTAAGCAAATTAACCCTTTGAATACTTACTGTTTTCTTACTTAGTGTTTCTTATCTCATCAAAATACCTGAGATGGTATGAATTAGCAACTGTAGGGGTGCAAAGTCTATTAATATACTACAACTAATAATAATTAAACAGGCATTTGGGTTGCTCACAATAAACAGACTTTAAAAAGGAGTTTTGTGCTGATATTTTTATATTAAATTTCGATTGGAGGTTTTAGTACTGTATACCGGTATTTTAAATTTAGAATGACTGAATTATAAGTGAGAGAGAAGATTTTATAGCGGAGCACCTGTATTATGCAGGATACTTTGCAATAAGTAAAATATTCTCGTATTTAAACACAATAAAAGGTTGTCTGGAACATGTCAAATTAAAGAGATTGGTTACCTGCAGGTATCTTTGATTCATTTTATTTTACACAAATGTAGCTAGTATTCAGAGTCAAAGGTTAAAAGAACTACATTTTTTATTTAATGAGTGAAACAAAGCGAAAAATAATGAATATGATGGTGTATGTTTAGTTTTCTTTATCTTCTCTGGAAACACTGTCTTATCCATTAAGCAGCTTAATTGCATTTTTTTAATTATACAAGCCTAGCAAACATCTGGAAATCCTGAAGCTGTTAATTTCCTTTTTACAAATTTGGTTTTTATATACTAGATTTTACAGTTTCTTTAGATCAACAAGGTTGTTTAATGTTTTCATCTTAACTTCAGTGAAACTGCTCTGTGGTAAATTTAGCCACATATTTAAAAGTACGTGCTGAATTAAGACATTTACATGATTGAGTTGATTGTTGGTACATCAGAAAATACAAACAAATGCAAAATTTTACTGATTTTCTCTTGGTGAAATATTAATTTATTCCCAAGGGAAAACAAACCAATTCAAATCGCTCTGTCCTTTAAATTAACAACTGTTTTTTCCAAGTGAGCATGATGGCAACACAGGTAGGGAGGGGCCCAGTCTCCAGGGCACAAAGCATATCCTGTGCCCTGATGAGTGCCCTTGGCGGCCCTCACGATAGCGATCCTGAAGCATCAATCACACCCTTGAATATGGAGAGCAGTTCAACTTACCCATCTGTGCAACTATTACAAGCCACCTCAGAAAGCAAAAATAGACTGAATCCTCTATTATGTTATTTTCATAATAAAGATACTGAAGCGCCAAATAACAGCACAACTGAGCACAGACGCGTTTGTTTCTTTTAAACAGAACTGCATTAGATATGCTGTAATGGGTGATTCCTTCTTTCTAGTTCAAGCTACACTCCCTTATTACTTGCTGCAGTTGAAGTGCCCTACAAATGAAATAGTGTTACTGGGCCTAGGAGCACATACTTGGAGATGTATTTTAGCATTCCAGACTTATTTGCTGGGGTCTTCAGTTTTTCTGGGTTCACATCCAGACTTGTAAAGCCAATCCTGTTTGCAAATCCCTGTTTTGCTATTGAATTTTTGTTGACTTTCACCCCCATTTGGTGGACCCTTAACTTGAGAATCACTACTCTAATTGTTACCTTTTGTGTTGGGACACAGGTTCACTTCTTGAAACAAAGTGGATTCCTGAAATTTGTCTATCTACATAAAGACTGCCTTAGGTTGTGTAACTGCACAAAATCAGCATAATTCAGAAGTGGAGCCGAAACCCTGGAATGACCATCTCTCTATAATTTGTCCTGCCATATGTGTCTGAATCACTATGTTTTGCATAACAAAAAGAAACTAGGAGGCAAGTCCACAAAGATACCCTACGTTGACTTTCTGGACTGATAGTCCACTACTCTGCGAGGCCTCCTCAAAAAACTAGGAGAAAAGAAAGATGACCGTGAGTGAACTGGAGAAGCCAAGTAAGCAGTCATCTTCCCTGTCCCCTCAAGCTGCAGCAGAGTCACAAGTGAACCCCTTGAAGGAAGAAACCTGGAACGTAGCTATGGCTCGAGTCAGCCTTGGTTTGCTTGGTGGGGTCATGGTACTGGCCATGCATGGTGCTATCGTAAGTACAACCACTGGAAAGGGGAGGGAAAATACATCTCTGCCAAATTTTGAGACTGCTCAGAGGTTTGTTTTAGATAGATAAGCAGGAGGAAGGGACAGCATGGAGGAAAGCAGGGCTCTGAGATATTTGGAGGCCTTGCTGTTTTAAGGGGCCCACTTCAGGGAGTACTGAGGCGGCTGGCTTATGAATGGGGAAGAAGGAGGTTGGCCAAGAATAAAAGGCAGACTGTGACAAGCACAGGCTTTACAAAGCAGTGGGAGAGGGCGAAACCTTTCAGGGAGAAAGGTAGTTCTGAAGGGACAAAGGGTTTGCTGGTAGGAAAGGAAAAAAAAAAAAGGAGCCACCGAATTACTAACAGGTGGCATTACCAGCTCAGGTCCTGCATGCTGCACGGCAGGAAAAGGGACTAGGAGAATGAAGCTGCAGTGTGGAGAAACACAGCCCAGGAGGTATGGAGCAGCACCATGCCCAGGGCAGCTGGGCCACCTGGGAAGGTGTCACGCTGCAGGGGACAGTGCAAGGACACAAGCCCAGTGTCACATACAAACAGGAACTGAATTAAATCGAAATTCACTTGCTACAGAGTAACTCAGTCACTTTTTTCTTTAGCCAATATGTTAACGAGAAACAACTTCTAAGGTGTTATATTATCTGCAGGTGAACATGAGTCTTCAGATTGTTTAATAAAGTATTAGTTCTCATCATGTTTAAAAGGTGAGGGAAAAGAGGGAGGTTCTTTGGGGGTCTGTTACTCAAAAATCAGTAGCCCTTCTATAGCAAACTTCAAAGCTGAAACAAAGATTTTATCACCAAGAACTGGAATGAAAAAGCCTGAGGATGAGATTTTCGTTGAAGGATTTTTCCCTTGTGGTTTTATCCAAGGGTGGAAGTTGCATATTGCCAAATTCTTCCAAATACTTTCATTCACACGGATTCCAGGGGTTGAAAAATAAAAAGCCAGGGTCATCTGAGCAAGGACCCTGTGTTATCCCCAAAGCCCTTGCTTTTCCCTTCCTCTGTTATCATGCACACGTGTTGGTGATAGAGCAATCTTTATAACTCCTGCTGTAAAGACGTAGGTTTTTCACAGATAGCTTTTAATCAAAGAAGATAGAGCCCCAGGTTCTACTATCTCTCTTGGTAGAAATCTCCATGAAGCCATAGCTAGCTAGCTGTGACCACGTGCAGCACGGAGCAACTAAGGGGATTCTTGGGAGAGAACTTTCTAACTCCTTCCTACATCCCACAACAAATCACAAGTCCTCGTATGGGGAAGGTTTGACGGAAAAATTATGTTAGTACCTTAATGTTGCACCCTAATTATGAATTGCTGTATTTACACTTCTGAATATTTTAAACACTGAGAAAAGAATCCCAAAAGATGCTTTTAAACATTCCTTGAGATTCAGGCAGATATTTAGCATTCAAGAGGTTAAGCAATTTGAGTTATCTTCTCCTATGGTATGAATCAGCATAGCTCTGTTTTCTTCAGCAGTGCTACACTGTTTTGATAACCTGAGTCTTTGGCTCCATATTACTTACATAAAATGGCCAGGTTGTGTAATATTCTGCTTAATATTTTACAGGATCTAGTTGATGACACAGGAATTGTTTGTGCTTATATTTTTCCTCTAAAGCCCTTGAAAAACTGTTGGTGATGCTGTATAGTTTTAATATTATATCCGTTGATACTAAAAATGCATCTGATGAATAATGCTAAGATTATGCTTTTGTTAATACAAATATAAGATCACTCCAAATGAAGACTTTGTGCCTAGATCAATTATACTTTGCTTATAAACCACTTACTACTGTGGAAGCAATTAGCGTACTTCCAACATGGATGAGTACAAAGTGGAAAAATACCCAAAAGGGGACAACTGAATGGAGATTCGTGATTTAAAAAGAAACACTAAAAAAACCTAAACAAATATAAAACCAGTATCTAGTTACTTAAGCATTATATTAATTTAGATGGATTTCTTCTTGGCTCTAGAAAATGTAAGTCGTATACGAAGAGTACGAGCCATGACTGGCAGGGAGGTAATGCTACGGGAGCAAAAGCACTCTGTAATCTTAGCATTTTCACAGCAGATAGGTGTGGGGCCTGATCCGGCGTTGTGCCGAGCACCCGTCGGAGGTGCTGAGGGTCAGGCCCCTGAACAAACGTGGGTGGTTTTTGTACTAGTCACTCCTCCCTCTCATGGTAAGTTTTTTAGAAGCCGCTGAGGCGAAGGCCTGTTGCGATGGAAGCTCGTAGGCCCGTGGGGGGAGTTATCAGGACTCAGCTTCTCCTTGCTGTGTGATGGCGGGACGGCAGCCGTGGTGGCCAGGGGGAGGGAGAAAGGGCTGGCTGTGCTTTGCCGCGCACGGCCCCTCCGCTGTCCGTCGGCGCTGCGGGCAGCGTGCCGGCAGCCCTGCGGCAGCCCCGCCGGCGCTGGACGCGCCTCCGCTTGTCTCTTGGGACGGGTAGGGTCCTGCGGCGCGTTTGCAAAACCGAGGCGTTAATCTGGCGTCCTGCGCCATTTCTTCGTGACAAACACTACCTCAAGGTGAAAGATGAGCCTGTTGACTAAACTGAGCAAGGTCTGTTGTTCGGAGAGCGGTGAAGACACGTGTAGCACTGAAAGTTGTTCGGAAAGGATCTTGAGCCTGGTCAGCCAGGGCTGTGACAATAATCAAAATTATTCCTTGAAGCGCTCGGGAGCGGAGGGGCACTTGCGCTTCAGGAGGGGATAAAGGAAAATGGGAAGATATACTCAAAGCAGAGCGGCGTTCTGCGTGCATGGTGTCGTATAAAATGCGCAAGGATGCCGCCCGTAGTTTGAATCTCTGTATCTGGTTTTGGGAGCGCTGGGTCTGAGCGCGCCGGCCGCCTCTGCTGTCGCGGGTGGCGGTTTCGCGCCCCCGCTCACCGGCTGGAGCAGCGGCCACCGGCCGGAGCGGGGGGAGCGGGACACCCTGGGCTGCTCTTGCGTAGCGTTTTGATTGCGTGCTCCTGCAGAACGGCTACGATGTAAATTACTATCCACTACACGTTGCATTGGGGTTTTGTATACATACGAGGTATAAGTCTTTTGTAAGGAAAAACAAAACAAAAAAAAGAATTCAAGTAGTTTTTAGATGAACATATCTAGCGTGTGAAAAACCTGATGAAGAATAGATTACATTAAACATTTACCAGCAAGTCAATAAAAATAGTCCTTATACACAGACATTCAATATAATTTAATGTTCTAAAAATAATTTTTGAGTTTACCCAGTATGTATTGTATCTTTGAATTTTAAGAAGCAGCCACTCCTTTATGTATACATAAAATATGCCTATGTTTCTTTTAAGTCTACAGCCTTTTTTCTCCAAATAAATTTATTAAATTCTGTGCACAAAATAGTACTGCAGCCTGCTATTTAGCCTATGGTGCCTTAGAGTTACTACAAATATTTAACAAAATGTACATAATGTAAATACTGCCAGAAGATCACTAAGGCCAAATATTTTCTCTATTCATTTTTTACTGCACTTGCTTTCTATTGCTATTTAAGCCTCTTTTATCCAGCTTTGTAACAGTTATAACATTGTAGCCAATGTAAATGTTTACTTTCAATAAATCAGAATTTGTTCAACAAGTACTGTGCATTTGGGCACTATTTTGAGAACTCTGTTCGAAGTTAAAACAGTCGTCTAAGAATTAAACTGTGTCTTAAGCAGTTTCTTGACTTTTGCTAATCTCAACAATGTCTAAAGGTTATGCCATGCTTTTACACATATTGGAGTAAAATTTTTCTGCAGTGGTATTTTTAAAAACACTTAGACGAACAGTAAAACCAGCTTTCCGTGCTATGTTTATCTGAATGGGTTACACAACTGGTTCAAAATAGAGATACTGGAATTAAAGCAGTATTTTGCATCTACAGGGTCATATAAATTGCATAAGGATGTCTCAAGATGCATTTTATAATTGCTTTTAAAGAAGAAGTCCTCTGTTTTCCTGTAGAGCTGTTTTTGTCATGAAAACACAGTAAATATATGACAAACTGTGTCGTACTTTAATGTGGGTATGTTTAAAGTATAAATGCACATCTGCAGCTCATAAAATATGCAGACATTTGTGGGACTGGTTATTAATTCAGTGAGTCTACTATTTTTTTCACTGCCTATGAGCTCATTTTAATTATATGGGTGGATAATAACTTGTATCTTTTGAAAGTTTTAGCTTTTGCTTTGTTTAATTTATTATTTTGTTATTGCAGATTTTGGATTGGAAAAGTCAAAGTGGTACTATTATTTTGAATGCTGTTAAGTATTTTACACAAATACGACTATGGGAGGGAGGAAAAAATGCTACCTAAATGCTACCCTGAAACACTGATCATTTGCCTTTGATTGGAGTGTACAGGCTGGAGCTTGAGTTCTATAATGGAAGAGATACTCCATATTTTGGGGACCTTAAAGTTGGAAGAAACAGTGACTTCTAAACTCACAAAACGAGCTGAATCAGTGGTGAAATCTCAGACTCCACTAAAATCAGTACCCGCAGACAGCAGAAGGGACAGGATTTATACCAGCTTTGCCTTAACTGCTAGTCCATTTCCAAGTCGCTGCATCGCAAGCTGTCTCAATATGCATTAATAGCCAGTTTACCATTGAGAAAGTTTATGGCATATTGTATTTACCTGATGAACAGTTCTATGTGGGACCCAAGAGATTAATAATCCAAACATTAATTGACAGCAATACAAAAACACTGCAATGGACCGGCGCTGCTTTCAGATGCACACATTGCCTTTTTGACAGGAGGAAGAGCAGAAAATCTTCTAAGAAAATACAGCCATTGGAAAAAGCATGTGCTGTATTCATTAAACTGCCCCACCCAAGAGGGATTTGTCCACCTGAAATATTGGGAGGCTGCTTAAATAGAGCTGCATTAAGTGAATGAAGCCAGTAGTAGCTGAGGGCCACAACTTTGCTATGCCCCAGCTCTCAGCACAGTGCAAGCTCTTTAGTTACTAAAGAGAAGAAATCTTAAGGAATATAACAAAGGCTTACTTTAGGGCTCAGTGCCTTGCAAAAGCCTAGTGTCAAAACAGGTGAAAAAGAGGAACAGCACGTAAAAAAAAAAAAAACCATAGATTTTAAATTGGCATTTTTTATTAGCCCACATAATAGCTCCCTCAGGATGATTTTCTTAAATGTGACAAACATTTTCCATTCGCATTTGAGGGAGAGAAGTGTAATTCAACACACGGAAATTGCAGCCTCTGAACGGGGCATAAGCCCCTTTTAGTAGCAGCACTGAATGTAGCGAGCCCCTGTGCAAGGCGTCAGCTGTTGGATTTCAGCCAGTTCCAGAAAACTGGCATTCTGCAAAATGCTGAAGCAGTGGGAATAGCACTAGCAGCAGGAACAGAGACTGCTGCAGAAGCAAGAGCAGCACAAATCTCCAGAGACCATGTCTGGAAAAAAATACAGGAACTCCTGGCTTAAGGTTTGCTCAACAAAAGCCAGAGCTTATCATCAGCAGAGCAATTCTAATTTGTAACTTTTAAACAGAAAGCTTTCCATTGTCTGGGAGAAATGAGAAAAAAAAAATGTTTGTTTTCTTCAACCTGCTGTCCCGTAGCTGTATAGCTCAGTGTAATACTGTGCTTGGGGCAATGTCTCACTGTACTTGCATGTAGCGGGCTTGCTTACAGCAGTAGCGACTTTCTCGTAGATCTCGGAGAGGATGAAGAATGGCTCGGTTAGCTGACAGTTCCTTGGAGCCTGTTTCATATTTTATTTACATATTCTGATGGAGTCTGTACAGGTAAAACAGTCCAGAAAGGGAATAGGTAGCTAAAACTTTCCTTGCTGGTTTTCAACTCTGATCAGATTATTCTCCCCATGTGAGCTGTTGAAACAACAATTTTGCTGGCTGTTCAAGAAAATAATCTTGCTCCCTCCATCTCTTCCAGACAAATAGCTTGAGGTTTGGGAGTATTTCCACTCACAATCATCTACCAAGGTTAATTCAGTGTGAAGAAGTTTGAGGATGAGAGGAGTCAGAGCCCAAGCTAATTTAAATATATATATTAATGTAAATATGTAAGTATATATTTAAATTAAATATATTTGCATCTACATATAGGAATGCAAATTAAAACAGTTCTGTTGGGTCAAAACTAAGGATCAAGATATCACCGTTTACAACACACTTTTGACAAATGCAGTGTGTTACAAATACAGTTTTTAACTACCCTAATGTGGTAGCTTTTGGTAGCTCTGACTTGCTGCCTTTTTGGCAATGGCAAGTTTTGCTAGAGGCTTTTAAATTCTTACCCATGGGGAATTTCAAGGGGCCAGTCATGCATCCTCTGTATGTGTTACTGTGTAGCTGGCATGTTGCTCTTCATGCAATATTCCATCTGTGTGAAATTGTATTATTCCACTATTTGGCTCTTTATTATCTTCTGCAACCTTAGATTTCACGCTTGCCATGCTAATCAGTAGGACATAAATATCAAAGAGTTCAAGTCTGTTCTGTGGCTACTGAGCTGCTCCTATTTGTAACACGTTTTTTTTTCTGCTTAAAAAGCATCTTGATTTATGGCTAATTGCTTGTGAAGGAAACACCAACGTCTCCCTTACTACCTTATCTTTTAGTGGCAACCTTTCTTCAGATTCCTTCAGATACTGTATGCTTTGGACCTTTGCATCTTCTGACAGTACCAGTAGCGTTTGGTCTATTTTATGCCCCATTTACAAAGGTCTTTGGGTGGCTGCTAAACAACTTGCTAAACCTGAGCTGTGGCACTTCTCTCTCTCTGACAGGCTGGCTTGTCTTTTTTGTCCAGATACTCTTTTTTTTTTTTTTTTTTTTAAAGTCTCCAGTAGTCTCTTCCGCTACCAAAAAGTTAAAAAATTATATAAAAAAGAGGACTTGTTGGGGAAATTACCATTTTGCTGTTTGTTACATTGCTCAATGACTTCATATTCTGTATAGTTATGCTAACGTGAGCTGAATTTCTGATCCATTGCAGTTCTCCTCCCTGTCACTCACTCTTTTGCTCACACAGCTAGCCTTTAGAAACACATAAAATATTAGCATTAAAATACAATATTGAGGGTATTTCACTTAAAATGCAAAAAAGTGCAGCCATGAATAATAAAAAAGTATTGAAATTACAGTCCTGCAATATGAAAAGCATGTGTACAAACTATTAACTTATACATGAGAACAAGAATGTGTGGCTGAAAGAGTATGCCAAGAAGGATGCTGTTAAAAGTTAAGGAGTTTTATATACACAATTTCCTTTCATAATTTCCTTTCATCTAAGCAAAATTGGCAGTGTAAGTTTAAAATACTCCCTACCTGTAGTTCTGGTTATGTCTTTAAATAGGGTTCAGGTTGGATTGCTGGTCTTTCCTTCCCAGATTCTTCTTTTTCTGTGTTGTTATTATTAGGAAAGCTTACTGGGGTCTTAGTTACTTCAAGGAATGTTATTGATCTCCTAGATTAATCTTCTTGAACAATTTCCATAAATTGGTTTGAAATGAACTTTTTTATCAATAAGCTACCATATGCATTTGCTTTTGATGCCTTTTTTTTGATTTTTTACGTTTGTAAAATCAAGTCCATTTACTTGAATCAAACTTTTCCTTAGAGGATTGAAAGATTTGATGGCATGTGTGTATGAGACTTATTATGAAAATTTTTATTTGTTTCTTTCTAAGTGGAGTTTCCATGGCCTGGGCAGCAGATGCTTTGGTGTAGTGCAACAATTTATGAATTGGTCCAAATGAGGACTGATTTTGGTTTTGGCTTTTGGGTGTCATTGACCCATTTGATAAAGCTAAAAATTATGACTGTTCTGATCTAATTCTATTATCTGTAAATGACATTACTTTGTGTAAACTGTTCCTTTACATTGACTGCTCTGTGGATGTTTATTCACATATATTCTTGCCAACTCTAGCGTGCATGAATGCAAAGAAAGAAACAAAGCTACAGTAAAGATGTGGTTCATGGTCCATGCTGACTGGAAATTGCGTAGTTTATGTAGGGTAAAATTGCGCAAGGGATCGCTCTAGCAGTTTTACGAGCCATACAGTTGCGTTTCATGCCCAGCAATGTTCTCGAGCCTATTCAATTTGCTCATACAGGCACAGCCATCCTGGTCAAACTCAGGAGGTTGGTTTGTCTAGACCTAGATCTTTGCTCTGTAGAGGTAAAGCTTCCTTGGTGGAAGATTACATTTTTTAAGGCACTGCTGTGCTTGCTTTTCACTTTGTACTGTCTCCTGTGGGGAAAGCAAATGCAAAATGGATGAAGGATGCTATTATTTTGATTTGTAGCATTATTCCTACATCCTGAGTAAGTACAGGTGATTCCACAGCATTTATGTCAATTATGATTCAGGCCTTTATATAGACATCAATATAAAAAATAATTACTCTTGTGTTCTTTAACTACACATATATACACATGCATATATCCTTTTTAATTTTGATTGGCAATTTGGTGTTTGAATTCAGGAAGGTCCATTGTTTTATATACATAGAGATTGTCTAAACTTGCAAAGACAGCTGAACAAGTAGAGTTCAGTCATGAACGACAATTTATTCCAGTACTCTGCTGAACAGGGACTACTGAATCTTGTGGATGGTTTTATAAAAAAATGTGAGCCAACATCTACTGGAAAGTTAAGTCTCTGTGATCAGAACAGATTCAAAACCAAGCTTCTTGAGGTGCAAGGCTTGTGGTTTAACATATTTTATCCCACCAGCCCCAAAACAAGGATTTGATTAAATACTTGTACTTGCTCTTTTTTTTTCTTTTTTTTTTTTTCCACCAGAAGCTTTCTCTGGGCAAATAACTATATCCAAAAACTTTTCTAACTGTAAAAGCCATTGCCAGTTAATCATAGCTGTGTCAGTTTAAAGATGTGATTTCCACAACTTAGTCCTTTAGATTTATGGTGGTCTCTATGATTTTTATTTTTCCCCCACATTATGAATGCCTCATTTCTCTTGAGGGCCATAAAAACTTGAAAGGTATAGTAGCAATATGCAACACAGACTTCCTTGCACCCTCTTGCTGGTCTGCATAAAACCTGAATCGAGGTACTCATTTCCTGCAGTGATTAATCAACATAATGTGATCACTTGATGAAAATCATGCTATAGTAGTTAGATATTTTGAAGGGGGATATTGGGATTTTTTTTGTTTCACTGAGCCCTTTCAGCAGTAAGTGAAATTTATTCTTTCCTTTCTCTGCTGGTTTGAACTCATCTCTGTATCTTTACTTCTGATTTGATTTCTCTAGGTCAAGATGTTGGGCCAACCACCTAAGAGCTACTTAGCCGAGGAAGCAGTTTTACTTACAGGATTGTTCCTAAAAGCCTGGGCGAGAACTGCTTTTCCGAGCTGTTTTTTGGTGGGCAGAGTTTGCTTCCTGCAGGGTGCACCAGGAAGCGTGCCTGGAAATTTGGCCATTCCTGCAAATTCCCTCTGAACCACGAGTTGTCTTTAGTCACACCTGAGCCACAGGATCTTTCACCTTCTCCTGTTTGCCCAGCTGCATTTGCCCTTGTCTCCTGGAGGTTCAAGCTGAACTATTTTTTTAATTCAGCTCCAGCAGCTCCAAAGGCTTACTTAGGGTAAAGCATGCATTCTTGCTCAAGAAAACAATTAGTTCTGTGCTCACATTTTAATCATTTGCATAAAAGTTATTTTTTCAATGCTGTCTTGGAAGCCTGTCATGGCCACAAAAATGATTAGAGGGATGGAACGCCTCTCCTATGAAGAAAGTCTGAGAGAGTTGGGGCTATTCAGCCTGGAGAAGAGAAGGCTCTGGCGAGACCTTACTGCAGACTTTCAATACTTAAAGGGGGCTTATAAGAAAGATGGTGGCAAACTTTTTAGCAGGGTCTGTTGTGACAGGACAAGGGGGAATGGTTTTAAACTAAAAAAGGGTAGATTCAGACTAGGTAGAAGGAAGACTTTTTTTACTATGAGGGTGGTGAAACACTGGAACAGGTTGCCCAGGGAGGTGGTAGATGTCCCATCCCTGGAAACGTTCAAGGTCAGGTTGGACAGGGCTCTGAGCAACCTGGTCTAGTTGAAGATGTCCCTGCTCACTGCAGGGAGGTTGGACTAGATGACCTTTAAATGTCCCTTCCAACCCAAACCATTCTATGAGTCTATGGAGAATACCTACCAGGCAAGATCACCTTGCTATGTTCGTATTACCTTTCCTGGGCAATCTCTGTGGGTTGAAAACCCATCTCCTCACCTTTCCCCGTGTTCACCCTAGACAGTATTGCCTTTGTCTCTTCTTACGTACACTCATAGCAGTTTCACATGCAAAGTGGCATGCCAGTGGGCACTGGCCCTGGCCCAGCATTAGAAGAACTGGCCTTTCTACCAGCTGGGTTTGCCGTGTTACCAGAGAAGTCACCAATCACACATTTTTGTTCAAATGATTCTTCTCCTGTGTGAACGATGTAAGCTGATAGAAAAATAAACAAAATGTGTAAATGTAAAAAAAGGAAGTGATACTTTTGAGATCTAACACCACCATTGCAGTAGCAAAAATAGATCAGCCTGAGCTTTCAAACACTTGTCAAACTCTCCACTCACCTCAGCATAATCAGGTTTGGATTTTCATCAATGCTGAAATGAATGCACTATACCATTTCCTCCACAGTCCCCTGAAATACCTGAGCATACTAAACTCAAGTCAGAGGCTGCCTTCTGCACATGCATACAGCAGAAAGAGATCAGCCTCAAAAATTCAGGCTTTTCCTACAGCCGTGCATACAGTGTGTCATACATAGTGGGGAATATCACTAAAAAGCTGTGCCTGTGAGGGTAGAAACTTCTTCCTGAATGCGATGCAGCCCTGTGTCAAAGATGCAGGATCTGATGGTAGCGATTTATCCTGTGTGGAGGTGGGATTTGGGTTCTTCCCTCTATTCCAAGAACCTCTTTTTCCATTACCCTTCCCATGATGCAGGGCAGCGGTTCTCAACTCGTAACTCATGCAAAACCACAGCACACCAACACACAATTCTGAAAGAAGATGAGGACAGTGGCATACAACCACACACATAATATACACCAAGAAGAACTGAAAGCACAGAGAATGCATATTTTACAATGCCCAAAGCCGCCTTTAGCTTGTAAAAGTAACTAGCACAGTAAAAGCAAGTATTTTCTGGGTTTTGTCACTGGTTGCACAGGCAGAGAGGAGAGAGCTCTTCCTCAGCAATACGGACAGTGCAAAACGGTCCCAGAGGAAAGCTTGCTAGAGCACAACACTGAAGACACGTTCCTTCAGCCCCTCACTGGGGACTCAGGCCTGAGAGTCCTGGCTGATATCAGCTGTCAGTAGAAAAGTCCAGGAGAGAGGGAAGAATCTGTGAAAGAGAAAACAATGATTTTATAGAACAAGAGCTGCAGAAAAGTGAGTATGTGGGCAATGTGTTTCCTACCAGCACTACCAGTGAACGAGTGTTCAGGTGGTGGAGGAGTGTGTGTGCAATGTTATGTGCCCAGTTGTTTTCCGTATAAACAACGGTGCTATCGTTATAGTTGTCCTTTTCTCATAAAACTAACTCCAATGAATCGTTCTCATAGGACATTCTTTAGCCCTGCTTCTGAACTTCATAAATATCCCAAATTGAGAATAAACCTGGCTACTGGAATTCCTATAGGAGACTGGGCTATCGGGGCATTTCCTAAAGCCAGAATAAGAGACAAGTCATGCCAAAGAAAGGGTGACGGATGTCCCCTACAATCTTGTCTGTTCTTCCCAGTGGAGCAGATATGAAATTTAATTACCTCAATCTAAGGAAGAAAATCATAGATCCAAATCTCCTACTAGTGGTAAACTGTAGTTTAGCTCTTTCATAAAAGCATCTTTGGCAATTGTTAAAAAAAAAAATGAGATGTGCTCAGTTTTTCTGAAATAGATACAACACACCTACCTTCAGTGCTCTATATTATAAAAGTATTTGCCTGCAGCTGCCCAGCAGGTATCTATTCTCCGAAAACATACCATCTCTTTCATGTTTTCTGAATGTTAAGTGAATATTGGTGTGTATATAGATTTGTGATAGCTTTTTATTGGGTGCAGCTGCCTCCACACATTGTACCAGAGCATAGTCACTCTGGACTGACTATTAAGATCCAGCTATCATAGTCATCTTCGTGCTTTCTGCCTTGTAATCCCAGCTTTTCCAGACAGACTTGTTAGACTTCGGAAATTTTTCTAGGACCTGAGTGTCAGCCAGCAGGGAGGGGAATGATGATGGACTATAAAGTTGAAGCTCCAGTTTTGAAGTCATTTATTTCCTTCTCTCAGAATGGACTCATTTATATCTTTAAAAGCAACTCAGCAAATTATTTGTTCCTATCACCTAAGTAAAGCATTGCGTTTTGCTTGCTTCCCTAAGGAATGATGTATTAACATATTTTTAACTTTGATCTCTTGCACAGTTGTAATATTTATTGACCCCTCAGGTAATTGGGGGGGAGGGGGGGGGAGGAGGAGGCAGCAAAAATTAGCATTCCTAGGTTTTATTAGATATTTTTATCTAAGGGGAAATGATGAGATATGCAACAGTAGTAGTTCTTTTCCAAACTTGCTGAGCTGCAGGATTAGATTTGATACTATTTCCTCTTCCTACTAGTGTAGATTTTGGTCATTTGCCTCCATTTTTATTACTGCAATGAATTATGTAAACTGATAATTATCATCAGCTGTGTTGAGGCATTGAAAAGCATTATCAGATATGGCATTTGGCCACAAGCTGGATGGCCAAAATCCATTTAATGTGTAAGCACTTAAGTACAGGGGGTTTCAAGGATCTATGAGCCCTGAGCTTTGGAGTTTGACTTTATAAATCTTTGATAGTGCTCATCAGGCAAAAATGATTAATACATCTTCTTGGCAAGAGAAGGATAAAATAAATTATCTGTATGAATAACGGAATATCTACTTTTTATGTCTGTGAAATGGACAGTTCAAAACCCTGTAATGTTACTTCATCTTCTTTCAGCATTAGACTTGGGAGATTTGATTCTCTTGCAATATGATACAATTTTTTTTCCATGTTCTTTCAGTATGAGAATAAGGGTTGTCGTTTCACTGAGATGTCATCTAATACAGGGCTGCAAGAGGATACCAGTTGAGATTCATGACATGGCATATAATCTGGATATTCGTATTTTATATGGTTTACCCTTTAAGAGAATGCTTATTTCACAAGATTTTAATTTTATTTTACTTGGAAAGAACACTAGCAATGGTCTTTAAAAAATAAAGAAAATAAGTTAGGTGAACATTGGCATGCCAGCAACTGTTAAATGACTACACATTTGTATATATAAAACCCTGGCAAAGAAGAAAAAGGTTTTCCCTGCGGAAGGACTGGCCCTGAGGTCAACATGAGAAGTACATGAGATGCATTTAGCAAATCCAACTTGCCAAAATGTGCTACCATCTCATGAGGTAACTAAAAAATAGTGATATACAAGACAGCCACTCCCAAGCACTCTCTGGATGGTCTTTGTCCCTATGTTTCCCGTGATTTATCCTTGTTTCTCTCTTTACAGGTACATACATAAAATTATATATATTCAAAAGGAGAGGAAAGCTAGACTGCTAGCAAAAGTGGCTAAAACTAAAAATAATCTTTAACTGCTTGGAGCTGTTATCCAAGGCATAAGAGTAGATATGCCTGTTCATTTTAAACATATGCTTGTCTGGAGCTATTGCAGAGACCACATACGTACTTTGGCATATTTCTGAGGACACTGATTTAGCCAGGTGCTCTAGATGTCTTGGTGGCAATAAAATTAATGTATTGCTAAACACAATGACTGTGGTATTTTAAATACTTTGTATAAATAGGTGGGAAAGAATGTCCAACATATCCTATTTGTCTCTCGTCTTTCTTAATTAGAAATGCTTGCTGCCCTCTAGGATGCCTTCATTGTGGCAATGCTTTGATTGATCACAATGTCTTATTCATTAATAGATATTTCTTTTACTTACATTTTCACCATTGTTAGCCAACTCACAGCTATGAATGTATCGACTACATTAAGATTTACTTACAGTACTTCTAAGGGAAATATTATTGTTGCCTTCCATTTTAGAGAAAGGGAAACTGAGGGACCGAGCAATGAAATTTCCTCTGGCATGGAGTACTACATGCTGTTCCACAGAAAGCCAGTACATCCCGGCAACAAATGTGATTATTAAAGCAAAGGTGGAGGCAGCAGTAGGCTGGTAGAAGCGACATAGAAGGAGTGTGCGGTGGTAAGCTCTTGATTCTGGGCATCTGGATGTCTGACGCAATGAGGTTTCATTTGTGGCAGAGATTCCTGGATGCTGGCATCATGCAATTTAACAACATAATTAGGTAGTCTAACAAAAACTCCGGTGTGTTCTCCTGCCTGTGGGCTGAGCAACAAGGGAACTTCAGGGATCTCTACTGTGGCACCGGCGTTTGGACCAGAGCTGTATCCAGCACCTTATCCTTTATGAAGAAAAGGTACCAGCCAGTGTCATGCAGAGAACAGACCTTTCTGGCACGTCACAGCAAATGAGTGCCATTTGCTAAACCATGTACTTAGATAATCTTCAAAGTGACAGTAAGGTCATCAGTTCTCACTAATCGCTTTGTGCCTAAATTATTGAGAGATTGCATTTAAAGAAAAGCAAGGGAAAGAAACAGAAAGAGCAACAAAGTTGTCGTCTTCTCCTTCCCCTCTTTCTTTCTGATAATGACTGAGAGAAACCATTTCCTCAGAAAAAGAGAGTGAAAATGTCAGGGTCTGCCATGCATAGTGGATAGGCCCTGCCACCCTGGGAGCTAGCTTAGGTGATTGGCAATTTTCTGTGTGTGAGGAGGTATTAGTGGCAGTGTATCACATTACTTAGAAGTCATTGCAAAACACCTTTTCTGGTTATGCAGATAGAGGGAAAAGGAGGTGGCAACATTTTATCTTGAAAAACATGCTGAGAAGCAGCAGGACATCTTAATGGAAGGCCTGCAGACACAGTAAGAGGCCATTCTTAGACTTGTTTTTCAGCTTAGCTTATAAATCAAAAGGGCGTCCTCCTGTCACCTGCACAGCAAGCTCCGCAGGCTACCTGAGCATCATGCTCAGGGTTAGACTGCCTCCGACTACTTCTTCAGCAAGAAAAATTCTGCAGTCTGGCCAAAAATCAAGAGTGAAGTTTTCAAAAGCATTTGATGTCTAAGAACCTTAAATTCCATTTTTGAAAACCATTTCTTCAGCTTGTTGGGTTTCAGCAGGACTGGATTTCTACAGGTTTTATCACTTCTGGGCACGAGCACAGGGAGCTGCAGCCAGTTAGGTGCTGATGTACATTACAATATCTGATTTCTTATTGTCCCAGAAATAAGACTGCACAGGAATATCTGGGAAAAAAAGCAATTTTATTGGAAAGTGGCAATTCAATAAAGCTTACGAATGTTTTATGGTGATGTATTGTCTTCTGCGAATTAATATTAAATGGAGACAAACAGATACACTGCCAATGCACTGCCAATGCACTGCTGAGGAGCCTGTATTTCCAAATCTCTGTCTCCTGGGCAGCCAGCCAGCCCTCAGCAGTGTTAGGGATCTCTGCTTCTGGAGTGCTGCTCTGTAGCAAAGAACTCCTAAGGATACTCAGGGATCCCTGGGACTATGCCAGGGCATTAGGAAAATGGAAACTCGGGAGGATCTCAGGGTGCAGAAGCTCAGTGCCCTGGAACTGCATGCCCAGAGCCCCAGCCCTGCTACAGAATATTCTGCTATTCATTAAGAGTCATTGAAACAGGCCCACATCTAATGCTTTATTTCAGAATTATTTGTGTTGGATTTTCCAATCTGGTAGCAATTTTGTAATGCTTGTATTTCACTCTAGGAAAGGAAACTTCTCCTCACAGAGCTTAGTGTTGAGTGAAAATTCTGGCTTTGAATCAGAAACTCTTCTTGAATTTGGTAGGTGTCCATAAAAATGTTGCAAATTTGGGCCATGTACAACGCAGCTCAGAGCTTTGGGAGAAGGGCGTCCAAGCGCTGCGATAGCTCTGTTACTGCCACTCGTACAGCCAGTACTTACATAATGTAAACTTGTGCCTCTGGTAATTAGTACCTGATGGATATCGCACTCTCAGGGTTTGTTTTATTTTCCCTCCCTACACCAGTCAGGTCATCTGAGGATCAGCTATACCACAGTCTTCATAAAACAGTTCACATACCTTCTTTTCATGCCCCCAAAAGCCACCTTTTCTTCACGTTTTCTGCCCCAAAGAGGAGTGTAAGTTGATATAATGTACCACCCCCAAATTCTGAAAAGGGTAATAATTCTAGCTTGTGTTGCATTCATTTGTAAGCAGTTTTCCAGCCTGCACATAATACATTTCTTTTCCTACTACCAACCCCTTGTTTATTTTACAGATATTTTGTTTTTCTGAGAAAAGAACTTTGAGTTTACAGCTGTTCTTTCACTCCACGTTATTTCAACACATGTTAAAAGAAAAATGTCTCTGAGCAGAGTGTCTTGGGATGTTAGTCTCTGTTACCCCCTCTCACTTAGCCATTCACATGTTGTTTCGTGTTCCTCCTCCTGTCCTGTACTTGGTCTATTTGTGAAAGCATCAAAAATATATGGTATTGGTGAGAACTTTTTAAAAAAATCATTTCAGAATCACTGTTGTTGAGCAAAATTTGTGCAGGTGTAATGCAGAGAAAGGCTTAGTGATATTTACAGAATTGGCTAAAGAGTTAAAAGCATTGCAGTGAGATAAAGCTGCTTTTGTAAATTCTGCTAGGAACAAAACTAGCTACTTTTGTAACAGCCTTTAAAGCCTGGTCCCTTTTCTTCCTCTAGACATGCTTACCGCTATGTCTTGTATGGCTCCATTTTGAAATCTGCGCTGATTTCTAAAGGCTTTTGTAATATATAGTTGCTAACTCCACATGGTCCCATAACATCAGCTGCAACATGTTTGAAAGTAGTAATTGGACAAGTAATCCTTCCAAGGGAAAACAAATCATGTCTGGTTGTAATCATCTGGACAGCTCTTATTTCTCATTCTGTGCAGTGTTTGAGAGACTTTGGTGGAGTGAGGGAAGTAGATCTGCTAAAAGGCAACTCCTGAATCTGACAGAGAAAGATCAAAACGATTTTGCCCCTAGTAGATGAATAGAATGCAAAATCACACTCAATTTTTTAGCAGGTGTAACCACTGGGAATGGGTGAATGAGATTTCATCCAAAGAATATATGTCTTCCTAAGAGACACCTATAAGGTTAGTTGCAGGACTCACAGGGTGAAACACAATGAGCTGTGCTATGCAGGAACTCAGATTAGATGGGAATGTCTATTTTTCCCAGTTTTAAATCTATAAAACTCTGCATTAGTCTTTCACTCTTCTTATCAACTAGTTAGACAAGTGATAAAAATTAGATCTCTCAAATTTACTGCCACAGACATCTACCCAGAAGTGGTTGATAACTACTTGAATGTGCAAAAACTTGCTCACTGGGGCCATTCCAGGTCCATTAACTATGAAGCAGTGTCTTTAGGGGAACTGCAAGTACGGGAATACCAAAATGAATGAAAATATTCCCATGCATAACAATTTGTATAGGAGTAACTTAATTTGTTTTTCACAGGAGAATTTGCTCTTAATGAGACAAATTTTCCTCAAAGATGAATAATGAGGTGAGAAAATATTCCATTGTTTGCAAATTATTTCCAACAAGAAAGGAACTGTGGGGTAATTGTGGACAGTCATTTGAAAATATCAACTCTGTACTCAGCTGCAGTCTAGAAGACAAATTAAATTATAGGAATTACTAGGAAGGAATTTCAGAGAGAAACATGGATCACTGTGCTAGGGTCACCTGTTGTCTCTATACTGTTCAGATACTGAGATCTACACATTTTATAACAGAGCTACAAATAATGCAGGGGGGCGAATATATGGGTAGAGGCTGCATATGATAAACAGGCTTAGGGGAAAAGCTATGTAAAGTCATCAGCACCACAGAGGAGGTGAACAGAAATGGTGCAACATTATTTCTTATAACACAAGCACTAGAAGGCACAAAATAAAATATAGAAAATCAAACATAAAAAATTAGGTGCTTTCCACGACTCACAATGGTATTGTGAAATGCATTGCCACAGGATGTTGTGGAGGCTAAAAAATAAATAGGATTAGATAAATTAAGAGACGGTAAATCCATCAGATGATATGATGATCCTACTTCAATCTGTAGCTCAGAAAGTCCCTGTCATTAAAGCCAGAAGCCAAGGGGGTAAATCAGGGAAGAAGAACCCCAAACCTCTGTATTTGCCTTGTTTCTAATAGTCTTCTCTATACAGCTGCTACCAGGCATTGCTGTAGACAGGCTACTGAGAAAAAGGCGGACTTTTGTCTGGTCACATTTTTCTTACCAAGTTACATATCTGCTTTGAAATTCACCTAACACTTTCTGATTATATCGGTCTTTACAATTATTTTCCTTTCATATTTGAGTGATGGCAGGAAGAAATATTTTCATTACACATTATACATTTAAGGGTTTCTGTTGAGTCTAAGGAAACATTTCATAATTGTGCTGATAAATGGATTTATAAATCTATGTTTTAATTGTTACATAGTTTTTGGATGGACTGTAGAGAGGGAAACCTGACAGAGAAGTAAAGGAATCAGGTAGTAGCTGCCGCAATAAATTGACCTGGCTTCAGTAGAAATGCAGGGTTAGACTGCTTTCTTTTGAAATCATGTGTGCACACTTTCAAAACAATTATTTTATCTGACAGATAAAAGACTGATTTGTTTTAATATTATGACATAAAAAGAAAACAGATAGTATATTTCAGAGAGAATGA
Organism: Calonectris borealis; assembly: GCF_964195595.1. Lineage (NCBI taxonomy): Eukaryota > Metazoa > Chordata > Aves > Procellariiformes > Procellariidae > Calonectris > Calonectris borealis. Next base: position 69,535,838 of record NC_134352.1, on the reverse strand, counting down.
ATTCCTAAGTATGATGTGGATACATCAGGTGTGCATCCATTAGGCGCAAGCTTCTTGGCACCCGTACGAATTCCTTTATTTATGTTTTCTATATAATCTTTTTGGAAGAAAATTACCACTCAGTTTCCAGTTCCTGCCTGTTAATTCACCTTCCAGCTCTAATGTTGTCAAGAGGAAGCAAGATCCTGACTGATTCCCAGCAGACTTTGATGTCTTCCTGCATCTTTTCATCTACTGTAATTCACTCCTTTCCCTTTATTTTATTTCTCTTTCCCTCTCTTCTTTTTTCCCCTCCACCCTCTCCAAAGTCAAAACAGAATATAACTCGATCAGCTAAAGCTGCAGTATGCATAAGGAAGCTGTAATGAAAGAAGTGTAAACACACTTACTGGCTGCGTGGCTCATAAAGTTCCAGGCCTTCTGCTCAGACACACAGAGCCTGATACTTGTTTTCAGCACTGTATAAAAATAAAGCAATCTTTGAAATGCCTCATAAAATAATTGCTTAGAAAGGGCAGGCTCGCACGTCTTCTAAAGACACTAATCCCACATTCACATTAAATAGTGAGATGAGAGCGGGATATGTGGAGACTATAATTTAATATTAATTATACAGAGTATGTCACAGTTGCGCTTGAAGATAGGAGTCTATGTGGAGGAAGAGTTTGAAAATGAGCAGGGAAGTGGTTCAGAATTTTAAGTGAATATTAAAAGGAGAGTGAAAATTCCTTTTTTAAAAAAGAAAACATGAAACACCCATCGTTCTAAATTGAAAATGTCCCTGATTCTAAATTCCAGGATGACTCCACACAAAATGGATCCCAACAATCCAAAATGAAAAATCTAAATCAGCGATGTGCTCCTGGATTTCCATAATGCATACTCTGAGAGCATATGAAACAGCAGGGTGATTTCACAGCTCTGTCCAGTCAAAACAATGGAAAATATTGTGAGTGCTCCTAAGCAGCTGTTGCTCAGCTACTGCAAAACACCTGAGATACATTACAAAAAGTACTAGAAATTCTCATTTAAAACATGGAAAAGATTAAAGATTAAGATGGCAGAGTGCATTTGATCTCTGTGGCCTCTGTTGAAGTGCCCCAAGCTCTGCCCAGGGTTTTGTATGGCAGGAAGAACTGCGGTACGCTGGTGGCTGCCAAGCACCTGCCTTTGCAGAAGGAGTTTGGTGGCGACTGTTGAGGTGTTTGTACAGTGCCTAGCACAATGAGATCATTTTGTAGTAATGATAATAATAGTAATAATAGGAGTAATAATAATAATAATAATAATAGGAGTAATAATAATAATGAAATAATGGTAATGTGCTTACGTTTCAGAAGTAGATCTTAAAGCCATGAATGTAAACACTTACAGTTAGTATGAAATAATACCAATAATACTACAAATAGTATAATCTCTTTTGGATTCTTTTCAGAACCCACTTCTGCCTTGAGGATTTAAAAAAAATGCCAAAACACATAGTGACAAAATAACAAATCGCTCTGATAACCCAGAATAGAAATGGTGATCTTCAATGAGCCTTTTGTCCCTTTGATGTAAGGGACATTTTGTCCCTTTTGTAAGGGACAATCAATCGCTCATAGGATTGGTGACAAGACAGCTATCGACTTCTGCTCACATAAGGCAGATCCTGAATAGTTTCCAGTAAACAGTCAAGTATTACATTAGCAATTTCTTTCTAGACCAGAAGAATTCTAAGAAAAAAAGCTTAGCAGTTGGTCATGACTTCAGTAGTGATACTGGAGTTACCCATGAAAGCCCAAGTAGTTGTCCTGTGTACTACAATGGCTGCTAGCATTTTAATTACTGAACTGCTGCACAGTCTAGAATCCTGGGCAATGGCTGTATCAGTCTCATTTTTATGTCTATTCAAAACAGTTGAATTTTCTTCAGAGAAAAGTAGATAATCCTGATCCTAACACAAAAAAAAACCTTGTACTTTAGAGACATTGCTTCCAATTATTATTTTTTCCACACCAGTACTCATTAGCTGAATTAATGTCTAACCTACCTGGGTTTGTTTCAGTAGTTGAAATACTTTGCATGTATAAAGATTGTACCATTTCTCCTTTTTTTTAAATTTTATTTCAATTTAGCTGGGACAATTCAAGTTCCTGTGGAAAGTACCAAAGTACCAATGCAACATTTCTGCAGGAAATTTGACAGGAGGAGGGAAATACTGCTAATAATGTCTCAGCATTGACTGTATTCTGTAATCTTGTTTCCTCACTCTTTCCTGTGTGGACCTCAGCTGCAAATACTATAGACTTTTTCTTCCTTGCGGCCCACACATTTATGGATCTTGCTTTTAGTCCCTTAGGGTGAGAAGAAGGGTCTTCATAAAACCCCATAGGTTCTCCTGCCTTCCTTATTATTCCTATCTGGCAGTTTATGTCTGTATTTTTAATATATATCTAAGGCAAGCAAGCATAATTCTGCCAACATGAACAGCTGCTGGTACATTGTGATTCATTTTTATGATAAGAGCCATTGTAAAACGTCCCATTTCTTTAGACATCATCAAACTCTACCATCAAAGACTATATGGTCTGCTTTGGTATTTATATATACACACTTTGACTAAGCATCTACAAAACATCTTATCTCTGGCACTGCTTACTAACCTTTGTAGAGCAGCCCATGCCCTATAAATCAGGTTTCTCATTATTATGTTCTGTCAGTGCCACTCAGTTACACAACAAATCTGGACATGTCTGTAATGACCTCCAGATTTTTATTGGCATTTTAGCTGCTTTGGTTCCATGGGCCAGTAATGGGTGAACGCCACATGCCAATAATGGTTATGTAGCACACAGGTTTTATAATGGGCTATTCTGAAGTCTGTAGTGACAGAAATGATTTTTTTTTTACAGATACTTTCAGTCACAATGTTTTTTGTTAACACATGCTGTGTTGTTGTCTACAACCACGTCTACAACCAGGACACATTGTTCCTAGCTGTTTTGCCATGCCTGATATTTAGATACAATTTATGCTCTGCCTAATACCTGTTGTACTATCATCTCTGTAATGCAGATCATCATGTTTGGTCTGCTTTGTCCCCTCTCTTCTACGAGATTTAGTGATGTTTTGGCACTACTGATGTTTTGCCATTAACGTTGGGATAGGGGTAAGTTCTGTGCAGCTTGGGAAGCAACCTGTATATAATGCTGTCCTTCCGCATTTTAGATTCTCTCACTGGTGGAGACCTGCAGCTTTCTGGGGCTTGTTTCACAATAAGAAAAACATTGCAAGGCAATGTCTGGAAAATATTGTCTGAGCAAAGAAGGGTTATACTGCATGCAGGAGTCAAAGGCTTAACTTCTCAGATGTTAAAGGCTGTGTGCATTGCCTTCATCGTACTTGGAACATATTAACTAGCGTATTGGCTAATATGCTAATATGCTAACATGATTGGTTGCACTTTTAGGCCTAAAAGACTCTAATTACGGCATCCCTTAAGCAAGACTTGCTTAAAGGATTCTGTACAAATTTCTATCCTTCTTAAATACTAATTTAAGAGCAGCATGTTGTTTAATAATTAAACAAAGTATTCATTTTGGAACATTTTCGACAGGTAAATTATTTAAACTCTTTTAAGCAGATTGTTAAAAAAGTGGACCCCTTGAAAAATAAATTCTGTTATTTCTGTCAATACCAGCTAAACCAACACTTAGCAAACATGTGCCCGTCAGTATGATGAAGGGGAAGCCAATTTAGATTTTCTGCAATGATATGAGATGTTGCTTCCATCCTTTTCTTGTATACCTTAACATTGTGGAATGTTATGCCGCTTTGAATGGTCACGTGACGATGTTCAAGCGTTACAGAACCTGACCAAAATTGCAGTGAACTATCGCTGCCAGCAATGATCTACTACCCCGTCATGTGGGGACATAATAAAGCAGGTTTCTGGATCATTGACAGCAGGTCACGCAAATAGAAACTCTGCTGGCCGTGGCAAGTAAGGACTTGCTGAGTATGACCATGTTCACGGCGTGCCCTGTTTGGTGTATCCATGTTGGCAAGTCTTCAGGTAATAATATATCACTCCCTTCTGCTGGAAACTGGCAAAATCTAACTTTATGGGCTACTTCAAATGTCGACCATGTTCATGGCATTTATTTTAGACCTCCCATGTAACAATCTCTGAAAATCTCCAACTAGTGAGTCTTTTTGGTTTGCTGGTTTAATAAAAGTATCACTGAGATTTTGTGAAATTAGAAACTCAGCACCACAGTGCTGACAACAAAACCTGATGTTCCTCTGTGATATTTCAGCTACTCAAGCTAGCAGTCAAAGACGTATCTGTGATCCTCTCAAACAGTGTTTTCTACAATGCAAATGCATTGTCTAAAGTTATTCTGATGTCATGATATCCCTTCATTGCTCACAGTCGGAGAGAGAAGTTCCCATAGATTGATCTCTGTTCTCGTTGAGAAAATCAATTTCTGTGATTATGCAATGTAGTTTACTACAGTCAGAGAGACTTTAGTGAAGTTATTTACAATCCTGGTGTGCCAGTAGATAAATATAACCTATTTATTAAGTTCTGTGAACTGAAAATTGACCTAATTCCTTCTTCCTCTTTCACCATGAGTTTTCATTCCTAAATGAAACCAGTTGTGAAGGCATTGTTTTTGGCCAATGAATCCAGAAAGAAATGTTCATTTATTTTTCTGGTATTTCTAGGTGTTGAATGTCATCAAAACTCTTTAGCAATTTACAGTGAGGGAGGAGAAAAAAAGGAGTAATTTACGTCCTTTGCAAGTTGTTACACCACTGCAAATGTGTATGTCTTTTACACCCTTAGCACTGATAGCGTTGGAGACATAACATTTCTAGCAGTTTTGAAGATGGCATCCACCACTCCCGAGGATCCCTCACTTCATAGTGGTGCCATCAGTGATTTTCCAGGTGTCATTCCCAAGACTGCCAATGACAAAAGTATTAACTGAGAATCTCAGGCGGCATATAAGAATATCTTCTGAAAAAAGCTGGAACAAGCCAGTCAAGAAGTCAGGACTTAAGACGCTCCTTCTTGCACTAAGGAATAAGGTTGTGTTTGGTCATGGAGTTGTTTGTTCATTTTGGAGCACGAAGGAAACGTTGACGTGTTCCCATGGCATAGGGAAACTGAATTACAATTAGTGCCATCAAAACCAGAGGATGCTAAGAGCCAGGACTGGAAAGGTTTTCCTATAAATTGAGCATTCATTTTAAGAGGCAGTAAAGAGTGAGACAATGTGGTGCCATTTGATGCCTCTAGAGGCTGCATTTAAATCTTTTATTTCAGTTTTAATTGCGTTATTTCATGCATAATTTGCCTCTAAGAGGCTAGGACATTTCTAGAATAAATACTAAAATTTAGATTGCTTTGTGACAGGAAGGGAAAAAAATATTCTTATAGCTGGTTATTTATTTCTTTGTTTAGTACTTCACATAATACATCACTTTCCATCTGCATCTGCAGTATATTATAAAGTAAAAGCTTTTTTTTTTAAAAAAAATGCCCTTAGTAGATGGTCCCATGTCATAAGAGACCTCCTTAAATAACAAAGATGTTGTCATCTGTCAGGTACTCTGACTACTCACAACATTATTGATCGAGATAAAAGTGTAAGACAGTTACCAGAAAGTGGAAAACTGAATCAGAGGATGGGGAAAAAAGTGAGAATTAATTTAAAATTATTAAAGTGAATCATTAGGCCTGTGCCATAAAGTATCAGTCTGGGGAACTGTGACCTATTCAAGGTTATTCCCAGTGTCAGCTATGAAAATAGCAGAACTGATTAATGGCACCAGGTGCTGTGATATAGTCTGGATTAGGTCTGAGGAATAGTATTTTCAGATGACTTTTTAAAAATAATGCATTGATGTATATGTCTACATGTTATTCTGCTCTGCTAAAATTTTAACATAAATTGGGCCAAATTCTCAATGTTGCTTTACCCCTCTTTGTCCCAGCAGGCATAACAAAAACCCTACCTGCCATTCCTGCTGGTTGCCCTCAGTGTGGGAGACGAGCCTGAAGGCTGAGGCTTCGCAGAGCCGTCCACCGCCCACCGCTCCAGAGTCCTAGCTCAGCAGCGCTCACAGAATTTTTAAATTTTTATGGCAATAAAATCTAATTCAATTTATAGGATTTTCTCTTCCTCTCTTTTGCATAGGGGTCTGCTCTGTTTTTTTCAGAAGAGTATCTCCCTGAAGAAAATGCTTTCTTCAGGGACTGTCATGCTCTCTATACCACTTGAAGACATCCAGGAAATCAGTTGATTCAAGAATCCCTATTCTGGTAGTGAGCAACCAGATTAATTCTTAGGTTAGTATGATTCCTGAGGCAATTTCGCAGGGGGCTATATATAAAGTCATTTAATGTCAGTGGCATATAAGAGTCAAAGTAATTACCTACTCTCTGCTGTCAATGGAAAAAGGTAAGAACCTCTATAGAATAATTTAGCCCATCCTAAGCCATGCACATTTAAGTCAGCATCTGGAGGTGCCTATTTCTTTTCCCTGATTAAGAGCTATTTCCAGGTGGAAAACAAACTGAATTCCAGGTGGGAGTTGGATGCCTAGCTAGCTAATCAAGAAGGTTAAGTTTTCAACTGTATCTAGGCGTCTTAACCACATAAATTAAAACAACTAAAAGGCTTCAAAAGGAGTTAGGATCCAAGTCTGATTTACCTCCCTTGAACCCACTGTGTACCTCTGCGTACCTAAAGGCTTTTTTAAACTATGCCTTTGACTTTGCAAATTTTACCTTACAGTTTATTTTTGGAAGTGAGCTGGACACTTTGCCCTAAATTTTTTTACAGCATTTGAATATCTTTCTACTGAAGATGTGACAGAGAATTAGCATCATTTCCACCTCTAGCAGGGTTCAGGCAGCTTCACTCCGATCTTAAATCCGGTGTCTGGTGTTCTGGTTACTGGCTTTAAGTCCTCTGCCAGTGGAGAACACAAGGGTCAGGCAGAATTCAGGGCCAGCTCTTTTGGGTCACTGTATCCTCTGGCTCACTGAGTCACAGAAGTCACCAGCTTCTATGCAGGCTGAAATATTTATTTTTCCCTCTTTTTTCTTTTGCAATTGCAGATTTGAAGTTACGTTTGGCTTTGCTTGGAAGTTCCTCTCCTTAGATACTTCATATCTATGAAACTGCTACTGAGTAACGACAAAGTTAGAAATTATCATAAACCCTTCAGTACTGATGAATAGTTTACCTGAGGAATCCTTACTGGCTCAGAAGGGGCAGAGAAAAAAAGGTTCAGAGAAATGGGAATAGTTACGTCATGATTTGTTTTTTTGGTGTGTGAAACCAACAGCTTCTTCAAGAGCACCTTGCCTCCCAGGCGCGGCCCGCCGCCCGGGCCGCGGCTCGCCGCGCCGCAGCGCACAGCAGATGTCAGGCTCGCACCGCCGTGCAGGCGGCGGGCTCTACCGCAGGCTCTGCGGAGCCGTGCTGCCGGCCGGCGATGGCAACCGGCAGGCTTCTACGCAGCGGTACGGCAGGTCTTTCCTTTGTCTCCCTGAAGGTAAGGTAGTCTCTGGGTGGGAGAGGCAGTCGAGATGATTTGCTGTTTTCTCTATAATCTTCTTTCCAAGTTCAGCCACTTTCTCACTTGGTTGGTCCATATTATACTTATGCTGTCAGACTTTCTCTGGCTTCACAATACATCAACAGTTCAGTGGCACTTCTTTTTAATTAAAAAATCATTTTTGCAGGGGGTATTCGATACACAAAGAGAGTGTGGAAAATGTGCAGACTCATGCCCTGGTTTTAATTTTCTTCTAAACATAGTAAATGAGTAGAACACACCTTTCATCTCACTTTCTATTTGCAAAGTTATTAATATAATGCAGCAAAGCCCCTTCCTTGATATTCCTTTTTCTGAGTCCTAGACCATCAATCTCCCTCATTTTCTTGACCTTCCTACACCTTCTCAACCAGAAATAGTGGAGGTTTGGGAAGATCCTGTAGAACACTCCTGACTGTCCAGCTCTAACTACATGAGACCTCAATGAGGCTATTTGCATAGGAACAATTGAACATACACCTATGTGCTTTGCTAGTTCATGAGTCTAGCATGAATTCAGTGATTAGACAGGAGCTAGGAATGTTATTGCTTGAGAAAACCTTTTTTAAAATCAGCCAACAGATAACACTGCAGATACAAAGAAAGAAATTATATATGGAGTGGAGTTAATGCTGAAAATTAGGATGCCTTAATGCACTTAAGCCAGAGCTCTGTATGAATACCCTATATATTATGCCAGGCAAATGTGTTTTGATGCAGAAGTGGATTTATTCTGGTGAATATTTAGCCTAATGTTTATCTGTGAGTTAGGCATCCATGCTGGAAGATATCCTGTGACTACATATTTTGTTTATGAAATAGCAAGGCCTTTCAGAGTTTATTTCAATTTTTCATGTTACTTTCAGAACTAATACAGTAAAACAGAGTCTATACTTGACCAGGGCTTAAATAAGATTTTAATTTTTTAAAATACTGCATTTTTAATTAACTTCAACTTCCCCTTGTCTTTGTGCTCATTTGGTGAAGCTCACACTGTCATGACAGTGGTTGACAATAATAGATAAAGTGTTGTAGATAAGAATGAGGTTGATACATTTTACATGAAAGCCCTAAAGCAACTGGGTTTTTAAATCAACTATCTGACTGGGACTGCTTTCATTTTGCTTTTTAGCACCTCATTAGGATTACTGCAATTTTCTTGCAGTACTAAACTGCTGCCCCAGTCACAGCTCATTTTACTCCTCTAATGTCCAATTACTCCGTTGTCTACTGAAAATTATCATATTTTCATTCCACAATAATTTAATTAAAGTATTTCATTCTAGAATATAAATCAGCAACATAGAGCAGCATCATGCTGCATCCTCCCCTTACAGCTCTTTGGAAGCAGCACAGCTGTCTCGGCTTGCGGAGAACACCAGGAGAGTTTGTGCCTGAGAGAACACCATCGGGCTGAAGTTGTTACACTCTTTATGCCTTCCTTGCTTTTAAATGTCACTGAGGGCCCTACCACATTTTTACCTTTCTACAGCCCCAGAGCAGTAGCAACACCTCTGCAATGTGCCCAGAAATCCTGGATGAACATCCAGGTTCCTCTGACTATGACACAGCACACTCCTTTTGGATTGGGCTCCCTTTAAGTTTAGAATTGTGGTACCTCTCTTGGGCACAGACCCTCAGCGTGCCTTTTCCTATCTGTCTCCCGCAGCTCCAGGCACCAAGGTACAAGCAGTTTCAGCAATCCTCAGTACTAATACCTGGGTTTTGCAAACACTTACTAGCATGCTTGGATGTAGACAGATGTGAAACCCCATCACAATCAATGGGTTACAAAAGGTAGTGGAATTCCTTGCGTTGAGATTTAAGCACAGGAATATTTATAGGATGAGGACAGCTAACGTACTTTTTTCTTCCTCAAGGAGAAATATAATTATTCTTATTTGAAACACTTTTCCTTGACATTAAAATTTGTTCTTGTTGATCCCTGCCCCTCGGGAAAAAAAACTATCTAAAAACTGGGATGAGTACCAAGACAAGACCAGGGTTCATGCACTCCGGTTCCTGCCGCTGAAGCAGAATGTGCGGTCAGTCCACAGACCTCTCTGCCACCTAGTTTCATAAACACAAAATGAACAGCTTACATTTGTGAGCCCTCTGAAGCAAATCTCAAATGAGAGCCTTTTGAAAAAAATACTTAGGAGAAGCTCAATGCCAAAATATTTCAATAAATAATCTTTTGAAATGAGGTAAAGGAAAAAGTGAACCTGAAAGGTGAGTCCCTCATACAAATCTCCATCTGTGAAGCGCTTCAGTGCTTGGCTGGACAAGGCCCTGAGAAACCTCATTACACTTTGAAGTTATCCTGGCCTCAGGCCGTACTTGGACTATCACCTCCAGACATCCCTTTCAAGCCAGACTTTTATTACGATTCTGTGAATGGGGCACAATATTTTATGTTTCGTAATAGAGCTAGACCTGACTAGGTCACGCTCTGATTTTTCCCTTTTATTTTCTTCACTAAGGGCATTGTCTTCCTCTTCCCATATTTTTCTGTTAAATCTTGGACATAAATCCATCCCCTTTCACAAAGGATGTACGTTCATTTGTGAATTTGCCCTTATTCTTTTAAAATGTAGAATTTTCCTTACTCAAACGGACTTTGTCCTGTGGGAGAGTAGCCTTGACTTTATGCATACTAACTTTGGCTTGGGCAGACTCACCCTCAGACTGGTAAGACAGCTCACTCAGGATTGGGATATACTTGTGCTATTGCCAAAGATCCCAGAAAAGGATCTGCATATTATGGCAAGAATTTTTCTCGGAACTGAGCAAATTCTTTGGAATCTGATCAGCTATGTATCCTGTCAAATGTGGCTGGGACATAGAGGCCACTGAGAAAGAACCGATTTACTGACAGCAATCCACTAGGGAGGAAAATACCCCTGTTACTGGGTGCTCCCAATAATCATTACATAGTCTGATAAGATAGAACAAAACTTTGGCACAACAGAAAGCCTTTCCATGTGGCATGTACGTCAGATGTCCTCACTGCAGCTAGGAAACCAAGGTTAGCTAGAAAAAAATGATACTTCATGGGAGGTTGTAGCTGTGGAGAAATGGGTTGGAACACAGTCTCTGAATCTGTATTCTTACTTTTCTTATATACAGTTTATACATATATATGGCTATATTCTTGCCTGATATGTACTTATTTATTAAGTATACTTATTCTTTCTTGTCAAAAGTAGCTGAGACATTCATAAAAGAATGTGAGAGCATTAGTGTATCAGAATCTTAATGTTTTTGTCCAACATATTTATCACATTATTTTTCATAATACAGATGGGATAGGTGTTCTTTGACTATGGCAGTAACTTAAGCTATGATCAGAGTAACACTGCTGGTTTTTAATTACAGTAACAATGAGCAGGGGTAAGCACTAAAGTTCTGTATCCAAAGTTAATTTTTGTATAGGATGTCAATACATAGAAAATATAATTTTTCCATCCATTAATGCCTTTGAGGAAAGAAAACCATTCTTCTAATGAGTAGAGGCTTTTTTTTAGAAACAAAACTTTTATTTCATAAAATCAGACTCCCTCATCTATTCATAGTATATATTTATTCATAGTCCAGACTGGAATTTTTTGGGAGGAATATGTGTTCTTTTTTAACACAGGTTATTTTCAGCATTTATTAAATTCAGACACTGTTGAATACTTTTCACTGGAGACATGAATTTTGATGATTTTTGTCCTCTTTTCCCTTCTCTCTTTTTAATCTAGGTGGCCATCATGGAAACAAATCCATAAGAATAGGTGGATGATGAATAGATCCGCTCAGTGATTGACCAAGGCAGTGGTCAAAATCCAGAGTACCAAATCAGCTTACTGTGGTGACGATTAGCACACTATAAAAATGTTGTCTGATGAGCACCTTCTATTCTTAGACTCCAACACAACATGACATTTCCTCAAGCCAGGGCAATTGAAATATGAGACTGTAGAATGAACTTGACATGTGGGGGAAGGTGCACACTGGAGAGAAAAGAAAAGAAAGAAGTGACAAGGGGTATTGTGATTAGGCTCATGAGAACTATAGTGCATGATACAGGTAGTGTAAGTGGTTATTTTTGGGTACCCAGTGTTGAAGTTAAGTGGATGCAATCTGGACCTTAGCAGCTGTTAAAACTTCCAGTTGCATACATAAGAGAAGAAGATCTATATATGAAATACCAATGTCTGTAGTCTCTAGTATAAATAACATTTTAAATCCCCCCAAATACCCAAACTCACAAAAGACGTGATTTCATAACTGATTTTCCAAAGGATTACGAAGTCGCACAGTACCAAGCAGTTCAGCTGTGCTTTAGCCTTGATTTGCACGGTAGCAGTCCCAAGAGTGCAAGTCTGGCAGCCAGTAACTTTTTGGAAGATAAACAATGGGTCACCAGCAGATCCTGCACCTTGCCACCATTTCACTTCACCTGCTAAGTTTGTATGGCCTCCAAAATAATCTCATATAATAATTACAGCTGCTGGAAAAAATACAGTGAATTGCATTATGTGGTTAGTTATTTGCAGGCTAAATAACATTGTTAGTAAGTGGGCAGAATTACAGGAACACCATGACTCTGATATCAGCAATAAGGAAGAGATCTAAGAGAAATCTTTTTTGTAACCTACATACAAACCTATGAGGAACCAGATCTTTCCAGTGCTACAGTGCTGGCAATCTCAGTCTCAGAAAACATTCACGTCTGTAAGCATGCTGCTGCATGTTGAATTGACACTAACTTAAATAATATCCCACATGCGATGAGTTGCAGACCTTTATGCCAAGGTATGGCTGAGGTAGTAATGTATAGCAAATAAGTTATCACTTGCATGTTTAATGTAATCTCTCCATCACGCTGGTCCTTTCTCTTCCTTTCGGCATATACACCTAGCCTAAAAAAGAAACTGTTTTGATTAAACAGCATGTGTATTTGCTTTTTATGTTGTTTGGCCAAAGAAGAGGTGCATGAGAGGAAATGCAAAAACTTACACAAAAGCTGTTGCAAAGAGAAAGATCTGTATTCTGTAATTTTTGAGGAGAGGGCAAGTGCTAGTGAGCTCTGATTGCAATAGGAAAGATGCAGATTGGACATTATGGAAATTTTCTGACTATATAAATAGTGAAGCACTGGAGCTTGTGGAGTTTCTATCCTCAGAGGCTGTAAAAAATAAATTAGCTAAACATCTATCAAAAATAGTATGGGTATAAACATCTATCAAAAATAATGTGGGTATAATTGACTTTCCTGTGGGGCACATAGGTGACTAGATGACCTTTCAAGGCCTTTTCATCCCTATGACTCTGTAATTATATGAAGCTGCTATTTTTAAAACACACCTCATTGTTCCGTTATATCTTAGCAAGGAAAGCAATTATTTTGTACAAATACTCCATCCAATATTAGATCAGATGTAAGAATTACAGGGAATGAAACTGATTTCTGTGCTGGAACTTACAAGACAACTGCAAGTTAACTGCAAAAATAAATCAAATACAGGTTATCAGTGCCACAGAAACACGATGGTTACAAATGGATTACCAAACAAGCATCAGGACCTGTAGAGTACACATGTGGCACCACTTCCAAGTGCAAGGTGGATGGAGAATATTCTTTGCGGTCTAGGCTCAAACCCTTTGGGGTATAACCATGAAGAAAAAGGCTGTGGTTAGCTGAAGTGTTTGAGCTCCTGCAGATATGGCCAGGCAGGTTACTGTTCTACCAAACTGCTCCACCTGTCCCTTCGGATGAAGGTACCAGTCCTCCTGCAGTTCAACAGTTTTTCTGATTACCTATGCTGTAATCTTTAATTATTTATACAAAGTGAAACTATGCCGTCTAATATTCCTAAAAGATGGGATGAGGGTGTTTCATGTATGACTTTTTTTGTGTCAAAGGAGGGAACTCATTTTTTTAACTCCCAAAGTGTGAGATCCATGCTTAAGTCACAACCCCTTTTAGACTGTCTAATTGCACTCTGGACACACAGCTGGAGCTGTTAAACTCAAGAGGCAGGAGTACATATAAAAGTCGAACATTACAGAACCAAATATGCCTCCTTTAAAGCTCTAATCCAGTAGGAATTGGTTTCCAGGCCTTTGCTAGGCAAAATTTGCCCTACTATACACTTTGATTTATGTTTAAACAGTCAACAGAAAGCATTTGAAACTATGATACAGAGAATGCAAGATTAGAAGTGTTCCACAAAACCTTTAACATTTGGAGAGAAAAGGTTTTTTCTGAGCCAAGATGGCTCTCAAGAAGAAACAAATTATAGCTCTGCACTTGACTTGCTTTCTGTGAAGTATCGTCCAAGCACACACACTTAGGTATAATAATCTGCAATGTAATACACTATTTTATTTAGCAGCAAATAAAATGTGACCTCTTCACTTTAATGAAGAGAGATCTGGAAAACTTCCCATAAATGCATCTTTTCTGTAGACAAATGTGAGGAGAATACAGTACCCAGCTAATCAAGTACCTTAAACAATAACTCAAAGCTCCTGGCTTTTAAATCATCCCTACTGCTCTTCTAGCAACATCACAAGAAAGTGCTGCCAGCATCGGTCCTTAGCAGATAATAAAAAATTGTTAGCCATGGAAAATTCTGGACGCAGTGGATGTAACCAACATCTCCAGCAGGTGGTTTCTGAACGCAGGTACCAGTCTCATCTGTGGAAATTACTCTCGCCAGGAGGTTAGGAGATGCTTCTAGTTTTGATGGCCTCTAGAAAGCTGCCCCACAGAAGGCTGTTACGTTAGTCAAGAAGTAATTAAAGGATTCCAGATGTTTGAGAAGTGCTTGGTTTGGTGGAGCAGATTGACAATAACATTATTCACAGCTCTCATGCAGGGGAAGTCTAAACAAGGCAACCATGCCAAGTACTCAGATTTTGTGCAGTCAGCTTCAGATTGACTTTAAAAGAATAATTTTCAGAAAGTTACTGACAACAGAAAAGAGAGTTAAATAATCAGAAAGACTTTGCTTTAGATCAATATTAGGGTGTGAGGACATTTTTCTAATTTTTACAGAAAATCTGACAACAGTGTCATGATACTATTGGATTTTGTGCAATTATTTTAATCCAGATTCTCACACAATAAGGAATAGTATTTCATGGATGTTGATAAGTACCAGACATCTTTCCAAAAGTTTGGAACAGTGTTTCAGATAATCATCGAAAAGTGCAGATGTTTGTCCAAATGTATGTGAAACTTTACCAACCCATTCCTTCTCACCCTGCTAGATTAGTTAGAAAGATACTCCATTCTTTCTTTCTCTTTGAAAGCTTGCAGGAGCAAGGCTCCTGTCCCCAGGCAGAGCTTTGAGTCCAAACTGCTTTTGGAAGAAAATGCACTTATAAAAACATAGACAAAAGTAAACTCAACCTGTTCTGTAGTCAAAACCCCAAATCAAAATGTCTTTCCATGTTAGAAAACATTAAAATGATCTGAATCTTAAATGTTACGGTGAACTTCTTACTCCTGTGATTGGGTGACCCAAAACCTAGAGCCAAATATCCTGACTGAGCTTCATCATGGTTCAAATCTGGATAAGAATCTCGTTTTGAGATTTATAGCTTGGTTTTCTCTCACTAAAAAAAAACCCAACCAGCTGAAGTGTTCTGAGTTCTCTGCAGTGTGTTGGGGGAAGGAAAGTTTGGATCAATTTCTGACTCTACGCAAATCACTCTTTTGCCTCCTTCACATTTATTAAAATCCCAATAGAGTATGACAAATTGGATCAACTGTTTGACAGGTAATCATCTCATTGCGGATCGCCCACTGGTGCTTCAAAAGCATCCAGCTGAAACTCAGCCATCTCTTTTATCATCTGTAGCACACAAGAATATTATGAAAGAGAGAAACTAGTGCCAAAAAGGTGGGAGATGCCAGAGTTTTTATGAGAAATATATAAAGTGTCAGTTGCTAATGAAAAAGCCCGAAGCTTTTAACAGAGAATATCTTTTCCATAGATGTTTTATTCTGACAAATGTATGTTATAGACGAGTTGGTGATTTCTAGGAATTGTACAGTCCAGTGTTTACAAACCATTCTGAGGATGATACGCTTTAGCAAACTCTGTAGGATTTTAGACTAATATAATTGCTATTCTATAAGTGGTGGTTGTTCTTATTTTTTTCTCTTTTCACAAAAAGATGGAGCAGAAATTGGGACAGGAGTCCACTGGCTGGATCGGGTCTGCCAGATTGGGTCATGCAGGCAGGTGGCATGTCACTCAGAATTCAGATTCTGCTCAGGGGCAGGCAGGGCCCAGACAAGAGGGTGGGTGGATCAGAGGTGGAGGGATGGGACGGAGCAATCAGAGATTGGATATACAGGATGGGGACTTCCAGACTGGAGCCAAGCCATAAGGGAAAGAGAAATGTGGTTCTGCTTCCAGCCAAACCCTGGCACTCCTTCTGCCTCTTACTGACTCACATCAGGTCCTCATATGCTCCACCTTCAGCAGAGACGCAGGTTTAAACGTCTCCCCATGAACCCTGCAGGCTGCTTGTTTCTGCACTCACCCCTCAGCTCACCAAGGCTGTGCTGCCAGGGCTCAGTTCCCGGTTTCCTCACCTGCCTCCTTTGTAACCTTGGGAAAGTCACAAAGGAAGTGATCCTGATCCTCAGATTTAGGAGGTTAATTCTCACTCTCTCTGTTTCTTTGCATGCCCTAAAGTCTGTCAGCCTTGGCAGTACAGACCAGCTTGGTCTCATGCCAAACCTAGGAACACTAGGTGCCTTGTAATGAGCCTCACGCATACCAGGGGGATGGGTGGAGCATCAGTGTGAAATGCTGATGTCAGGGGTGGTTTATGTCTAACTCAAAGCCTTCAGCACTCAACTCTGAGACCGTCACAAGCTAAAACGCTAACCCACACATTATTCATTCTGCGGTTTCTCAGGTCATCACTTTGTGTGAGAACATCACTTTTGTACTTCAAAAGGGACAAAATAAATATAATTGTCATTAAAGAAGATGTCCTTAGCATTCTCAGCAGCAAGACAAATTCTTAAAGCAGGGTAACTAGAATTCGATGTTGGCTATTAATGGTAGAATTTCGATGGTGGTTATTTGTATGGAGAAGGTAATGCTGATGCTGTCTATATCAAGTCTCAAGGTGTAAGGAAGACTGAGTTAGCTAACAGAATGTGGATTTCTAGGAAAGCAGAAAGAAAGCACTGTAACTCTTTACATTTCTGTTTATAGTAGTGATGATGAGGGTCTCTGTTCTTCCAGATACTCTGGAGGTTGTCCAGGGTACACCACTTCCAAACACGCTTATCAGCTGCCTACCATTCACAGGTAAACTTGGTTTAATCCTGTGGACAAATTTTAGCAACAATCTTTCACTTGTGTTCATAAAAAGCTCTTATCTGGGATATATATGGTGCTTCACAGTCTCTGAATATTTTAACGTGCTGATGTTAGAGATGTTTCTTAGTATCAGTGTTCCCCTTAGCCCAAACCGTGTTGTTTTTCTCTTGGGTCTTTCTTGTATAAGATACTGCAACATATTTCTAGGACAGTGTACAACATTAGAATAAGTTGTTTTAGAGCAGTGGTCTCCAAAGTAGGGTGCATGCACTCCAGGTGCGTGCACATGCAAAGTGAGGTGCATGCACAACATGATCCATTGCGGTGCAGGAAGAAAATATTAGAACTTCAATAGTACATGTACATAACTTTAAAATAAATAAATATACATATATCAGGGGTGCACACCAAAAGGAGTTTAGAGACCACTGTTTCAGAGCACTTCCTTCTTGTGTTGGTGCTTTTTTATTTCCTATATAGACTTTGACTTGAAGTGGTACTGTACAAAGAAGTTTACTGGAGAGTTTTACACTCAGATGCACCATGTTCCAGTATTTTAGTTATCTTCTTCAATGACTCAATACTCATCTGCCTTGGAATACATCTTTAGTGGCTTGACCCAAAGGAACAGCTCTTTTCCCTGCTTCCAGGAAAATGATTGCTTGTAAATACAACATAAGGAATTAATTTGCATTAGTTGGCATAACTACTAAGAAGAAACTGAGAGGGGTTTTTTTACACCATGACCACTCTGTACTAAACAGTTTTAACAGGCATGTTTAATGATTACCCCACATTTAAGGCTGCTGAATGCAGAACCGTATTTAGCAATAGTTTATTACACGTGTGGGAGCTTCACTAGCTCTGCCGTTTTTATATAATTCTTCTTGTGAGGGAAGTACTTACCTGGCCTTAAATTAGCTAACTACAAGATGTTGTAGCACTATGAAACTCAGCACAGGCTGAAAAACCTCCTGTGGACAAGCACTAAGACTGTCAGTGAGTCCTGTGGAAGTTTAGCTACCAGCCTGTCTATAACTGGGACTGAAGCATAGACATTACCTACTGACCCAGCAGGGATGCTGCCAGCTGTGCTTCTGTCTGCCTTCCTCAAGACAAATTTGCAGTAACTGCATTTTCTCTTGGGTTTCGCAAGCTCCTGCTCACATAAGCCCAGGAGAAATCAAGCCTTACCTTGCAGGTCTCCAGTGTTAAAACTGTCTGTGGATTAGCTATAATCTGTGGAGGTACCGTGGGTTTCCTTCTTTGCGCAGCTACTGTTTTTATACAGCAGTAACTCCATCACATACATTTGCAGCTATTGGGGGTTTAAGCTACATGCAATTTTAGAGGTACTTCAATGATTCTCTTTTGTGTGGAAACATCTAGACAACAAACTGTTAAACTTTCCAGTATTTTTGCTCATTTATTCTACCCGTGTCTCACTTGTCCTGCTGTTGAGAAGTGTGTCACTGGGCACATAATAATAGAGCAGAAGTATTTAGACTTTTCTAGAAGAGTGTAATCTTCCGATGTGTTGTCTTCTGCTTTGTTATTGGTTCACACGGACAATGTGTTGATTTTGTTTAGGCCTACCTAAATTCCATAAGGAAGCTAAAAGTAGAGTTTTTCTGATGTAATCACTGTGTCTGTAGGAATACTTTTCTGAGCAAATGCCACATGACAGGGAGCCTTATTATCTTCTGGATCTCCCCACTTTACAGCCCTCCTTAGCTATTGACTCTGGATTTGGAATTGCAAGAAATGCCCAGATCTACCCCAACTCTGTCAGAAAGAGAAAGCACAAAAAAGGCCAAAGAACAGTATTTCCCATAAGATACAAGTGACTTCACATTTCAATTACAAGAATCAGTTACAGTGATTCTCATTGAAGGTATTATTCATGTAGTTGTGATGCTAGCATAAGGCCTAAGACTTTCACAGATTTGTTAGATATCATTTCTTGTGTCCTGAATTGCACCAAGATAGGTGCCTGGCTTGCTTTGGTTGTGGTGACTCCTGCAGTCCCCAGTCAGACTCCAAGACTGTGCAAATACAGATGGTACTTGCCCCAGAAAATTTATAATGTAACAAAACGTATGTTCATAGTACTGTCCAGAGATACAAATGTAGACATGGCCACGTAAAAAGCTAAGGTTTGATGTATTATCCTGAATAGGTTTGCTTCTTGTTAGAGGGGATCTTTTTCTTTTTTCTTGTCTTTGCAATTTTCAGCTCTGGGCTTTAGCGCATGCTGCTGCTTTCTAACTGGCCTGATCCCAAGCACTCTTGATCTTTATGAAACCACATCCTTCTCAGTCTCTCCATCATGAGAGTGCTCTTGTCACTTCTTCTCTGTTCAGCACTGGTTAGCCTGCTGCACTTAGCTCCTGCCCTCACCTGTGGACAGGCTGCCTCTTCATGAGCTACTCCCTCTGAGTTTTGCGCAGGAATTGTCTCAGGAGCAGAACTGATGAGGCAGCGATGGAAGGAGGGTATGAACCCCTGTGAGGATCCTCCCACAACCCTCTCTCCCAGGAAAAAAGAGCATGGATAAAAGTAAATGATGTAATAGCCTTTTCTGCCACAGAGCGGAAGGGGGACACAGATGTAATGTTGAAAAGGCAAACATCTTAGTAGATCTTTAAGATATCTTGATAAAAATTAGTGGCTGAAAGACACATGTTGCGGAGTGGAAACATCAGTGATATGGGGCAATCAAAGTGTAAAGAGAGCAGGTGAGGCACCAAGTTGGACTTGTTGAATTAAGCAGGCATGTGGACCAAATTCAGTTCTGGTATAATCATATAAAGAACACCAGCCCACCAGCTACTGAATTTGTCCAGTATTTCAGATCGCAACAAATGCAAAGGGCAAAGAAAGACATATTAATGGTTATTAGTGATATGTCAGCATACATTTGAGAGATACTTTTGAGAGATTCTTATTAATATTTAATTTGTGAATTAATGAATAGAACAAAGGTATATAATGTAAAGCACAGGAGAAAGTGGTTGTTACTTCTATTGTAGTTGTGGTAGATGTGGTACTAATAGCCTTTATTGTTGATATTATTAATCATGTATCTATTGTGATTACTAATAGTCAATAATCTGCTCACCTGTAATCTTACCCTGAATGGATTGTAATATACTATATAACTTTTATACAGTTACACATAAGACTAGTGGGGAAGGTCTTTTGTCATGGCAAGAAAAAGAATTTTTTTATATATATATATATATAAAATATACATGTTTGTATAGGCATATGTATAGTTTCTTTCCTAGGGAGGTGATGAAATGATGATACAAATGGTTTCATAGTTTAATTTTATTTCCAGCAGCTTCAATAAAAGGAAACAGAGTGATGGCAAAAAAAAAAAAAAAAATTAAGGAGCTGTTTGCCATTTTTTTTGATTGCTGGAAAATGACGAATGAAATTTCTGTAGCTAATTTGTTTTGTTACAGATGTTTCTAGTTCGTTTGGCCACATCCTAAGCAGGGGCAATTGCCATAGTGCCATTGACTTTCAAGTTGCAAGTCCTCAATGAGTCTAACAAATGACTCCTAGTTAAACGTGATTAGGAGCGATTCCTGCAGTGATACATTCTAAGAATCAAGGAACACACTCAGGATTTTTTAGACTTCTACAATAATAATGAAGAAACCATTCACCCCGTTGTTTGGTCAGCTGGGATCCCTTGTCTTGCCTGGAGAAAGAATCTGTTGTGGAGTTCCTAGGGGTCAATAAAGTTCTTAGTTTAAATGGGATGATGGGGGATGTAACAGAAGGGATACAAGAGCTATCAGTCTTCAAAGCATAGAATGCCGTTTGCTCTCAGCTTGATAACGTATTGACAGGCAGTATGGCTCTGTGTGCAATTTACACACAAATCAGCCACAAATTTTGAAGTACTTTAATGTGAGAATATTTGACTCATAAGTGCCCATGACCTATGGATTTCTAATAGTATCTGGAAATAAATGTAAACATTCTGAGCATGCTCTATCCCTACTTATGTATGAATTCAACTCAAGATTTTAGGAAAGAGTTAATAAAAGGACACAAATATGTGCAGCTAGCAGAGGAAGGCATGGGCTAAACTTAAACTCCACTGGATACGTGTAATGGGATTTGTGGCTAATGAGTACTTCGAAGTGTGTAATGATGTATTGCTAGTTAGGACTGGTCGTGCCATTTGCTTACACAGTAATGGAAGCAAGAACTCTGACTTTTTGTTCTGCCATAGAACAAAGCTAATCATAACTGATTATGCCAAGCTAATGATAACTAACCATACCAAACTAATAATTAGGCAAAATGATCATTAACTTGAGCTGCCAAGTGTCCTTAGAAAACCTGTTGTGGACTGGGATCCACTGAGATCCTGTTGCCATCAGGATCTGCACAGCTGCACAGTAACATACCTGGCAGGTGAGCCCTGGTTTAACGGCAGTGATTTACCAGTTACCCACCTCGGCCCCTGCTAGATATGACCATTGACTCCTTATTAGCTTAAATGGCTCATAAAATGGGCTTGTGTTCAGATTCTGCGTTGTTAATTGCTGAGGCATCCTATTCTAGCACTCCTTTGCCAGGACAGAGTGAGATGAGTTTATGCACAGCTAGATCACTGACGTAGCTACAGCTACAGCCAGCTACAACTGGCTCTACCAAAACAGCCTGCTCAGGGAGAGAGATAAGGAGCAAAATTAACTAATCTCAGACTAATCCAAATACTGAAGGTATGAAGGACCTTGTTACTTTAAAAGTAAAGTACTATTTTGTTCATTCTAGACATTAGCAACATCGAAGATCATCTCAACTCATTCAGCACAAGACTTAAGCAGAATTTCTTAAGGAAGGACTATTCTACTGAAGATTCAGGTCTTTTTAGTCCTCTTACCCTGCAAGCATCGTATGTCAGATTCCTCAAGAGAGAACTACATGAGGTGCTGAGGAAGCGAGGGTGCTGCCTCCCCTGTCCTTGTCCCTCTCCCCATCCCTGGCCCTCATCACTGTTGTATTTCATAATGAGACGTTGCACGCTCCCACGACACCGTGAAGGGGAGAATGCAGTCTTGGATCAAGGTACCACTTAGTAGTAGGCACGATGCGACGAAACTGGTGCAAAAAGGAGGCAGAAGAAGATAGCGGATACTACACCACCTGAGGTAGAAAGCAAGGTGGATGTGTTAACTCGGGCCCTCGGTTCTCCTCTTTCACCAGACTTTTGCTCATAGTGCTGCTCAGGGCCGCCTGAAAGGCCCGTCGCCGAAAGCCCGGCGGACCTCACGAGCTGTACAACAGCCTGGTAAAATCCTGGCCCCGGCTTAGAGTCAGGCTGGGGGCGATGGCGCAAGCACCCCGTCACCCGCCTGCGCGCAAGCTGACGCTTACAGCGCGCCCCCCCTTACACCGCGCAGGTGGGGGCCCGCTGGCAGGAGGGCACCCGCGGCGCGGGTGGGGAGCGCGGCGGGGGCGGGCGGGGCCGGGGGGGCAGGCTGCACGGCGGGGGGCGGCGGGGTCGGGCGGGGCCGGGGGGGGCAGGCTGCGCGGCGGGGGGCGGCGGGGGCGGGCGGGGCCGGGGGGGGCAGGCTGCGCGGCGGGGGGCGGCGGGGGAGCGGCGGCCCGCCAGGTGGCAGCAGGACCCCGCGGGACGGCGCTGCCCGCCGCCGCCGCGCGGCCGCGCTGCTGCTCCGCCGCCCGCGCAGCGGGGCTGCCCCCGCGGGGCCGCCGCCCCGCGCCCGCCCGGGGCGTGGGGGGGAGGTCGGGGCGCAGCTCTCCCCCCGCAGAGACAAGGTCGGACCTCGGGGGGCTGCGCGGCGGGCGCCGCCGGCCCGCTGCGGGGGGCGTGGGGCGTGCAGCTCCGGGTTTGAACTGGGCTCGGGAGCGCGGTGGAGGCCAATCTGCTGCGCGTTAATCTGGTGCAATTAGCGTTATAACCCGTGCCAGCTCAAGCCGCACTAAAGACAAAGCTTTATGCAAATCGCCCCCCCCTTCCCCATCCCCCGCTCCGGGGACTGACGCTGTTTCCCAGCCTGTTTTTAATGATACGGTACGCGGAGTAACTTAAAATTAATTATAAGGTTCTTGACTAAAAGGAAGGGGGGAGGCGGTGTCGTTAGGCGGGTTTGGTTTTCGGAGCCTTGGCCACCTGCGCTTGGCAGCGGTGCCCGGCTAAGGGTGCGGGCGGTAGTGACCGGGCTGTGGAGGCTTCTGCAGCTCCACTTTTTGGGCAGCTGTGCGGGTCGGAGAGCCCGGCTGCCGCGGGCAGCGGCTGCGGAGCCCGGCTAAGGTACGGTCCCCGGCCGGGCGAGGCGAGGTGAGGGCGCGGGGGATGGAGGGCAAGGCTGGCTGCGGGCTGGGGAGCACCCGGCAGGGGGTGGGCGCTGTCTCCTTCCAGGTGGAGGAGTGCTTTTTGGGGTGGAGTGTGTGTGTGTGTGTGTGTGCGCGCCCGTCTGTGGGGGGTTTGTAGGTCTCCTGGCTGGGGCTCCGAATTTTCGTCTGCAGACTCTACTTTTTTTGAAGACCTACATGATTTCTTCCCCTAGAAGCTGGCTCGTTGCTTTCTGGCATACACTTATCTAACCCCCACCCCTGAAGATAAATGTTTCAAAATACTGAGAGGACGTGACTACAAAATGCACTGTTCTGTGGGGAGGACAGCAGGAGGGATGTGAGGGCTAGTGAAATCCTTAAAAATAGAGCATCTAGCATGAATGTTGTTATACAGAGTTCTGTCTAATCTAGTCGCAGGAAAAATACTAAATGGGTCTTTTTGACAAGACTTTTATCTGCATCTCTCTCTTTCTTTTACATCTTTCTGTTTGTCTCCTCCATATTCTGCTTTTATTACAAGAAGTGTGTTAATTCGACATGTCAACGTTGCTGGCTTCAGACTGCACCACTGTAGGAACTCTTTTTTACAAAACTAGACTGAAAAAATTCCCCCAAACCTCCACTTAACGGCACAACTGGTATGTATAAATAAAATCTTCATTTTTTAAAATGACGTCGATGTGGTTTACTCTGTAGCCTCAGTAATTTAAACAGCACCTATCTGCTGCAGATAGAGTTGCTATGCACGTCTCTACTAGTGAGTTTGAAAATTCGAACCCGGCTTTGATTTATTTCCTTTCTATCAGTGATTAATGCGCCGTAATTAGCTAATCTCAAAGCCATTATTTACAACTGGGGCAGACAAAGGGAAAAACTGATGATCCAGCACTTAAGTCGGTTTGAAATTATGAAACGGAAAGAAATGTTTAGGTCTCGGCTCGGAACCGGACAGCCCAGCCGCAGGGTTTTAAATAATAATAATAATAATAATAATAATAATAATAATAATAATAATAATAATAATAATAATAATTTTAGTTAATCCGTTAATTCTAGCTGGTATTTTTTTCGGCCGAAAATGTTCTCGCATCGCCTCTGAGTTAAAAAAAGTAAGCATCTGCTGGGAGTCTTCTCTCTCCCCCTTTGTTGCTGTGTCAAGGAGAGGAACTAAATGTGTGCTGCCCAAATGCGCTGGCGGTGGGGACGGACGCGGAGGAGGAAGCCCACGGCTCCACGCGCGGTGGGGCGCAACCCACGCGTGCCCGCGAGGGGGGGTCCGCCCGCGGTCGCCGCTCCCGCCGCCCCCAACCCCGCCCGACCCGGGCGCCGGGTGACCCCGAGTGGGACGGGGTTGCTGGAGGTGAAGAAAGGCTGGGGGCGGCGGGGCCCCCCGGGCCGCGGCCGCCTGCGGGCCGCCCCTGCGGAGCGGTGCGCGGCCCGGGGCTGCCCGCCGTGTCCGCCGGCTTCCGCAGCGTTTCGCGGAAGAGTCTCGGCTCCGTTAAATCCCGGGGTTTTTCCCTTTCTCTTCCTTTTTGACTGTGGGAATCTGGCTTTCTAATAATATCCTGATCCCCCACCATCACCACCCCGGGAAGACAGGGAAGCTTTCGTTTGATCTGGAAATGGGAGAGGAGGCGGGAAATAAAACATCTATGAAAATAGCAGGGAGGGAAAGAAGCAATTCCATTAGGAAATTTAAATATAAAAAAGAAGAAAAACAAAACCCGAGGGGTGCTGGGAGAGGGGCAGAGCAAAGGTGCCTGGTGTGAACAGGCGCTGCTTGTCCAAGAGAAGAGGTGCAAATGTTCTTTGTTCCGAGGTGCCTTGCCAGAGGCGCACGAAAATCATCATTATCGTCAAAAAATATTAGCACTTACAGGAAGAAAAAAAGGAGGGGGGGGGGGGAAGCTAGCAAAGCAGAAACCTTGGGGGATGTATATTAGAAGCTAAACAGCTTCCCCACCCTGTTTATCTTTCCTGGGGGGAAAAAAATCTGCAACCTTACCAGTTGCTACTCGCTCTCCCCCTCGCTCCCTCCCCCTCGCTCCCTCCCAAACAAACAATGAATTACTGATGACTGCCCCGTGCCCGCTGTAACGCGGCGACACGGAACAAACCGGGAGGGAGCGGGCACGGGAGGGAGGTGAAGCGCTGCGGGGATACCCAGGGCAGCGCGGGACTGGCCCCCCCTTCGCCAGGGCCGAAATCTCCTCTTCGCTTTTCTTCTTCATCTTCTTCCTCCTCTTCTTGGCTAATGGAGGATTGATTGAGACATATGAGTTATGCCTGATGCTACTTAGCCCTTGAAAAAAACGAATCTAGTCTCTAAACTCCAAAGAATTTTGCATGGGATTTTGGTTCTGAGAAATGCCCCTGTTTGTCCTAAATCCAACCACAAGGGAGGAGGGGGGAGAGTGGGGGGACATCTGTTTAATTCGAAGCAATAAATACGCCGGATCTGTGGCTGTTTGGGGGTTTCCATTTTTAAAGATGATTAATCCCACCTCCACCCCCCTTTCCAATTCGACTGTAAAGAAATGGATTAGGAATGGTATCAAGAAGGATTATTCATTTATATCAGACAGATGGAGCTGTACAGTAGGGCTTCAAAGAAACAAAGAAAATGGTCTCTAAATGGTTGTTTGGCATGAATTATTTGGTGGATTTGCAAACAAGCAAGGCGAAGCACTGTACAGCAAGATGTAGGGGAAACCCATCTGGCACCTTCCCCGTCCCTGTCTGGGGCCGGAGGGGTTTCCAGACAGGTAGCGGCAGAGGCGCTGGGCAGACCTGGCCCGAAGGGGGAGGATCCGTGAGCATCAGGCTGCTCTTTCCCCCGACAGCCGAGAGCCTCCAGCCTGCCCAAGCTGCGCTGCCCCGCGGCCGCGGCCCCGGCGAGGCCTGGGGCTGGGCTGGGGACGGCACCTGCGGGCCGGGCCGGGAGTGCCGGGGGGTACCGGGGCCGCCGGCCTCAGCACAACCGGGCCTCTGTAGGCTCTGGCGGACAGGTCTCACAGGGCACGGCCCTGGCGGGGTCCTGCCTGCCCCCCCGGCACCCCGCCCAGCTCCCCTCCTCCCCACCTCACCCCCTCGATTCAACCTCTTGCGAAGTTCATGGCTTAAGGCGGGGAAGGAATAAAGAAGAGACAAACTCTCGGAAGTCTTTTCAGCCCGATCCGTCCCTCCGTGCATTTCTGTTTCTCCCGGCATTTTTTCAAGTCAGCCCCGCGCTGAAATCTCCGGCCATTTCAAACGGTTTCAAATGTGATTGACACATATGTTAATGGTTTGTTTTTGTGCAAAGCGGCTGTGCAAATTTCCAACACAAACACATTGTGTAGATCAGATGTTAGGTATAAAAATGGTTTATTGATTGAAATAATAGAAGCATTATTTTGATTTGTCCTGACATGATGGCTGATTTATAGATTCCTACCCCATTGATTTCTTCTTTTCCGGGCAAAGGGAAATGATCAAATCTCATGAAAATGCCCTTTTGTGTTAACTAGGAACCCAAGATGCACATTATATATTAATATTTATTTTCCTTCTTCCTTCCATCCGTCCGTCCTTCCATCCTTCCTTCCTTCCTTCCTTCCTTCCTTTCTCTCTTTCTCTCTTTCTTTCTCTCTTTCTCTCTTCCTTTCTCTCTCTCTCCCCTCCCGCCCCTTTTCTCTTCACCCCTTTCTTTTCCCTCTCTTTCTGCCCCCCCCCCCTCTTTTTCTTTCTCTCTGATGGGATTTACCAGATTTATTCTCTGCGCCATGGACTTGGTGCGTGTATGTGTATACTTTTTATCTTTTATACATCTGTTTTCACTTTGCACTTTCAATGAGCTGTAGCAGACAATAGTGAGAGAAAAATCTGAAAATGCAAGGAGACAGAGTTGCATATGTGTTTCATTTCTGCGGGTTAGTCAGAGAAAACAACAAAAGGACAGCTGGGGGGGGGGAATAAAACACACACTTACAAAGGGGATTGTGACCATGAGAGAGGGAAAGGCGAGTACAACGAAAAAAGACTGCAAAAAGTAAAGAAGAACAGTAGAAATGAAGCAGAAAAGAATGTCAGGGAAACTGATCAAGAACAAGAATAAGAACTTAAAAGCCAGTCAGGCTGGGTATTCCCTAACCTTTTTTAAAAGTGGAGTTAGGGAAAAGGCATCTCGGTCCGGATAAACAAACTGGGAAGACACACCTGCCGAAAATGTGTATCTGATCTGTCTATACAGATGCGTGCGTGTTTATCCATCTATACATTTATATAGGGGGATCTAGAGCATCCCAACACTCTAATTGCAATTGTGCGTCGAAGAGGTAAGTCTCATAATTCTCTCTTTTCTGAACGGAGAACCAAATCCCTTGAATAGCCAGCAACAGTCACATCTCAGGCAGTATTAGTTTGGCTGGACTTTGTGTGTGTTTGTTTGTTTGCTTTTGCTACTTTTTTAGGGTTGTGGAGGAGACAGAGTTCAGTGGGAGACAACCAGATGTGGAGGGAGGGCAATCCCATTGTCTGTTTGCCAGAAGATCTCGTTTTGCCCTGGAAAAGGCGATCAAACGCAGCCAGGGTCCACTCAGGAAAGTAAAAGCGGGGGGCGGGGGGGCGGAAAGAAGAGTGGGTGCATGTGGATTTAATAGCAGTGAAAGTATTACAGGGGGATCAGATTTAGCGAGCGAGCGAGAGGGAGCTTTTGAACATCTGCCTAATGCGGCCAATAGAAGTGACATTAGTGATATTGGAGCGAGGGAGACACCGCCGCCGATCAGGCTGGGATTACGGGAGTCCTCCCAATCCGATTAGCCGCTGCCCCTCTCCTGCCAGCGGCGGAGCCGGGGCCCCGGCCGCCACCGCCGCCGTGCCGGGAGCGGCCGCGCTCCGCGCCGCCCCGCGCCCCGGTCCGCACCGCTGCGCGGCCGGCGCTGCCCCGACCACTGGCCCTGCTCTCCCTCTCCCCGCGACCCGCCGGCAGCCGCGGCTCAGTGCCTCCGCAAACGCCTCCGGAGGGGCAGAGCCTCAGCCCGACGGTGCGGATCCCGCCGCTCGGGTTTAATATTCATCGATACAGCCCGATGAAATTCCACCCTGCTCCCGGGGAAACCTTTATTCTCCGGCTAATTGTAATTTACAATCACACTTTACACTTCATCACGTAGGAGGTCAGGAAACAAGATTCTTCCATATAGTTATTGGCCTCCTTAATCCTATGCCACTGCATATCACCCCGCACCGCGAAGTCCTATTGTTCCCTCCTCCCCATTTTACCAATCATTTAAGCTAGTATCAAAAAAAAAAAAAAGAAAGATCCCAGTCTGCATAATTTTAGACATCACACCCACGCCTCTGAGCGTGGAGCAAAACGCATCAATGGGTTTTAAGTCCCGCCGGAGGGGAGGCGGTGGCTGCGCGGCGCTGCGCCGGGCAGGGCACCTCCAGCTCCGGGCTCCTCCAGCGCCAGGCGCGCAGCTGCCGGGGCGCCGCGCCGGGGTGCCCTCTGGTTTCGAATCCCTCAGCAGATAGTTTCCCTTCAGCTTGCTTACCGGCTCGATTAATTTAAAAGCTTTCCTTGATCAACAAGCAGGCAAGTTACGCACATAGAAACATGCATTTATGAGCTCTTTGCGCCTGAGCAGACACCTCCTGCCCACACGCCCCATATGCCTTGCAATCCTTGCTTGACTGTGACCGTAGCCTTTAAAGCAAAGCGCACCTCCCTAGGTCGCCAGTGCGGGGAAAATGCCTGCAGTTTGTACCTCCAGGCATTACAACATGCCTTAGCCCAGCTGAAAGCAACACTGCAGCTGGAGCGCAGTCGGCCGCAGAGGAGTGTCACTGCCTTCAGCTCTGCCAGGGACACTGCCAGGGGCTGCCGTGGGGCTCTCGGGTACTATCAGGTTCAGCCTTGTGCCTGCCTCTTCACAAGTGTTTTGCCACCCGGTAGCAGCTACTCGAAGCATGACTCAAAGGCTGACTAGCATCCAGCTCATGAATTACAGAAAATTGACGCCCTGCTTAAAATTCACAGCAGTGAATTTGTAACGTTCACATTTTACGTGACAGTCATCTTACAGGAAGATAACGTCTAACAGCTCCCGAGTTTCCCCTTTGTAACAATGTGGGAATAACATGGCAAAGGCCAAGAAGTCTCTGTCTCTCACTCACACACACAGAGTACACACCATAGTGTTGTGCGGCAGTTTTGTGATTTGTAGCGCATCAGTATACTATCTGCCTCTGAGAATCTACACTGGTGGGGGTTTGTTTGTTTAGTTGGTTAGTTGGTTGGATGTTTTTTTTTAATGGACATTAAAACCTTTCTTCTTATAGTGCTAGGTGGGCTAATTTTGCTAGTCTTTCATCTCTGCATATGAGGCACCAAAGTTGTTATTACAGCAAAAAATCCCTGATTTTAATGGTAACAGTTTAGTCTGTGTCAGCCACTTAATTAGATGTGATTGGGGCAAAGAGTTGAGGGTAGAATTAGGAGATATCACTGTTAAAGAAGGTATCTCAGAAAACCTGTATAAAGTCCTCTTGGTTTGCCACCCTATTACCTCTGAACTTAGATCATTCAAACAAACAGGCCAACAAGCAATTTATGCAAAACCTTCCCCCAGTTCCCAACACCCCTTCTTTTCCACAGTCTTCAGAGGTTATTTTCAGATCAAAAGTTCATAAACTTGACGTGGGAATTTAGAAGATCCTATCCTACCATCAAGCCCTATGTTCCTTTTGTTCTTGTATTTCAGTTTATCACATAATTGTGTTTCTTCTAAGTGATACACTCTTGAGTTATTATTTTCATATTAAATCTCTGATGTTCTTAATAAAACAAATAGCTTGCATCATTGTGGTCATTCTTTGTTCTGAAATAGAAGTGGATGCCAAATGGGCTGGCCAATAGACGACAGCGACAGCTTGGGGGTCGTAGCATCTCTCTACTATATGCATGTTGTACTATATGCATGTGTATGCAGTTCAAAACGCTACAGAGTTCCAACACAAATTTGTGCTTCTGGAATAAAGATGATGATTAATATCTTGAATCCTATTTTCTGGATCCCCAAATTTCTTATGAAAGATGTTTAAAGGTTAACATGGAGTGCCCTAAATTGATTTCTTCGATTTTAAGGTTTCATTGAAGCTTTTTACCATAGATATTTCTACTAACTTCTTAACACCTATTTAAAGTAACAAAATTGAAAACAAATTAAAATTATGACAGATTCAGTTTATAGGAATGGAAAGGTAAAAATATAAATCTCTACTATTTAATACAATCCTGGATTTTACCCTGCAGTGAGTAGCAAGCATTTTTTGTAGTCTTTTCCATTATTTTTTATGTTTTGTTTATATATCGTAATCTTTGAAAAATGTATCCAAGACACTCCAGACAGGCATGCAGTGGATTCCAGAATGCATCCACTCTCATGTGGACTAATACCCATTTTAAGGCTCTTTTGTGCCATCAGTAAAGTGCTTGAATTCCTGCTTATATCCACGACACTTCAGAATGGTACATGCCTTGTATTGGGAACTCTGGGGCTGAGAAAATGAATATGATATTGAATATCAAACTATAAAAAGCAGAACCCGCTGCTCAATGAGGGTAATTTTAAATTACCAATGCAGGGAATATCTGGGCACAATTGTCTGTAGATAGGATGAAGTCAGGCTGCAGGATCTTTTACTGATATGAATTTGTCATCATGAAAGAAGAGATATTTTTGCTCACATTAGCTTAAGACCAGCCTCATACAGCGCATGGATTCCAGAATCGTCATGGACAAGTGGAGTGGCTTTTAGAGAATAATTAATTGGCAGATTGTGTTTTGAATATTATTGCAGCTGTTCCTGCTGATTCTGTCAGAGGTCAAACGCTGTTGTGCCAAACACTATTAAAACCTGGAACCAGAAAACTGGTCCTTGCTTGGTGTTTCTTTCGTAAGCAGGAAACCCTGCCTCCTATTTCGGTTTGTTTGGTTGTGACTCTGGTGCTAGGAGCACCACTGCACCTGAGCTTTAAGTGCTGCAGAATTAGCTAAAATGTAGCATATTAGATAAAACTTCTGAGGTAAAGCTTAGGAAAAAAAAGAGAAATGGGAGAGAAAAGAAAGAGAAAGAAAAAGTGTTAGAGAAAAAAAAATGGGTGTGATGAAAAGCACTGATCATAAAGAAGGCAGGGGATCTTGACATAACATATTTTTCTTTTACCAAGCAATGTTTTCCAGTTGTTCTTTGGAAAATGTCATTCTTTGTCCCACATCTCCTCTTGTCTCTTAAATCTTTATGGATTCCCCAGGCTGCCGTGGCCTACTACGCCAAGGAAGAAAGGGACTGGGAGAACTAGGAAAGTCTCAGCGCACAGAGGGAAGAGCACAGTTTCAAGTAAAAGTGAACTGTTCCATATTCTTACTTCTGTAAAATCATCGTTCTCTCAGTCTCATCTGTGTATACACACATGCACACCTCCCCCACACACATCTACTTTGAACTGCTTCTCAGCAAATCTCAATTAAGCAGCCTGTTGTGCCAACTGTTGTGCCATATTAGTAGCTCTGCTAGCGCCAGGAGAGAAGAGTGAAGGACCGAGATGAAGGGGGATCATCGATGTCTACATTTGATTGCCTGTAAATCAACCAGGTAAACCTCAACAGTGTTGCTGTTACACTCCGTGTCATGTAACTGTGATGATGACTGGTGGGCGCTAAAAAGAGACTGACCAGCTGGCAGGGCTGGATGGTGCTTTTTTGTATCCTTTTTAAAATATGATTTGAAGACTAGGGAAGAATACAAAACAGATGACACTGGTAGCATTTAACTCTGCTGTGGACAAGGCACCCTAAGGTAGCTGATGCACCCGTACTCATATTGCTCTGCCAAGGCAACCCCCTAACTTGGAAAGTAACTGAGAAAAGCTGCTTCCTGCTTACACCAGGGTAAATCAATAATAGCTCAGTAAAAGGCCATGCAGCTCTACTGGGGCAAGCCTGGGGTAAGCGAAGTGAGAATCAAGCCCTATTGCACCAGTCATTGCAAAGGGCTAATTTGTGATTTGGGCGGTTCAACTGCCACAATGCTTGAGCCTGGGGCCGTGATGCTTGGGAACTACCACATCATGTGCCACACACAGAGGCAAGAGGAGGGCTGGAGCGAGGTTTGGTATTCCTGGGCGCACCAGGCAGTGAGCAGGCATTCCTCGCAGATCCTGGCATGGTGCAGGTGGAGGTCAGCACTGAGGCTAGAGCAGTGGTCTGAGACCCTGGGCAGTGTTTCTCCACCCTTCAGGCTAGGCAGGCCGTGTAAAAAGTGTGAACACCAAGATTTCTGACATGAAAAGGCATACCAGTGTTTTATGATGGTCAGATTAGATGAAAACATGATCTTTCCCATTTTGTCTAAACCCCCTTTCCCTGCTTACTGTCACTTGTCACCAGGGTCAGTTTTCAGTTTTGTTTCCTGGGAGTGATCATTGCTTGGATATATTTTTTTGATTATGTGCAGAAGAATGTATCCTCATTGACTAAAAGGACAAATAAATAAAAGAGTGACAAGCTTGCTTTGCCAAGCAATTAAACTCTTAATTTTGTAGTGTAATTCTGGACATAGATCTGGTTTTGTGTGCACTGGTCTAGATGCAATTTTAATTTCACCATGTGACTAAATAGAGGAAGGATGACTAGAGATGTGACATCATACTTAGCAGTAGGACACAGCCATTCACTTGGAACAGCATGAGCTGTGCAAAAAGGAAGGACCTGTTTGTAAATAATTGAGTTTTAGGTATTCCTCTGTTTTGGCAGTAGACTGAGGTACACCCGAGTGAGATCATTGCAGGTTTTTTTTCCCCCCAGTTTGTAATGCGCTCGTCAGCAAAGAGAAACCATTGTCGCAGCACTGCAGATAAATAACTGCTTGACCACCCATTGCAGAAAATAATTTCCTACGCTTTCTGTTGATTTTGTCCCCATAAATTTCGACCTACACAATTGAAGGGAAATCTCTGTTTCTAACAAAAGCCCAAACACTTGGCAAAACAAAGAGTTCCTTTTAATCAGGTATATTTTTAATCTTGCTACCTTTTTGTTCTCTAAAATTTTTCTCTGTTCAGCACTAGTGCTATTATTTGACTGTAGAAATGGCAGGACTTTCTTTGTTATTTCCTGTGAATGTTTGTGCTTGTGTTTCAGATGTATTCAGAGGTTGACTTTGCCTGTTGTGCTTTCAAAATTCAGGAGATTAGCATTCAGCTTTGCCTGTGATTTATATTGTTACAAAGATCTTTGGACAAACGTGGAATGTAAAAAAACCAGCCTAATACTAATGACATTTCTGGGCTAAATTCAGCTGTGACATAAATGGCAGCACAAGTTCCATGCAGGATATATGTTGATCAGAGGCAGAGTGATGAAGCATACATGGTTACAATGGAGTAACTTGTATGAGGCTGGCTTTCAGTGCGTAAAATGAGGGTAACTTGAGCTGGTGGAAGGACTGTGTGTGCATCTGTGGTGTGTGAGTGTGCGCCTGTCGGGGAAAGCAAAGCTTTATCCCACACTGGCAGTAGGAGCAAGCCTTAATCTGGATGTATTTGTATTTCATTCCCAGAGTGACGTAAAAGTGTCCTGGGGTCAATCTACACCGCATAAGGGAGTCAGGTGCAGAGATCTCTGTGCTGAGAGCCAGAGAGCTCAATCCAGCCCCACGGTGGGGTGGCACTGCGCCGGGGGAGACCCTCGGCTCCAGCACCGCCGGGCTTGGCTGCCTGTGGAGCCACCACAGGCTGCGGGGAGGGCTCCAGTGCCACCCACACCCCAGTCCTTCCACCACCTGCCTGCAAGCAGTCATCCCTTCTTCCTTCTGCCATCAGTGCTGCACTATTTCAGCCCCTTGACTGGTTTCTTTCTTCTACTTTCAAGCTCTAATTATAGTCTTCTGATACTTATTTCCTATTTTCTCGTCTTGGATTGGTGTAACCCTCCTAACCCATCAGTGCTCCTAGCCTGACCTGCCTGTCTACCCCAGCTGCCCGATATGCCCAGGGCTTCCCCGTTCCTACCTGTGCAGTCCCGGTGGGGAGCATGCACAAGGCAGTTCCCATTTGGTGGCTCCGAGCTGTGACTTACATGGCAGAAGTGGGACATACATGTTCTGGACATGTAGATGTTGTTTCCTGATACAGAACCTCAGGATCGACTGAGACAATGAAATACATATTTATTTAATTAAAAACAACTCCTCCATTTACTGTAGAGCTTTTGCATTGCTGTCCTACCAGTGGTTAAGACAGCCACCATGTGAACCTTTGAATTGCGGGCAAACCACAGAACAGGTTAAGACCAAAAGATGTGTTAAATCTCCTTCCTTCAGGTGAAATGAAAGCACAATTAAGTGCCTAGTTGTGAAATCGCTGGAAACAATAGAAGCTGCAGCTGGAGGCATATAGACCTGAGCAAAGTACTGTGCAAGGAAGATTGAATGAGGCTGTAAAGGGATGTGAACTGAAGCTGCTGCTGCTGCTGCAAAAAGTTCCTGCCCCTCCATTCTTCCAGCCTCTTATTCGCATCCTTGCACCTTTCCACTGCTCTGTGGTGGCATATGTGTTTGTGCAATGGCATTGGCAATTGGAATGGGGAATAGCCTAGCTAAAAAATCTCCCAGTAAAAAATACCCTAAATCCACAACAACATTTTAGTTGTATAAAGTCACTGAATAGCTAGTATTGTGAAGCCACAGCTAGCAAGCTTCCCCGTCACTAGTCTAAAATCCAGGGGAATAAGTAGTTGTTTGACATGCTGTGTGCAGGAGGGAAAGCAAGTAGTAAAAGAGGAATATGACTCTGAGTAGAAGCCAGGGGCGCAGGTTTTCACATGCAGGACTTACTAAGAAGACATAAGGTTGGGGAAATTAAACAGCTTTATGCTTCTACGGCGCGTGAGGCAGTGACACCTCACACTCATGTGAACACAGTTGCAGCAATGAAATGTCTGTTTTGTAGAATACCTTTCCTCGACAACCAGAAACTATTCTGCAAGAACTTGATATTGTCTAACCACTCATGTCCTAGCAGTCAGGCTAGGCTACATGTTTTTAACGCCCACAATCTTCCAACACGGGTGTTCCCACAGAGGGTCTCCTTAAAGCTACTATCGGAGTAGAGACCTTTATATGACCCCTATGACATCTGCCTTTATATGACTTGAGAAGTGATCTGAGCCCCAGAATAGAAATGCCTCCAAGTCTCTGTTTCCCTCTGCATACAGGGCTTAATATAAGACGATACTTATTCTGTTTCAGTATAAATTTAAATAATATAATTTCTTAATGCTAATAAATAAAAAAATACAGAAAAGTAAATATGCATGCTTCAATATCAGTTATATATAAACACATCAGTTCACTTTTCTTAGTCTTTCCAGAAGCTATAAAATCCTAGTATGCCTCACAGATCTTGAGATGAGATAAAGCGAGTGTTATTATGAAATGACCATGAGGCTGATGCTGTTTTCTAAGGAACTATGGACTAATTACTGAATGGCAAGGTCATCTGGCTATTCTTATTTTTTTATCATATCCTACTGTGAATTGTTTTCCATGAGCTTTCTGGAAGACATTTTTCCCCTTAATAAAATAAATTCATATTCATTTACCGTAATGAAATTCAAAGTAACTTTCAATTTAGGGTTTTAGCTTCTGGTAACAATTTCTTATGTAAAGCAGATGCCATTTTAAGTCTCTCTCTCTCTTTCTTCCCCAAGGAAGAGTGTAATGGGCTTTGGTTGGCTATCTATAGCAACCTTAGAATGTTTGACTTTTTTATTTTAGCACACTGCAACGAAAATATTTAATTCATTTATAATATTTAGAATGTTAGCTCCAAAGTCCATTTGATAAAATAAATTTTATGTGTTATTTATGGGGAAGACACTTAAGGATTTCAATAATTCTTAAAAATATTTACATTTTTTTCTTCTGACTTTTTGTTTTACATTGTGTTTTATAGGTCTTCATTTCTATTTGATGTAGGTTTCGAACTTCAGATTTATGTCTCAACACCTCGCAACAAATTTTGTAAATATTCTGTGGGGGCTTGGTCCTGAAACATAAACACTTCTTCCTATTGAGGCACTGAGGAAAACCAGACCCCCTCATTTATTATGTGATATCCAGAAAGCTAAGGAGATTTTGATCTCCTTTTTCAGGAACATCTTCTTCAGTAAGAAAAATGAAATGTCATCATGTTAAGGTGAATCATAATAAATGTTATGTCTTGGCTGACACTGAAAAATAAATCAAAGAAAGTTGTGAGAAATATTGGTGACTTTTTTTTCCACAGAGATTTGGACCGGCTTTGTAAATTAAACAGTATGCGATGACAGCTTCGGGGCAGTAAGTAAACCATTCAGTAGATAATCTCCATAGTAACAAAAAAAGTTTAACCATCTCAAACCAAAATAGCACATCTGGACTTGGCTGTGTCATATGGCAATAGGGAACATTTTATTGTTGTTAGAAGTCATAGCACACAAGAAAACTGTGCACAGCTTAATTCTTGTTAGCAGAAATCGGTGAAGTGCAAGCCATGCGTTCGGGAGTATTCTGATCCCATAAATCATTATCTATTTGCTCACCTTTATGCTGCCTAAGGGTCTTGTTGTGATCCATCTGCTGTTTGCAACTTAGGAAAAAAAGCAGACTTTTCCTTAATGGAGTCCGGTCCTGAAAATTCTTGCTCATGTGAGCAGTCCTAAGTCATGATGACAGAATTCATTTGAGTAATAGCTGAGGCGCTGCGTTCCTGATTAGCAGTATTTAGTTTTAATTGCACTAAACTTCAAAGTTGAAGACCTACTTTACAAGAGAAATGCTTTTGTGTGCTAAATCAAAGATGGAATAATTTAATTGGTGTGGTGATGTAACTTAGAGATGAGCAAACTGCTGAAGAGAATGCAAAATTTTATTCAGTAAGGACAAGGCTGTGTGTTTGACACTCCATATCTCCGCCCGAGAATAAAAGAGAGCAGGGCTTCCACATTGCCTGTTGTTCAAGCTGCATAAACTCTGGGTCAAGCCTTGCTAAACTGAGTGCGTAGCTGACGGCAGGAGGCATCCACGGGGTGGCTGGCAGGAGATGCGTGCGGTCTAGCTGCTCCCTTACCACAAAATTCGCTGTTGGCTTCACTATGGGGTGTTAATTTGCCCCTGTCCAAGGCAGCAAATACTCAGGGAAAGAAACAGATATAATCTTTATTCTGTCTTTATGGTGAACCTGCTGTTCAGCTCGGTCATTTGCATAGAGGGATGCAGCAATTTGTAGGTATGGGCTATGGCACAAATTGTGTCTCTGAGATAAACTGTTTCAGAGTTTGTGCTTTCTGAGGCTTTCCCTGGACTGGGGCTTTTATGTACCTCCTTCTGCTCAGACCTGAGCTCAAAGGCACAACCTGGGGCTTCAGAGCTATGAAATCCTGTGTCACTAGCCACTCTCTGGGATTGTGTGAAAGCTCTACGTCCAGCCTAGATCTCCTGAAGGCAGTCAACTCTGCCAGACTTCCCTAGCATGCTTTCAGCTCATCCTTACCTCGATACAGCTAAAGGTATAACACCCAGGAGGCAGCTCAGTCTCCTTGGTTGATTCAATCCTTTTCATCCATGGGAGAGTGCCAGGACATCTAAAAAGGGCCAATATGGGTTACAGAATTGGGACTAGAGATATTCCCAGATTTATGTCAATAATAGTTACAGACAGCAAAATTTGCACAGCCTCACTCATTTCTAGGACCATGTCCTTCCTCATGGGGCCACAGCATGGCCTATGTTTCTGTCTTTCTGCACTAACCCCTTCTTCTTAAGCTCAACCATTTCCCTTCTAGCTCCAGGACAGGTCCCTGGACATACCCAGCACCACAAAGTCCTGTGGATTAGGGATGGTCCTGTGTGAATGGGTGCTTCTTCCACCACCCATGCTTGTAAGGGAGGGAGTCAGCCCATAGCAAAACTTCCCTCTGCAAAAATCTTTAAGCATGATTCAGACCTCTCTGAAGAAGAGTTCTAGTATGAAGGAAGAATCCTGCCTGTTTCCTTTGGATGCTGCAAAGATATTCCCTAATCCTGACCTAAAAAGATCACTGCAGTTGCAAGCCAGGATTTGCAAAGTCTTGGCACAACAATGTATGTGATAACAAATGATTTGACATAAATCCTGCCGAGACAAAAAAAGTGTGCATGGTAGAGACAGGTTTATAAAGCTGGGTGATGAAACAAGGTCAGTACCTCTAATCTAAATGCAACAATCCTTGCATTGCATCACAAGAAGCCTCCTAAGCAACCTTTCCATGGCTTGCTGAAATCATACACTTCACAATCTCCCCTTTCATGCTTCCTTTGTTAAATAATTTAGTGGGGATATTTTGGATGAGATTCTCATCGGCACACGTTTATCTTTAACACAAATGACTCCCTCGTCTCCTCCCCCTCCCTTTGGCTATGTGAGCGTGCCAGGCCTTGTGTGTGGTTGGAGTGGAGGGCATACGGGTAATTACTTTTCATTATTACATTGCACAACAACATCCTTTACAATTTAAGGTTGCCAGTGTTTCAGCAGCTCTGAGATCCCAACTCAGACTTTAATAATGTGTTGCTAAAACAGGGGGTTAAATGTTGTTTATACATTACATTTCTGGACGCGGCAAATTTCACTTGCACCTGCCAATGGCTTACTGATAAATATACACTGGTAGAAGTTCAACAGCAGTGGGCCAGTGAGTTAGATAAATACCACATGACACCATAAGCATTGAAGGTTAGTGTTTTCCCAGCTCTCACACTCCGGTAGACATAAACTCTTTTCTTAAAACAGATTAAAAATAAATAAATCCTCTTTGCAAGGTAAAAAAAAAAATATTAAAATGCATATTCAAAACATAAAATAAATTTTTCTTAAAGTCTATCATAGTCATCTGCTAGGTTCCGGCCTCTTGGATGTTAATTGTGATTTACTCAAGATTTGTGGTCAATTTTTAAGTATAAAAGCATCTTATATGACTGGTTGCCAATTCTGAAGTCTAAAGGCCTTGCTTTATATTGCTGTAGTAGAATAGAAAATATAATCAAAGTTTGACCTTCAACTTTAATCCTATAAACAGAGAATTTGCTTACTTTACCTTGGAAACGGATGTGATTCATCACAGTAGCCCATAAATAACATGTCAAACTGTTAGACCAATCGATGAAAATAAGTTATTGAAAAATAATGTGATTGTAAAATCTCTATGTAAACTAGCTTAGTGTTATTTTAAAATGAGTAGGGCTTTCAGCTTGGGGTAAATTTTTTTTTTAGGGAGGATAGTTACTATATATTAAATGCAGTAAACATTAAACATATTTGGCCTACGAATTACATTCTTTTTCAGGAAAAGTACCTTAAGGTAAATAATCATTATTCCTCCAGAGGAAGAATTGGTCTCCACTTCGATCAAGACTACAAATGGCAGGTTACCTGAACTGCCTGTTGCTTGTCACTGTGCCTGAAACAAAAACAGAGGGTGAACTCTTGTCCACATGGGAGCCCACAGGAATTGTTCAGTCGTGGAAAACCTGCCTTACAGACCTTAAAACTGCAAGCAGGAGTTCTGGGATGTGAACTGGATGAACTCAGTCTCCACTTTT
The DNA here is from genome assembly GCF_964195595.1 of Calonectris borealis. Classification (NCBI taxonomy): domain Eukaryota; kingdom Metazoa; phylum Chordata; class Aves; order Procellariiformes; family Procellariidae; genus Calonectris; species Calonectris borealis. The sequence goes on along the minus strand of NC_134352.1, from coordinate 69,495,882 downwards.
TCATTGCGGATGCTAACTCTGAAATCTGACAACAGCAGTTTAAAGAGGAAGCTGCTAACTGTTTCATGGCTTATGTTTTCAACAGGAATACCCAGATAATGGAGCATTTCACAGAAGCCTTTCAGGTGTCTTCTTGGTTCCCAAAAGTCTGATTTTAAAATTCTTCGATGTGGTAGCAAAACATTTATTCTGACAATATGCCTCACACTGAAGAAATTGATATTGATGTTGATCTGAACTGAATATAAAAATAAATAACTTAACTTTGGTGCATGTGTATTACTGAATTTTATTATCCAGTTAACCAATTTTTTGTTAACTATTTTACTGAACTGGAAGCTGAAGCTGATCTTAGCCTGCTGTATTAGAATCAGACCTTGTTCAGCATTTATATCTACCAGCTGAAATTTGTTTCCACTCTTCATGTCAGTATAGTGGAGATATTTCTCATATTTAAAAATTAGGCCAGTTATTTTGATACCAAAATATAAATAATATTTTTCAGCCTGCTTTATTCAAAAGTTCTTGTTTGTACATGATGGAATCTTTCAATATAAATAATTAACATATGAATAGACTGTATTGCTGTTCAATGAGACTGGGAGGCAATGGAATAACATCTGATGACAGCTATGTACTTTCCTTTTTTCCTTTTGTTGGTGCCATAAATATAATTAAAAAATAAATTCTTTACCTCACACAGGAAACATTCTGCTGAGTTTATATTGTAAATTATGTAGAGAAAGAATATAATATAAACAATGATATTTATGAAAATAATTTTCTGACAGAGCAGCTCCTTAGTATTTTTTGCACAAATATGGCTTTGTATTTTTGTTTGTTAATATAATGGAACATAGCTGGAGTCAAAAGCATTCTGGATTTACATCATGACAGCCGGAACCCTCTCCTGGTCTTTTCCTTTGTCATTTATAGTTTATTTATTTACTTAAACCTCAACCTGGTGGGAGGAAAAGAGGAAATGTCAGGAATCACATGCAGACTCTGCGAACCTCTGCCCATAACAAGCCACCCCAAGAACTACGCACTGAAAGCTTCTGCCCCCAATGAAACATCACTTTCCTCACACTTCTGCAACGTCTTGCTCCACGTGCAGCCCCTGCCTACCTCGGTGCCACAGCTGTGGCTCCACCAGTGCGACGAGCAGGGGCCCCAGCACTGGGGCGGTGAGTGGGCTCCCAGAGAGCAACAGGGTGCTGCTTTTGGAGAGGTTCTGTCTCGTAGAAATGGCAAAACCAAGAAGACATCTCTGTCTGTCATACTCGTTACTACTAGGGTGCAGAAGAACAGTAGCTAAGGTCCAAGCGTGCAGGACCCGGAGGAGAAAAGCCCATCCCAAGTGACTCGTAGCTCAAGCAGAAAACAAGAGATGGCACAAGGACAGGGATGGGGCAGAGCAGAGGAAGGGAGGGAGGGCTGGGGGACGGGGTGTCGCACCTCTAGCGGAGGCACCTACGTTTCCATCCAAGCCATCAGCTCTGCCCTCCCTCTGGAGGCAGAGAGGCTGCTCTGGGGCACGACCCGTCCCACGTGCAAAGGGAGGGGGCCGTGGCCCTGTGCCTGGCACCCCCCCGGCCGGCAGCCCTGCAGAACAGGAGCTTGATTTCCATCGTGCCCTGTGGAGGCATTACAGCAAAAGGCCATTTTACGGAGAGGTGTGAGGAATGATAATGAAAGAGTTTTCTTTCTGTTTATGTAAACCTCCCTGCAAATCTGCGAGGCAGGAAGAGAGAAAGCACAAAGGTGCCTGCCTGATCATTTAACAAATGGCGTTGCCATTCTCAGCTGCTTGGGATCAACACTTCCAGCTCTCATGTCTTGGCTGTTAAATGAACTTACTACTGCAGTCAGCATTTACAGACATGCTTCAATATATTCTAATTGAAAGAACCTTTTAAAGAGTGATTTCCATAGATAATAAAGCTTACTTTCTATTTCCTTTTTATGGAATATTATTTTAGGAAACTGCATGTTAAAAATCACCTGTATATTCACAAAACTTTTTAATGGCATCCTTATTGTAACATCGCTTAAAGCATCCACCACATCAGTTTCTGGGTTCTGCTTTAATATTATTTCTGGTTTTACAGATTTTTGTTTTGTGTTTGAAGATTTATTTGTGGGAAGAGAGACTTCTGATATGAATACTGTAGTATCAATTCTTCAAGCAGTGCAGGGCAGATTTAAGCCGGTAAACTCCACTTAAGGTAAGAGGGGTGAAAAATTAAATTGCTTCGTCTGGGAATAGAGAAGACACTCCTCCCTTGAAATGTTTTAATTTCCCAAAGAAACCAACTTTTTTTTTAAGAAAAGAATACTGAACACTAAACAACTTTTTGTTGTTGTTATTACTATTCTTGTTTTATTAAAAGAAACATCTGTTTTAAGACAGAATAGCAGTATCATGTCATTACTGCTTTCTTTTGCATCTCTCTCTTCTTCTCACCCAAACATATGTTATGGGTCAGAAAACTTTTTTGTCATTTATCCTGATAATGTAACTAATTCACCCATGAATGCTGTTATGCTGTCCATAACACATGCCAGTTTATCTCGCACATTACTCAACATGTTGTGGAAAAAAGAGCCTGAAATATCAGAAAGAAAAATTGAAGAACCTACAACTGTGGCTGAGCCAAGAGAAGTGGTGTTGAGGTTTATAGATGTAGTTAATACTACTGTGAGCAGTGCTATCACTGGCAATCCTATCAGTTTAAAAAAAAAAGTCACTTACTGAGTTCCTTGTGTAAGGTTGAGCAACTCACTAAAAATAAATCATCCATTCCTTTCTACTGCCATGAAATAGAGGAGAAATATAAGCATTGCTGTTAACAGCAAGGCTGACCTTAGAGATTCTGTTGCCCCAGAGCTGACAAGATTATAGGGAAGGGAGAGTTTATAGCAGAGATTTTAGAAACAAATGCTTTAGTATTTCATTCCACATTTGGGAAAAAAACACAGAAAAACATTCAGTCCTTTGGGACATCTTTCACGACTTGTATATCTTCCCCCATCAAGATTCAGCTTTCATAAAATCGCATGCTGTGTTTGTACTCCATTGTTTCCAGCTCTCACCATTTTACAGCAAAACTTCAAATAACTGATCCTGGAGTAAGGTTGCTACCTGAGCACCTCATTTTTCACAAAGAAGCAGCAAAAAAATAGGTGTCCAGCCCATGGGGCAGTAGGCAGCATCACTGATCATGCTGACTCCAAAAGATAAATAAAGTAATTAATTATTGTTTTTTAAATCTTACTATTATTAATCATTTTTGTGATATTTTTCATGCAGATTGTGAAGATAGAAAAGTACAAAGCAGCCATCTTTTCTCTTTCATCAGAAAGACAACACATAAAAACCAGGCACAATACTTTAAAGGGGGTGCTAGCGAAACTTCAGGTGTTTCTACTCTAAAAGTACATTTCTACTATCTTTGAATGTACAATCCAGCTGTGAGATCCCACAGTTTGCTATTTTAAATTGTACTGAGTAGTTTCTATACATTTAAATTTTTGCTTTTAGAAATGAATTAATGAAATTATTTGCATGTTGAAATAAAAGTAAATTTATTTGGAAATTCACAACCAAATTGGCATTCAGCAAAAAAAAAAGTATAGGTCTCTCTAACCTATTCTAGCATGTCTGCAGAAGGAAAATACCTATTTTCTTGATACAGCTGAGTCAGGAGTGTACATAACATACCCTGTAAGTTTTAAGAAACTTTGAAAACCACAGAATGAAAGGACATCGTAACACATTCGTACTGAATGGTGGAAGCAAGATCAAACTTTCCATGGAATTTAACAATACATGATATTCCTGTTAAAATTCCTCAATCTGCATCCAGATTTTGGTCATGTTTCAAGCCTTCACTAATGTTACTGTTTTCTAGAAAGTGCAGAGTCTTTTAGATGAAATGACAGAATTGGCCTTCTGTAATTTGTTTGCTAGAAAATAATTTGAAAGTATATGAGAGGTAATAAATAAAACTCAAATTTCATTCCCTTTTTCAGCTTTACTGTGATATATTTTTGGAAAAGATTTACATTTATGACTAAGGATAGTGTCATCAATAATTTACCTTTCAGCAAAATGCATTATGTTATAAAATTAATCACACACAGATCAGACTATTCTAATTTTAAGACTATATTATAAAAAACCCTTTTTACTGAGAGAGATACAATATTCAACCATGGGAAGTGCCGTTGCATTCACCCTTAAACAATTAAGTTATTTCAAGAGGCCAATATGCAGCTAAAATAGCAAAATAATTTCTAATATGTTGGAAAACATGTTGAAGTTTTGTTCTCCAGGTTTCTTTTAATTAAAAGGTAGAGAGATCAATAACTCTTGGGGGCTATACCTCAGAATTTTCATGTATTTAAGGTTGACATAATGATATACCTTCTATGACTCTGAAACTGTCCTGAAAGATGAAAAAAAGTAACTGAAATAAACATAACTGAAATATTGGAAAGTATGACATAATTGAACAATTAGCAGGAAGTCATTCTCATTTTTCATTAGTTTGTAAAAAGAGTGCAATCTCCTAAAGTTGACATTATAATTTGCAAATGATTATATAAAGTTCAAACTTTTAAATTGTAGTATACATTTTATATTTTATTGCCTTTTTGGCTCTGTAGTAACAAAAGGCTTTCATCAATATTTTTATATTTCTATGGTTTCAAACATCAGTGATGATAGGGAACAAATATGTCCTTTTCAATCAACTCTTTAATTGTTTCCTCAATTATAGAAAGAATGGATACACTGATGGCAATATAGAGAACTTTAATATGATGAGTCATTTAAGCTACAAGTGAAACTTGGGAAACTTCAATTTGCTGTTGTAGTTAATGAGATAGCACACTTGCTTCTGCAGAAGCCATCTTGCTGATCTCTGAATTCCTTAGCAATTAAAACAGTCAACAAAACAATTAGAGATTAAAAATAATTCAGTACTTTTCTTCTTAGACGCTGTGATAGAATTATCTTTATGATTAATTCCATTTTCATCTTACCTTTCCTCTGATGAAGTGACAGGAATTTTTGAGTAATTTATTTTGCATAAACTCCAGTCAGTCTTGTGGTAATTATCCATATGGAAATCCTTGTTCACTCATTTTAGAAAATGTAAAACCGCTTCTTCCATAGTAGAGAACTTGTCTTGTTTATAGACTGTTGTCATGGGAGTTTTTGTCACTGCCATGATTTATGTACAATTGCAGCTTAATCATTCTTGTATCATGATCACTGCTTGGCGATTGTGTGCTGGGTACATATCTCCCAGATTTGCTTCCTATGTAGTCCATTATCAAACTGAAGAGAAACATGGAATAAAACAATCTTTATATACCAGATAGCTGTGTATGAAGAGAAATTCTCATTGCAATCCTTTTAGGTAGACTAAAAGAATTCTGAAAATACATTTCAGGGTTATACTTTGCATTTCATTGGTAGTTTAAGAAATTTCTGCGACGAGTTTATACTTCCAGGTTCTTGTGTTTTATGGGTACTGTGTAAACAATTGTATTTGAGATGTCAACTGACCAGATACCTCAGAGAAAATTCCTTCAACAAAATAAGCTTAGATTTACTTCCTTGAAGTCTCTCTGTGGGCATGAATATTTACCATATCTCATTCAATTGTTCTGGCATCTTTACCTTTCACTACTATAGCTACTAAGTTTTAAAGCCTGAGCTTTAAACCTCACCACACTTATGGAGCTTTTGCAGTAAGATATACACCTGTCCATTTGGCAAGTATTTGTTGTGAACATGGACACTAATTAATTTTTCAGACATTGAATTCCTCTCTTTTCATATCTGACCTTTCCTGGGTAACAAGTTAAACAACAGACTTTTGGGCCAACACCATATTTTAAAAAGCAAAACTCAAAAAATGCAATGCATTTGCATGTGCTATTGATACCACATGAAAATAAAAACCTTTTCCACCAAACCTAGTTGTCTAGGTTTGTCCTACAGTTAATAAATAGAGAGAGAGAGATCCCTAGCAAGATTATCCCACCTGTCCTAGGGATAGATTGAACTGCTCTGTGAAGGTTTCTTTTTCCCATTGACTGCAGAGGGTGTTAGACAGCTAGTTTAGAGAGACGTCTCACGTTTGGACAGGTAGACTGAGATATGAGGAATACCAATCTTAGTTTTTTCAACTTAAAATCTAGGCTGTGAACATGGCATAATCAAAAATCACTTACTGTAATACAGCTTCAAAAGCTTAACTCATTGATTCAGCTTCATCCTTACATGTAATGTAAATTAATAAGTAAAGGATATTTCCTCTGAGATGGAACATGCTATTTCCCAAGAAAATGCTTTCTGTTATCAGTGGTCATGGTGTGTCCAAAGCAATAGTGTGACAGTCTTTCTTGCTACTGTAATGTAAATAATATTTCATATTAATGTATGTTCTGTTGCTCACACAGGTTTATCTTGAAACAATTATTAGATCTGATCAGCTTTTACCATTGCTGCTTATGTACTGTAAATGGTATGCTAGTTGAATTCCATAACAAAGGTTTTCGACATTGCAATCCTAAATATTTTACCACTCAGTTTTTAGATTCTTTGTAAGGGTACAGGACTCTTGCCCTAGTATACAAGTCCACAAAAGGCAGAGAGGAGACATGAACTATCAATAAAAAGATCAAGAAGGTATCTGAGTTTGGAGGGGAAACAGAAGACTTCTGAGGCTTTATGAGCTGTGGACCCTCTTTTGGAGAAAGACTACTAAGTCAAAGCAATCCATCTTCATTTCTGCCTTTCTTCCAAAAAAACCCCAAGCCAAACAAAATCTCTCCCCATTGCTGTTTCTGACATTTACCTAAATGACCAACAGGAGAGATCACTGACCTGGAACAGCAGATGGTACTCAATTCAAAACAAGTGTCTTAATTACTGCTTTTGCATACAATCCATGCCTCTATGTGGTTGTGTGGCTTGAGAAAGCAACCTCTCTCACTCTTTCTTTTTTAAGTTACTGTCTTTTCCCTAAAATTAAAGATTTATTGAGAAGGACAATGGGACTTCTTTCCTTCTGTCCCAGTGTGTTGGTATTCAGTATGTATCTCGTTGCCTATGGAGGGCAGTGTAATCTCTGAGTAAAGAAGTTGAATTGCATATATGCCCAAAGATGATACATACTATCCCCTACATGGTGATGCTTTTGGAAGTATTAGTGTATATTCTGCAAGACTGTGCACCTTGGCAAGCACTGTGACAAATGCAACATTTATTCTTTTATTATTATTAAATGAGATAATGAAGATTAAATAAGGATAGGTGCCATAGAAAAGCAACATTACACAAACCATCTCTGTTCTCACCTCTGTAGTCACTAGCTTTATACTGAAATGTGTACCTTGTCCTGGTTTTGGCTGGGATGGAGTTGATTTTCTTCCTATTAACTGGTATAGTGCTGTGTTTTGGATGTAGTGTGAGAATAATGTTGATGACACGCTGATGTTTTGGTTGTTGCTAGGTGGTGTTTGCGCTAGTCAAGGACTTTTCATCTTCCCACATGCCCTGCCAGATGTGCAGGGGGCTGGGAGGGAGCGTGGCCAGGGCGGCTGGCCCAGCTGACCAATGGGCTATTCCATACCATATGACGTCATGCTCAGCATATAAGGCTGGGTGAAGAAGAAGGAGGGGGGGGCGTTCGGAGTGATGGCGTGTGTCTTCCCAAGTAACCGTTACGCGTGATGGAGCCCTGCTTTCCTGGGGATGGCTGAACACCTGCCTGCCGATGGGAAGTGGTGAATGAATTCCTTGTTTTGCTTTGCTTGCGTGCGCGGCTTTTGCTTTCCCTATTAAACTGTCTTTATCTCAACCCACGAGTTTTTCTAACTTTTACCCTTCTGATTCTCTCCCCCATCCCACCCGGCGGGGGGGGGTGAGCGAGCGGCTGCGTGGTATTTGGCTGCTGCCAGGTTAAACCACGACACCCTTTTTATGGGATATAAATAAAAACATCAGATCTTGAAGAGTTGTTTATAAATTACCTTTGCCATAATTCCTATCTTGCTGATGTCCTTCTAACAGACAACACCATTTCCCATGTTATTTAGGAAGCACCAAGGGCAACACAACTTTTGCTCTTCAAAAATTACATGGTGGATGTCTTCTCCTTCCCGTTTAGGTATTCAATCTGTTCAAATCACACTAACCAGAGGAAGCGTCTCTTAGGAAAGAAATGATTTGCACTACTCCAAATCATGGGCTTTTATTCCAGAAACTGCATAGATTGGGACGGATCTGATCTAAGTCTTCAAGGAAGACTGCACGGCCATGTGGACATTTCTGGACTGTGGGACCAGGATCTGCACCATGCACTGGTTGTTGGGGGGCTACAGGTCCCCCTGCCTCTCCTAGGAAATTGGCTGCCAACTGGGTTTGATGTAGTTTACAGCTAGCTCCTATGTTAAATTATAGTTGATGCAAGCTATAGCGGTTTGTTACTTGGTTGTGACTGGCTTCCAGAACAACTCCTGGGGAGGAGGAGACAACACAGTCCTTGGAGTTTCCTACACTGGAAGTCAAATCTTTAATTTTCATCACTGAACTTCCACTTTTATTCAAGATATTAAATAGATTTGATATCTCAGTCTATATATTTCTTTCTGACTTTGAGGAAAACACACTAAAAATTTAATGAATTCTTTTCTTGCCCAGAAGTGAAAAACCAATAACAATACATCATACACTTAAAGATCATTTCATTAAAAATAACATCAGAATATACTGCTAGTTATAGATCATTTAATTGTTACGTATTAAAAATAAGAAATATTTCTAACATTCTTTTCGAGCTTTCATATTCTTGAAATTTATTATGTCAATCGTCAGCTGTTATGACATCACAAGATGAATTCAAAACAAGATTACTTTAGTATTTAAAATGCTTGGAGTGTACCAATTATTCAGGCTGCTAAGTGAAGTAAAAATGTCAGTTTAGCTATCTATAATCCCATAATGTTTAAAGGTTCATGAATTACACATGGACCAGATAGAAAGAGCGAAACTAGGGCTTGACTAAAAGACATTTTCTGTGCAAGATATGCTGAAACTATATCTTTTAATATATGCTAGTGATTAATCAAAGTGATTTAAAACATTTGATTATTTAAGGCCCTGTGTTTGAATTTACTTTCAGTGTAAAGCTTTCGTATATTTATTGTGATATGTAAGTAAACAGCGTGTGTCTAATGCTTTACAAATACTCATTCCAGATCTTGCATTTTTTGCTGTTTGAACCAAGCTGAGAAATACAGGCACTAAGAACATGTGACTGGCCCCCAGAATTTTATTCATTTGTTTTTAAATCCTATGTCATGGTATTCTCCCTGAATAGCTTAGCTGAATGCTTAGGTACTTCAGAAGTAAGGTTATGTTTCCTTTTCTGGTTCCAGATAACGGAGGTAGAAGAAAACAACCTTGGGAGGATACTCTTAGTCCAGTAGACCTCTGCAGAAAACTATTGCTAGAGGCTAACAAAGAGCTAGAGGGCCATGTTCGTACATTCTATTTCTTGTTCAAAGTTTCTTTATAAAATAACCAAGAGGAAGGGTTGGTTCTTTGTTCCTTTATACTCTCCCTGTTACCAGTGCCAGTTATAACTATAATTAAGCTTGTACTTATAGTGACAGGAATAAAATACATTCAGTATCTACTCATCTTTTTAACTAATCAGAAAATGTTCAGTACCGATTTTCACATTCTCTTATAGGTCATATACATCTTAAAAAAATAAGAATGTCCCTTTGCTTGCACAAGTTTGAAAATCCTTTCCTTTTCATGCCTACCTTTCTAATGCTTTCCATTGGAAGTCATAGATTAGTTGTGCTATTTGGTACTGAGCATTTCACATAGGGCACTGTCAACCCAAACCAGTGAGAAAACAGGTAAGACCTCTATTTTGCAGCTTTGCAACACCTCTGGAGAGCCTTACTGAAGCAGCACAACTCAAAGCGGATGCAAAAATCTCGCTTTCTCTGGATGTAAGCAATAGGATCTAACTCAATTACAGACAAAACAAACCATGCATCAGACGTATCAAACATGCAAACTTTAATCTATGAAGGTTTGTTTTAGTTTCTCTTCAGATATATGGATAGTATGGTGACATATCTGGTTGAGCCTATAAATCTTTAATGAGTGTAATGCATTTGTGGACTATTTGTATTTGTATTTCAATAGTTCAGAATAGAAGTTCCATTACAGAAGGATCACACTGTGTTCAATTATGAAGGATTATTAACTTGCCTTTGAGATCTTACCTAGTTACAGCAAGTTGTGTTTGGTCTCAGAATGAACTTCTTATTTCTCTTCAAAAAGACTTCACTTGCTGCAGAGGCAAGTCACTAGGTCTTAAAGGCTTTGGTTTGAGAAAGTCTGAGACGTAAGCAACTGCAATCACATCCATTCACTGATAATGCACAAAATATTGTGACCGACCTGGTTTTCAAGTCTTTCAGAACCTGAGGAAAATTGAAAACTGCAGTGGGAGTTACGTATCGAACGTGAGTAGAGGCCAAGAAATATTGTTGTACTACTCTGTGTGGGCTTCCAAGTGTCTTTAAAATAAGTTTGATGCTGTGTTTGGACTTATAATGCAAATAATACAGAATATACATAGTGTTTCCTATGTGAATACTCAGTGTTTTCAGGTGGAAGGGGATCACTCCAGGAGATTTCATTGAGCAGCAAGGTGTTATCCTCCTTTAATTCATATTATTAAGTCAATCAGTGATGATTTTGGAATACTCTTTGTGGTTTCCAAGTCCATATTCTGAATCTTCTTTGGAGACAGAACAGGAGGGTATGAGAAGAAGAGTCTTTTCTCATGTTATTGGTCACACTCAGCTCATCATCTTCTCTGGTTCAAGATCAGAAATCGGTGTGACTTTTCGTAAGATAAAATCCTATTATAAAGATTTGACTATATAAAAGAATAAACTCTTGCTGTTCAGATCTCTCTGCTGGTCATAATCATAATTAAAAATGAGATTCATCTGTTCAGAATGGTTATGCTTAATGACTTACTTGAAATCAGTTTCAAAGATCTTATGAAAAATTAAAATTTCAGTTAAATTCTGAAGTGCGTTGATTCTGGCTTACAACAATTTATGCTATCTTAATCTACTATAAAAGTGTACTATTCATTCAATCTGTGAACCAGAGTCTCCCCTGAGTATTACTCTTTAAAATTAGTCGTTAAAGACTGGCATCGTCAGAGATCTGTTTTAAGTAAGCATTATTAGCTTCAGGTGATGCTATTAAGTGATGATGAAATAAAGACTTAACTGTGATGCCAGCATAACTATGATGTATACTAGGAAGACAGATTTAGGTTATTCTTAAAACCTCAGAAAGTGTAGAACCATATAAATGCAAATGACCAGTTAAAACCTGGCCATATTTGAAGGAGTACCTATGTTTAAATATGCAAATATCAAGGATTGTACAAGAGCAGACCAATATATTGATCAGAAAATTGATAAGAAATTTTATGACTAAACATTAGAAGTAATAATACAAACATTTTTGAACAAAGGAACACTGAGGAGAAATGCTCAGAAGCATCATTATACAAGGGCATTACATAATTTATAAGTTTGTGATGTAGTATGACAGAAAAAAAGGCAAATTTCAATTTCTTGGTGTAGAACTGGATCCAAATTTTTTCAGAAGATAGGTGAGTTTTTTTCCCCTCCATATACTGTCAGTGCAGTGTTGTACTGTAAATGCCAGGGAAGGGGATAATAGGACTAGACAATTCTGATTCAAAAGCCCGTGTAGTCTAAGGGAAAGATCTTGCAGCTGATTTCATTGCACTTTTACTGCAGGTGTTGCAGTCTAATAAGATTACGGTGGCCTGATATAAATCATTGGAATTATATAATTCTTTTAAAGTATGCCCTCAGTCAACTCCATAGATGGTTTCCATCACCATTGCATGATATGTTACGAGGAAATACTGAAAAAAGTGGAAAATTTGGAAGAAGATTTAAAACATGATGGTGAAGATGTCTTCTGAGATTAGGTAATAGTTAATATTATAATTATTGGCTAACCAAAGCGTAAGGATGACCTATAAATAAATTGCAAACATATGAAAACTTTATGAAAAAAGTTTGGAATGCATTATTTAATGAAAAAGAAAAAAAAGCAGAACTGAGATGTCTACACTGAGGAAAGAAAGCAATTAAACTTAATTTCAGGAATACAAATGAAAATAAAACCTATGACCATAGTTTTGTAAATGAATAAGTAAGAAACATTAATTACGCTGTTCAAAAATAAATTAGAAACAAATGCAGACATGCTGTCTTTTCCTGGAGGGAGGTAGACAAGTGTCTGCCACCTTGAATTTGGAAACAAATCCATGCAACAGGCAGAAATAGACCCCACACTTCACTATTTAGTGATTTAATGTTTTTTTACCTAATTCTTTGTCCTTTGCTGCACTTCTCCTTCAATAGTATGATGCTACATTCCACAATACATTTTTTTTCACCTAAAATCAAAAAAAGAGAGGTGTCAGATAAGCTTCTAAGAGCAAGCAAGCTAGAAATACAATGACACAAAAGACTGAAATATATGAATATGATGACTTAATAGAATGGTACCTTTCTGCATTCAAGCAGACCTGTAAAAAGTGAAACACAGTTTGTGTGCTGTTCCTGTGTAAATCATATAAATATTTGTAATTTTTAAATGTATATTTAGATTTTGGGGTCATCATTGGTAATGTGATATTTCATCTGTTTTAGCACAAGTACATAAAAGGACTGTGTGCTTACTCAAGTCTATGGAAACAATTTTACTGTATTGTATTTTTAGCAAATTTAGTAGGTGCAATATTTATGTAATTATTTAATTATGTAACTATTTAAAGCATACTGACGCACACTTAAAGCACGAAGTTTGATTTTGATACAACTTTTGTTTACAGTAGACTTGAAACATAAAGTAGTATGGTGATATATTTCTTATTCTGCAGTGATTATTAGTATCTCATGGTTAAACAGTGTATTTTGTTTTTAAAAAGATAAGGGAAAAAACCAACCCAAAATATTTCTATATGTAATAATGCTGTGTAATAGTGCCTCCTGCTAGGCATAGGAAACCTTATATGTAGCACAAATACAGAAGTTGAATTTAACTCTTCATTTAAACAGAAAGGAAAAGCACTTTAAATTCTTTTCAGGCTGGATGGAAGCTGAGTTAGAAGTGACTTCAAGCCCCAGAGTACTTGTGGGGATGAGTAGAAGGACACTGATTCAGAGGATTCTTTGAATATTTTGTTTTGTTTTTAATCAAGGAATTTAAATCAGGTATTTCCCATAGCAGCTGTATGAATCTCACTAGTATTTATATTGACCTCTTAATTGTTATAAAAGCATGTGTTTTGGTACAATTATCATTAACCTGCAAGCAATAACCTTTTACATGTTTAAAGTGGTTGCAGTGCTTGTTATTATAGCCCACTTTCCATGCTGTTCATTTAGTATGCTGTGTTTTTAACACAAATGTAATCCACTCTGCATTTTCCATTTAAAATGCATAAGGCAAAGTGCATCATAACAGGATGTAACTACGTATTAATCAAATTAGCACAACACTTCAAAGGCCCTGGCTTTTTACTAGGCTAGTGTTAGATCACAATTCATGATGGAAAGAAGCAGTGTAATGAAAGGCTTGGCAAGGGAGCTGTTTATTTTCTTTCCAGAAAGATATATTGTGGGTTAATTTTCATGACGGGAAAAAATGTGCAGGAAAAGTAACAGTAAGCATTAAGCTAAAACACAATAAATGGAATTTAAAATACTACTGCGGCTTTGTTATTGACAAACATAAATGTAGTAATTAGTTGATGACACAACAGAGCTCAGATGACCTGTTGTTTAATTATTAAAACTTCATGACCCAAACAAAGAAGAGTCAGATTATTCAATATTCACATTGTGAAACAGGAACAGCTGGGAAGGTTCTTCTCCCATCATACATTTAACTTACGACATAAGACCCTTCAGGTAATACTTTTTCACTACTGTTTCTCAACACTTTCAAGTATATACTACCCATTTTCATTTTATGATCATTTTAAATTATGTTTCAGAATATGAAGTAAGGCCTTGTGGCATATTGACTCCTACATGGAACAGTCATGATTTAGGAAACCCAGTCTAAGATGCTTTCAGCAGAGTACAGCGAAGCATCAGGAACGTATAGGGAAACAGAGTCTGCGTTGCACTCCTTGCAATGTGAGGGCTTGCCATAAAATGTGAAAATGGTTCTCCTGCTTGTATGTATACTCTAACATCATTACGGTTTCAGCTGAAATTAAAATGGTTTATACTAAACTTCAGAATTACTTTTTAAATTTACTGATCTGTATTTGTCTCATTAACCCATTTCCATTTTCTTCATTTATATTTTTAGGCTGTAGGATAATTTGGAAGTTGGTCTGAAAGTCAATGGTGAAACTCCCATTGAGTTTGGCTGCAGCAGGACTGGATTAATGTAGTCATCCAAGTCTTCCCTAAGGTAGCAATAACTTCCTTGTCTTCCAGATTCTGCCATCCACTCTTTTGCTACTTATTTGTTTACTTAGGTAAACTTTTATGCGTGCATGCTATTAATGTTGTTTCCTAAATCAGTATGTAGTCATTGCACCCACTACTCTTTTCTGTTTATTCCCAGTAGATGAAGGAAATAGTACTCAATCCTCTAGTTTATGTTTTGTGAAACATATAAAAGGTCTTTATGGCCATATCTCTGTTTTCATTATTGAAGTGCATTAGTAAAAGCAAAGTCTGTATGAGCACCTTTTTTGAGAAGCTGAAAACAAGTGAAATTTATCCTATGGAAACCTGCTTTGACATACTTGATTTGACATGCACATAGGCTCTTGCTAGAGAAAATCGCTGAGGAAATGTTATCTTAAGTTATGATGGTAATGCTTCCAAAAGGAAGATTGAAGGTGACAGGCTAAATCTTTAGGAACCTTTCAATTATGAAAGAACGCAGTCAGTGAAAATTCAGAAACTGTTCAGAGATTAAAAATATTAAAAATAGAATCTACCTCTAAAAGTACATACATCCTTTTATGTGATATCTATTTTATAGACATAGCACATGTACAAGAATTTTATAAGCATAATAACATAAATCCGTATTAGTTGTGCTTATATAGGGGATCTGTGTATTAGATAACACAGATTTCAAGTAGTACTGGAACCGTCTGTTGCTTAAAACCCAATTCAAGACATGTTTTGAGGAAGAAGGTTAGCATTTAAATATGTCTTCTGCCCTCTGTTAAAAAAAATGGAACTGAACTGGAACCCTAAAGCAACTAGATTAATGTTCCTTAATGTTCAGTCATTTAATGTGATATTTTTATATCACATTGTAGCTTCAGGATTTTTTTGGTTAGTTTATTTCTATTCCCTGTTTGGGAGAAGCTAGATTACTTACAAAAATCCCATACATATTGACACAGATAAATACAGTCACATTATTACTGATTGCAATACAAGAACTGCACACACACACACGAAAAGAAATTTCCTTTGCTTGTAAAAATCTCAACAGTTTAAGTCAAATCATAATATGAGGGTGCAGAAGGATCTCAGAGAGAACTCCTGTTCATGTAGGGAAGAAATACTGTTTTTAAAGCTATTTGTCTCTCATAACACCATTTATGCATCATAGGTCAGACAACTGTAAGTACAGCACCTCAGGGAGAATTATATTGTTTTAATGGAAGGTAGAAAAATTTTTTAAAATGAATTTAAAAAGAGGGAGAGAATTGTGCTGGTAATGAACAGAGTGCTTTTTAGAGGAAAGATATCTTAAAGGTGATGAGAAGAATTATATTGTATTTTAATTATATATCTCTCCTTTGGAAATATGACCACAGGAACTCTTCCAAAAACAAGAAGCAGATGATGTGGTGAGAGTTCAGGTCTCTCTTTGAGAAAAGATCTCATGTCTAGGAGGAGTCTTCTTTAGATACTTCAGATAAAACGAATCTTTCAAACTCTTGAAATTCGTTCATCCTGAATCAAGTACTCCGTTTTGTCAAGGATTTTACAGGCATTTTTAACAATACTTAAGACTGAAACACATTTTTGTTTTTTTATATCTAGTTTCAGTTCCCTCTTAATTAATTTCATTCCTCTCTGAAATAAAGTAATCTTGGGTGAAATTCTTCAGCCTTTGTTTATTCATAAAAAGAGACTATCCCATGTTTCAAAAAGATTTTTATTTATTATTCATTTCCTTATAGGCTAAAAGCAAGCAACCTCATCCCACCCCCTTGAGGTGATTTTCAGGGCATGAATAGCTGGCTCCATAACTTGCATCAGGTCTTAGATACAAATGTATTTGGCTTACATATTCTGTTCAGTCTTCTGTTTAAAAATAGCTAAAAAAATTAAGTTATTTCATGAATAAGAGTAGAACTTTCAGGATTTTTTTTAATCATTACTTAGGATATGGGATATATATGCCAGAAATTGCACTATTTATTTTTACCCTACAAACCACTCAAGTTCAAGTATTAGAGATAAGAATAAATAAACTAATTTAAAATAAAATCCCATGTGTCACTAAAAAGTTTTTATTGTCCTAGGCTTGGAATTATCTCAGACTCCAGACAACTATATTTCAAATATTCACACAGTTTGTCATATAGAAAAGATATTCTTGTTCAATTCTTCTTCAATCTTAAGGTTTGTAGATCTCCATAAAGTCAAGCCAAATCTAATGTTCATATTTCTGAACAAATGAAAAGGGTTGCAGTCCAACTACATTTTTAAATATTTACTATTTTTAAGGATATTTTCTCAAGGTATAGGCTGAAAAGGATATAGTCAAGATTCTGTTCCAAACACTAATGTACATTTCTGTGTCAATATTTCAACACTTCAATCATGCAGTTATGCTAAACTTTTAAGAGATTTAATCTAAAGCTGTAACTTTATCACATTCTGTTGTTAACACACCTAATTGTTTCTTCTTTAGTTATCCAGGATGTGAGATTTTCAATATGCGCTTGCGTAGAAGTGTGCTAACATCCGCTCACCCTAAAAATGTCAAAATGGAACTTGTTTTATTAAATGTAAAGCTTCTCCCAAAGGAATCATCTGTCCTTTTGACATGTCCTTCTGTTTCTGTGTATGGTATGAAAGTACTACAAGGATCCATTAAAACAGAGCATACAGTTTTTTAGAGTTTGGTGAATGCAGAGATGAAAAACCTCCTATTATACCCAGTTTGACACTTTGAGGTTCATCGAGTAGCAAATGTTGTATCTATCTGTTTTGTGATAGCTGAAAAGCAAATTCTGATTTACTTGGTCTGAATTTGAACTTTTAGTTATAAACTAAGCAGAATATAAAATGCAGTCATGTACTGAAGCTTTTGTTCAATAAAATCAAAAAGGCTTTGTTAAAGAACTATTTCCCAAACATCTTTTGTTAAAACAAAACTACCTTTCAGTGAAGAAACTTTTCCATTCAAACTTAGTAGCAATTTTTGCATCACAATTTCCTATTTTAAAAATGTCATCAACCAAAATGTCAAATTATGTCAAATGATGCTAGGGCATCCAAACTCATAAAAGTTTTGCTTTTAGCCCTATCTTTTGGGCTTTAGTCCTATGTTTATCTTTTGGTATCTCTCTGCTGGCCTTTTGTCTTCCAATCAACACACACTGCCATCCATATGTAGTAGCCAGTTGGTGGTCCTGGAGACTTACTAAATATGGTTGCTGTTCTCTTTGTCATTCTCCTCTGTGCTGTGATATGTCAGGTACCTGAGACCAACCTAAACAATTTACTACTCATGGCTGGGAAGGAGCTTTGAAAAAAATTCCCTGTATTCTTTTTCCTCTTTTTCCACAGTGTACAATGAGGTGTTACCTATCTTTTACTTGCATTCAGTCCTGGTAGAGCAGGACAGTACTGGTAATATAACTAAAAGCCTTACTTGTGAGATTTCAAACCCAACTCCCAGAGCAGAAGGCTTAGATAACGTCTGGTGTCCATCCAAAATGAAATTAATCTCCTAAACTTTCGGATAGTTTTGTTCATTGTGAATATAAATGTGCTGTAGTCAACCAGTTAATATCCTACTTAAACAAAGTTTACTTAATAAAAAAAGGCTTTAATTATATACAGCTGTATACCATTAATATTCTTGGACAGAGCTTTCTGCATACAGGAAGATATAAAGTAAATGAACAAGACGTGACCTAAGACGATACATAACTGTTTCCTTAGTTCCAAAAATGCATTTATTGATTTTGTTTTCACCATGGGCAGAATAATACAAACATTTGTCAGCTGCATCCTTTAGCCTCAGTCCAGGCAGAACTATTAAAAGTTACCCTTATAGATTCCACCACAAATAAAATGTTGTTGCAGTATATACCATTACATCCCTTCTTCAGATATACGAATAAATATAATCTTCACAGAGTAGTGTTAGCAGTGTTAGGATATTTCAGTTGCTATTGGTAACAACAGGGATGATAATACTTTTGGGATGAATAATGTATTAATTGTTTTGTTGAAAAAATGGAGATGAACTTTATTTATGGCTCGGTTTCTCTAAAAGGGTTACAAGGGTTGCTCTTTTATTGTGCACGCCAGGTTTTCAAATCAATATTTATACATTTTCCCCAATGCTAATGCAACCCTATCCATTTGTTAAAATAAACAATAAAACCTGACCTATTTACAGTGCTCTATGTATGTTATACCAGCTACTCTATAAACATCACTGTAGAGAATTAACACTATGGATTCAGTGGCATAATTTATCAAATAAGCTATCTGAAAATTAAAGATCCTGTTGTATGGTCCTTTCCTGTATGTAACTCTCTGAAGTCATGTGGAAGTCTGCATGAAAATGGGTTACAGGACTGTACAGGATAATTGCTGTCCACAGAAAGTTGGAAACTTATTGGAAGCTTGAAAATGCAGAGTTAGATTCAAGGATCAGGCCAGATTCTCTTCTAATGTCCAGAAAAAATAGTCCTTTTGAACCCAAATTTATACCTTCTGAAGATGTAATTAATGCCTGTGAGAATATATCTCCATTCTAAATTGCTAGATTTCTTAATACTCTTCCCATCACTCCTCAAATTTGACCTTACAGAATCACTGTCTACTGAAAGGAGAGGGTATTTTAGCCTACGTGGCTCATTCATCTTTAAATCTTTTCTTCGATCTTCTTTTCTTTTTAAAACCAGGACTGCTGACAACTGCACCGACTGTTAGCTGAGTGAGTAGCCTTAAGTTATCTTATTAGAAACTGAGCCCCAACCACCAACCTCATTTCACCTCAGACCTTTTCCCCACATTTATTAAAAATGACTTATGTCCCTCTCAGACAATTCGCATAGAAAAGATATGTCAAGCCAAAAGTGTGGCGGATCCTATATTCAATACACGTGTATCACAATTTTCACTATCTCATAATATTAAAAGTTAATTTTAGATAAATAATGAGAAAAGTGCTTATGTTATAAGTAAGAACAAACTGTAAGTAGCTATATTGGGAAATTCCATTTTGCACAATGTGACAATATGCAGGCATATAACAGTGAGATTAACAGATTCACCATGTCTTGCTGCAAAATAAAAGTGATTGCACTGACCACAACTAAACCTAGAGCAGATTTTGATTTATATATTTGCAATTATAGACTCAAGGTTTGAAAATTAGTTTCCAGGACAAGGAAATAGGTACATATCTGTCTCATAGGCCATCTATTTAGTATCTTGTTATCCTTAAAGGAAGTTTAAATACGTATTTTAAAAAAACCAGCTGTTGATTATTGTACCAGTAAAACATATACAGTCATATTCTTCTCTGTTGAGGTTAATGGGAGTCTCATTTCAACATGTAGTGTTGACCTAAATTCTGCAGGGATTTTCTCTAAGGAAAGTAAAACTGGCAACTGAAGCATACTGGCAAAAATCCACAGGTAGAGGTTTAAGGTCAAAAGACATCATTATGGTAGCCACGACTGAGCTTCATCCCACCTAACTTTAGCTGCGGCAAGTTGGTCTAAGGTAGTTCTCCAGCTTTCTTCTACAGTCACCGTAGAAATCAGCATTCCTGGACAGAGATTCATCTTTCATAACATCAGTGTCAAAGATACATGGATAGATTGCCCTTTGGATGCTTGAGTCTCCCCATTAACTATCAAAGAGCACAAAGAGATATTTTATACTTGTTATATTAGTTTACGATAACTGAAACTAGGTGATGAATCCAGCCCTCACCCTGACCTCTTGAATATTGAAAGCTCTGGAGCTTTACACACTTACTATTCCAATAGAGGGAATTATTCTTTTACTGGGGGAGCACTAACGCGTAACATATGGTTGAACTAAAGATGACTTGTCAAACATACAATATTTCCATTCTAAAACTCCAAGCCTATAAGTAAAGACTTGACTGATCTCATCTAAGGACCAGGTGTAGCTGTTAGGCCCAGAAGTAGCTGGCTGCTCCACCTGAGAAATGGCACAAGCAGACCTGCAGCAGCACCATCATTTATGGACTAAACTAGTAGCAGACCTGCATGGGCAGATGCAAGACAGGAGTGATGTTGAAGGAGCAGATGTTTTAAGATATCAAAGATCTCCATCCCTTTCATAAACAATAGCTACTGATAAGGATTTAATGAAGACCAAATTGTTTTGATTTGTACATAGGCACATTTTCCATTATAAGTGAATAAAAAAATATTTGTTTACTTTTTCTTCTTGAATATCAAATATAGTCCTTAAGAAAAGACCACTATCCTCAGACATAACTACTTTTATTGCTAGTATTTAGGAAATATGTGGAGAATAAACAACAAAAAGAAGTTTTAAGAGTCCCTTTAATTCTCCTTGCTCTCGTTGTATTTACTTTTTTTTTAAAGATAGCTTTCAACTTTCTGGCTAAAGTTAAATTTAAAGATGCATTTAAGATTAGTTTTAGGAAAGTAAAGTGCTTAACCTATTTGAACTGATGAATGAGCTGATAAAAATCCCTTCAATATCACTTAGTATGCACTCTAAACACTTGATGGGCAGGAGAAGATACAAGTGCTCCCTCACTATACCAAGAAGAAGCTGGATGTGCTCTGATGCTGCTGTCCCACATGCTACAGTTGACAAGATCCCTGTATTATCTGTTCTGTAAGTGGAGCACTCACACTTATCATTGCAGGAGCTGTCACTGTTACTTTTTCCCATATCATATTTAAGGAAACTGCTTAAGACTCCTCTTCTTTCTCCAATTTAAGTGTGGAATTAAACATGGTTATTTGTATTCGTGATTGACATAGATGAAATAGAGAAATATATAATTATTTGTAACGTTTGCTACTGGAATCTCTTTGTGACTTGCTGTGCAGCAACAACATCATCAGGTTTTATATACTTATGTATAAAATATATATATATGCCATTAACCAAATTTGGAACACACCATTTCTTTCCGTAATCAAAAAACTGCAAAAATTATGTACATGAAAACTGGAAGAATCACAAGAGTATCCAGCAGCCTTTACACTTTTGATGATGTGGATTTTCTAGCTATAGAAAATGGAATTATACTTAGCTAGTTAAGAAATGTTTAATAATATCATTCTCAGAAATGTTCCTGACAAACAACTGAACAAAGGTAAATGAAAGGGCAGGGCTGTCTGTATTATTCAGGACTTTCTATTATGCTTACAGTCCTTGCTGGTTTATTCCAAACATTTGAATTAACACAGAAATAGAGATGTGTCTAGGCAAATTAAATTAAGTATAAAACAATCTCAGAAATTAAATACTCTGTCTCTTACAGTTCCTCTAAGGCCATTATAAAGCATGCTTGTCTGAAATGTTATTTAGCCATCTGAAATACTTTTGTATAAATGGAATTGCTCAAAAATTAGAAAGCTGACAAATAATTTTGTGTAAGTTTAGAGAGTTCATTATTTTTGCTTTATCTGACAATTTTTGCGAAAATTTTGACTGTATGAATAGTTTGGGTTTGGGCATTATTCAGTATTCCAGCCTTTCTTTGAGTTTTTTTGCACGTTTTATTTTCCTTGTCTTTCTCCTCCCCTCCTCCTTCACCCCCGCTATTTCTGTGAAAGTGTTTTCTATTTCTTTAATTTGTTTTGTCGGTGGGAAAATGGAAAGTCTTTGTTTCATGAAAAGCTAGAAGGGTCAGAATAATTAAAACTAAAAGTAAAAAAGACCATCCAATTTCTCTAAAAAATTGAAAAATCTCAGAAATTGAAATTTTTGGGCCAAAAGTCTGTTTTTTTAAATATCTATTCATTTTCCTCTTCAGTTTGTGGACATGATATTTTACACACAATTCTCTTTTTTCCTAAGAATTTTGACACCATATCAGAATTAGTAACTGAAAGTATTAAGAAAAAATATTCCCTAGTCAATTATTTTAAAAGTGTGTAAATTGTATCTCATTGTTTACATACATGAATGTAAAGATGATAACTGAAAACAGGAAACAATTTGCTGTAGATTAACTTAAAATTAACATTGACCTTGTTTTAGATCTCAAAACAGGCAGTTCTAGAAATTTATTCAGTTTCCTTCCACAGATGTGAAAGGCCATGCAATCTGCTTATGTGCAGATGAGAAAGTGCATGAAGCCGAGCACAGGTGGGTTTTACACTGGGGAGAAGCAGCGGGAAACCAGCACATGGTTCCACATGCTGCCCCTCTGCGAGACTCGGGCTGCTTGCGCTGTGCCACCCCTGCCTGCGCTACCGAAACGCCGGCGGGCGTGCGGCCACAGCTGTGCCCGTGGCGAGTTCCCCAGTGTGGTTCAAGGGATTTGAAGTTAATGTTGACTTGGCGTTAACTGTAGAGCTATCTAAAATCCCACAGCTTTGTAAAGGGAACACATCATCTAGGATGGCTGGCTGTAACTATTCCCCACTTGCCTCTCCATCCTCTTCTGCAGAGGATTGCTAACCCTTGCAGTGGTACAAAGGAGCAGGTGGCAGCTACCTAATGCCTTGCTATGAAGCCACATGGACACATTTCTCCTGCATGCAGACACCCCCAGGGTCTTCTGCCTTTAACACAGGCCCATCTGCTGCTCTCCACTGCACATGCTGAAGAGGATACTGGCACTTAAGGAAATGGGCAGTAAAACCGTGACACACATACCTGGGACCAAAATGTCGGCTGACGTAAAGCATTTGAAGCTAAGAGGACTCTGCTCTTTCTCAACATTTTTAGGGTCTGTCCCAGGTTATGAACATGGTTTTAAACTATGCTAGAAATGAAAGGATTTCTAAAAATTATTTAATTGATGTTTTGCTGGTTTTCTTGGAGATGCATTGTATGTGTAAGCACTGTGCTGTACCACTGAACTCACTACACCCTCTCTGAGGGTTCAGTTTCTTGCTCAAATTCAAGTATAAACTCTGTATATCTCTCCTTCTGTACATGACTAAACCAAAATAGACTAATGAAATGGAGGAGAAATCTGCCAGGTATGATTCAAATGTGATACTATAAATATAGAAAGACTACACCTCAGCTAATATATTACAGTGGTACTTTGCTTTAGATCAGTTTAGGTGTAAATAATTCAAGACAGAAAATGAAGACCAGTATTTAAGTTAGCTCCTCTAATCTTCCAGGTCATGATCCTGCACTGGTGAAGGTGAACACTGATTTTAACTGGCCATGGGTCTGGCCTCCAGAAAACAAGCTCGTTATGAAGACTTCATCTCCTTAACTGTCTCCATGATGTCCAAAAAAGAGGTCTGTGGGAAGAACCACATGCTCTTTGCCACCTATGAAAAGGCAAAAGACAAGGGGGGGTGTGTGTGTGTGTGCGCGTGTGTGTGTGTTTGTATGTGAATGTGAAAGTACCAAATCCCATACAATTTCAGCAAATAGAAATGAGATCTGTCTACTTTCTTGACTTTTTTTAATAACACTAAGCTGAGCCGATGACACTCCTTTAGAAGTTCTGAAGGTCACAAATTCATCCTTGGTATCATCTATCATCTAGAAGAAAATGTGAAACAAACATTACCATATACTGACTATTAGGTTTTCCGTAACAGAAAACTTCTTGAGCTGATCTGTTGATATCTACATTCTTGATTAATATTTTTCCATTTCTTGCATCTAGACATTTATTGCATTTGAGTTTATCTTTTTGCTTTCTTTCTTTTTTCTTTTTGTGTTGGAGGAATAATTGCAGTTCTTTTCAAATCTCCTAGGAAATTTTTCAGCTATGTAAAGTTATAACAAGATGTGACATCCAGTCCTAGTTAATCAGTGTTCAACACAGACCCACTACTGCAGTGCAGGGGGTGGCACTTTCAATTTGCCTGTGACACTGACCAGGTTTTTAAGGAACAGCGAGTGAAGGGAGAAAATAGCATAAAAATGCTTAAATTTTTATAGAAAAGGTATAACTTTGTAAGAAAGCGCTATCATAAATTCCAAAAAAGTATATCTTAATGATACACTTAGAGTAAATCATTTGCCTTGAGAGACAGGAGGTCTCTGGTGACCTGTATGGCAGCCACAAGAGACTACCAGACTAGCTACTTTCAGCTAAATGTACTCTCATATTAATATTTTAAAATGCCATAATGCCTCTCTGAAAACCTCAGAGGACAGATACATCAATTTGCGAGGTCTTCACTCCAGGAAATAGAAACAGGGATAATCTGCCATTAAAAGAAATAGTTCATTATGTCTGCTTCTTGGGAGCACATAAACTATGTCCCTCACACACTTAAGTTGCAAATCCTCACTTTAATGTGAAGGGAAACACCGTGCCCCAGAGCTTTATTGTCCCACTGTTTATTAGTACAAAAAGGTTTGTTGTGGTATGAAATCTTAAGCTTGTTGCAGTAATCAATCAGCTTCAAAGAATCTCTTCCCTGAGCCAGAATCATTACAAATAAATCAATTAAACATAAAGTTCCTATTTTCAGGAGGATCACAAAACAGAAAACCAGCAGTGCATCATAGTTAGAGAAAGTGATTTTACTAGGTTGGGGCTTCTAATACAAGACCCCCTTTCTTTGTTTTTTATTGCAAAGGGTTAGATTTTTTTTTTTCCAGTTAAATCCAGAGTATTCCTCTTTTAAATGTGTATTTCAACATGAGAAATTTATATATTTATGAGAAAAATAAAGACTACGACTTAACACTTCTTTAGCTGTAGAAAGGAATAAGAAATTAATTTTCATTTTTTTGTCCATTAAGGACACAAAATAGAGAGGAATGCTGCAAAATGGAATGTGTGTGTAAAAACAATTTTTATTTTATTGGTTTATCTGCTGGGGAATGTACCAGATATTAGGACATATATGGAATTTTTTTCCTTGAGAATTTCTGCCTTATCATTGTCTAAATATGTTCCTGAGATTTCCCATAGTATTAAACAAATGTCAACAACGACGACATCAATAGAATAAACTATTCTATTACGTTCCATTCCATTCTATTCTATGTACCAATTTAATAATATTGTCACCTTTCTTCAGTGTGTGAAGTGGCTACTCACCATAATGTTTTGTTTAGCCGGATTTTAATTTATTTTCTGGGAAAGGAATGGATGCATGTCTCTTTAAAAACATATACATTCTGCTTATGCTTATTTTTGTCAACAACATGTCAAAGAAGGAGCCTTTTTGTCTTGATATGGGAGGTGATGTTCTGGTGCCGAGATCTGTGATGATCTTAAGTTTCAAATTTATATGATCATAATCCGAATGCTTATTGCAAAAGACTTCTGACATATATTCTACATGTCAGTGTTCTGGGAGAAAAAAGATTATTTTAAGTGAAATAGAGCTGCTGCCTTTAAGCCCCTGCTTCTGTAGTACAGGTTGGAAGCTATGTTGTAGAGGAGGCAGAGAAATACAGCAGAGAAAGGATGGAACACTCCCCTGGATAACTACATCATTTAGTTGCTATTTCTGGCACATAGCGTACTGTGGATGAATCAGGCGCATGGTCATATATGGCTGCTGGGCATAGTCTTGTTTTTTGGTGTACACAACCTGAGATTTTCCAGGCAGAGCCTCAGGTCTGATTTGTAACAATGATGGGGGATTACAACAGAACTGAAAACAGAACAGTGCTCCAAGAACCAGGCTGAAGGTTTGCTGAATCAGGTGTCTAAATAAATCGATCATTTTTGTTTGATTTCTCTTGCAGATTAAACTCAATTTTGACAATTTTCTCCATGAACAAATTCAAAACAAATATTTTGTTTTGGACCAGCTCAAACAAAATTGGCATGTCTATTTACTGAACTGATGCCAAATGTTTTGTTCCAATAAACCAGCCAGCTTTTTTTTTTGTCTAAGCACATAATATTGAGGAAATTTTAGCCTGAGCTTACAGGTTGAGTTTCTTGAAGAGTTATATCTTCCACTGCAAAAAGCAGTTTTCTCCTGAATAATGATGCATTATCAGCGCGTATCATTGTTGGTGCATCATAGGAGACAACTTTTGACTCAATGGCAAAAGGGATAAACTGATTCAACTGCAGTGTTTATTCATCACACTTAACAGGAGTCCTTAGTTTTGAACAATAATCACCCTTACCTTCTAAAGATCATTTTTTAAGCCTACATAAATCTGAATCATTTTCTAGTGGTGTTCATATCTTTCCATTCGCTATAGGTGGAGATCAGGTTGTGTACGTTATTCAGTCAAACTGCTCAGTTAATTCCTAGTGTTATGTGGAATGAATCAGGATTGAAGAAACAGATCCTGAAGTTCTTAATTTTTTACTTTGTCGCCAGTCAAGGTAATCTCCAGCTGAATTGCATTCTGCCTGTAACAAAACAAAAACTCAGGTTACCAATACCATCTGGATGGTCAGGCATGGATGATAACATCCATTCAAACTCAGTCTGTGGCATTCTTATCTTCTTATCCTGCACACACATATTTTAGAGAGACAGAGAAGAGCTGATCCACTGTGAGTAAATTCTGAGACCATATATTCTTGCGGGGAGGGAGAAAAACTGTTTAGGTTGTGTAACTATAAACCTGCAAATATATACTATGGCCTGTATGAAAAAAAAATCCTGTATAGAAAGCAAAAAACATATTTCTCTTCTCTTTAGTCCTGATGGAGAATTATCAGAGAAAATCAATATATTTCTAATGATGGAGCTCATCATCCCTGCAGAATTCAGTATCGAGAACAATAGCAGTGCAAGCTACTGGTCTTAGTCTGCTGGAATGGAGGATTTCCTAGAGCCAGCAAATGATGTCCTTATAGATGAATTTGTATTTCCAGTGGAATCTCTCCATGGAGGACCAAGTTCATGCCCTTCTATATTACATTTCGGAACAAGATCTCCAGACTGGCTAGGGAACTTCCATCCTTGGAGTTTTCAAGACCAGGCTAGACAAAGTCCTAAAAAACCTGGTCTGAATTCAGTACTGACCCTGCTTTAGGCAGGAGGTGGGAATAGAAGTCCTCCCAAGGTCCCTTCCAGCCAGAAAGTTTTGGTGATTTTACAGTTCCAGCACCTGCCCCAAAAGAAACCCCACAAAGACATCCATGGGTATTCCAGGAATCCTGTGTGGAATAACTGCCTGAGTTTCTTCTTTTTAGAGTGCTGTTTGGCTGCTCCTGGCAAGACAATGCAGTCAACTGTGAATAAAAAGATTGCTATGAATTAGCACAATCAATTAACCAATTAATTAATCAGTTCTGCAATGATGAAGAGTAGAAACAAAGAAAGATGAGGCAATACTTGTGCAAAACACATGTGCCATGTAAAGAGCAAAAAATAGTCAATCTTCTTACAGCTACCACCATTTATCAGTTTACCTAGTCATATATCCATGATTGCAATGCTTATAAATGGCACTGCTGTAAATAGCTGGCCCCAGAGGGCTTTCTAGGCTAGTGACGCCAAAGAATTAATTTGCACTGAGATATGAAATTTAGGTTTTGTTCCAAGGCAAAAGGAGAATAAAAGAACATATTGGTAAATATGTGCGAAAGGAACGAGCATCAGCAAATCTATCCTCCCTTTTGAAAAACAAAACCAGCTAAAGCCCTTCAGTAATATCCACTGGTTCCTTGATACATAATACACTGTGCATATGGTGAAATGTCAAAGTGCTCTTCCAGACCCACAAAAGAAACAAAGGTACAGAAAACCCACTTAATATAACACTAATACTTCCAGAGGGGTGGCACTAATTCTGTCACTCTATTCAGAGAAAAGTATGAAGCATTCAGCTACATTTTCTTTTGAGTTACCAGATGGTCCTTCTAAGAGAGAAAAAATATCCTCTATGAATTGATAGTGTACTTGCTCTATTTGCTTACCTATCTGAGATAAGGTTGCATCAGAACCTCTAATTGTTATAAAACACCTGCTCTGATAATAAACAAAACAAGTTAGGGATAGAAAGAAAATAGTCTTGTGATCATGTTAGAAGGCTTGTTGAACATGCTTTATCTGAACATTTGAAAGGCTTCCACAGATGTATCACCTTTGGAATGTCTGATCTTCTGATGGATCTTCTGATCCTACCACTACAAAAAATCATTTCTGTGCAACTGAGTGATAATAGATCATTTTATTAACTAATATGAGATACCATTTACCTTTCAGTGCATTTTATTTATTGATAGGAAACATTGTATTTGCACCCATAGACTGTACTTAACTGTCACTTTGCTTAAGCTAAGAAGTGTAGTATATTTACAACCTGGGAACTCCTATTTCCAGAGGTCTGAAGTATATACCTTGTTTATGTGTCTATGAGCTAAGATCTATATTTCTAAAATAAATGCTTATTTCTTAAAGATGATTTTGACATTGTTTATGAAGAATTGCTGATCTTCTCAGAACACTCTGAGAACTGCTTCGTAGGTGAATGTTAATTTAGACAAATTTGAAGTTGAAATTATTGCCTTCACTAATTGCCATGGCAAAACCTCTATGTTATGATGTTTTCATATCCACAAGGTATGGCTTTCCGCTAGGTATACTTTCATCAAACACAATTTAACTCTGGATCATTGGATGGTAGAACATTAGATTAAATAACGTTCCTGCTCCTTCAGGTCTTGCTGTGAAGATAGTATCCCTCTAACTTTGCTGCATACATTTTACCACTTTTGATGATATGGATTTTAAGTGCACTACTTAAGTCAAGGAAAAACCCTCCATTGATTATTGAAGCTTTTAAATCATCCTTGATCAGATTATTAGTAAAACAAAGCATGTTTTTCTTAGAAATAGTGGGGGAAAAATTTCACAAGGACTGTTAGTCTGACATTCTTCCTGTGACTCATGTAGTTCAGCCACGTACCCCAATATCTTATTGCGTGCCAGATGACCTTTAATTTAATCAGCAGTCATTTCAAGACATTTCTGCCTTTTGTCTATTAACTCTGGATCTGCTTTCCCTGCACTTGGCCCGTGGACCTCAAAGAAGCACTCACTCTTTTAGAGTGGATGATAGGCAGAGGAGCTAGGGCACTTGTTATGGTGTCTCAGGTGTCCCAGCACCTGAATTTGCTGCACTTAAGTCAAGGAATGCTTGCTGGTAACTGTTACTCCGTTACCTTGAATTTCAGTTAACTTAACAAAAGCTTAGCACATAAAACTATTCATTTGTCATATTCAGAATAACGAAATTATATTTTTTTAAAAAAGACATAAGTGAAGGTAAAGGGAAATTGTACATAACTTACAGAAAGATTAGATCAGAAGGTCCTTTTTTCCATCTGTCAGATGACTTGCTGTTTTCTTTCTGGCAACAGCCTTTGCATGGCGCTCCTGTCTTAGCAAAGGGCCTTAGAATAGCATCCTAGCCAAAGACGCTCTTACAAACTCTTTTTTCAGGTTTTCTAGGTGATCTAAGGCCTGTTTAATCTTTCTTGCTGAATATCCCCCTAAATTCACTCTTTTATTAGGAGACTGGCCCTTAATTATCATAAAGTTCTTTCCATATTGATGTAGATGTCTCTCTTCCCAGCACCCAGCACTCTCTTCCCCCATTGCACTTAACCAGTTAGTAAACAACTCTCTGTTTAAACAAAGTGTAAAACTGCCCCCTATCTGTGGTGTCAATTTGACATTCTTCAGTCTAGCATGAGGCTGTCACTATACCTATATACCTGTTACAATAATCTGTACATTAAAATGATGCATAATTCAAACTGTTAAACAGGCTAATTTGATATATTTTATTTGCTGCTGACTGAGACCATACCTGTTGGCAGACGAACACTTTGGGGTGATAACTGAATTGGCATGGTTGATCTCCAAACTATTTTCAAATAACCACCTTTATTCTACTACAATGTAAAGATACATTAAGAAGAAATATAGCTGGACCATGTTCTTTTAAACACAGTAATTAGTTTAGGTTTTTTACTAACTTGTTACTAATGCCTTAATACAGGCAGACTGTTAAGTTGCAGCCAACAAAACACAGCAATTTGTTATCTGAGAAGTTAATTAGAAAGTTCGATCCTTTAGACGTTATCTGGAGTAAATAGAGGCACAACAGGAAAGGGCCACATTCTGTGAAACTATATCCTTATGGAATAAAGGGTACTTAGTGTCTGTAAAAGTATCAACATCTGGTGTACAACATGAAGTGGAAAAGGTGGATCGTTTGGTACTGTATTGTGAACTGCCCTGGCAGCCTTTGGAAAAATAATAGAGATTTTTCTAAAATTACTTGTAGCAAGGGGCCAAATGCTGACATTTTTCACACAGCTGGACCTACCACTTAACCCAATGAAGTTCTGTATGAATTTCAATACAAAGCATGAATCTATCTGTTTGTTGTATATTCATTTTAATAATTTGGTTGACCTTGTACTTTCTAAGCTTTGAATAAAATCTATTTGATTCTCTGAAAAGCTAAGCTTGCTACAGACACATTATGAAGTTTGGTAGTATTCAATGCTGTCTTCATTTTGCTGCATATAATGGTCCTATTCTTCACATTCATGAATTATGTAGGTCAGTACATAGTCATGCCAGGAAAACCTTTCTAGCACCCCACACAATCGTGTATTCTGTATACGTATTGATGTATGTTATTGTGATCCTCTCAGAAATATTTTGTAAAATTACTATTTTTTTTGTCCCCATCTGTAATGTCAAGTGAATTAGTTGTCATGAATGCAACTGCGCAGAGATCAAGAAAGAGAAAAATAAAAAATGGAGAAAGGTTTTAAAGTAGATGCTTGGCCAAAAATAGCATTGCTATACATAAAATATACTGCTGTGTTATGGTTTGATTTTGCAGGTCTGCAGGTTTATATACTTGAGGCCAAGAATATTGTTCATTGTAAAGATATAAATGTAAAGGTTATCTGAAATTTCCCTGTGCAATGGTTAATTAAATAAAGAAGATTCTCTGACACTCTGCCCTCATCATGGATTCACTGATTTTTTTCCAAATCTCAAGCGTGGTTCTCCAGCAATGTTCCTGGTAGTCCAGTTCAGAACAAGAATCCAGCATTTCTGGGATCTGGGATGTTAAAACATTGCTGCCACTGAGACTGAGCCAAAGCTCGGAATCAGTTACTCTCAGGGCTAGGAAAGCTTTTTGGATCATAATTGCTATTTGCCCATATTTCCAAATTTCAAATTTTGTGGAATTTTGATGATTTCACTTCATATCATAACTCATAAGCCCTGAAAAATTGCCTAGCTACTGGTCTTTTTGATTATCTCTGAAATGTTAGTCTCTCAAGTGAATTAATGGAAGAGATAGATTAGTATTTCTTTGATAATTTTTTTATTAATTAGGGAATAAAAGAGAAAATTTCATGGCTGGAGAAAGGGATAGACATTGATTCTTAATTTTTCAAATTGGTTCAGAGACATCAGGAATCTTCTGAAGCTGCTTAGGACATACAGATTTTTAGAGGCAGTTCTTGAAGCAACATACCACAGTGACAATGAGATAAATAAAAGTATCTTTTATTACTTCAAGACATACATAACATAGTTGATGCATTCTCACCTGAAACAGGTCTAAAACAGCATTTAGTGCATATGCTAATATATTTTTTAAACATTTTAGCATTTATCAGGAAGAATGTTTCAAAGTTTTGAAAACCTACAAATCAGTGCTTTAGAAACAGAGCTCTGAAACAGACCTTTTATACACAAGAAAAAAGTGTTTAGGGGGGTTGGGGGACTGTTTGGTTGTTTAATCTGACACCACTAAACATGGAAACCATAAATATTCAAGTTTATCCTCGTTAGCATGATTCATGCAGGAAAGATTTCCTGGCTGATTGTGGCCACGAGAGCACACTTTCTGATGCCATTATCAGCTATCAGTCATTATCAGCTTTCAAGCCATTACATACAGTTAAATACGGACACAGCCCATCATCTGAATCCACAGCCCAGAGAAGTTTGGAAATCTCATTGTTTACCGATCGTTGTAACACAGAAATAGATCACCCTTTCAGCCTGTTGCCTTAAATTCACTCTTAACACCAATTAAAAAATGTGCTGAACTATTTACTTACAACCCCAAACAGATGACCTGTTTACCGTCTTGAGACAAACACAGGTGACACATTTCATTTGCCTATGCAAAACCTAGTGGGTTTATCTGCCTTCCTACTCTTCTCTTTACTTACCTATGTAAAAGAAGTGGTTTTTAGACATTAAACCATATATACAATGTGAAAACCTTAGACTCTGAACCTTATAGTGTGTTTAGATATGCAAATTGTCAATCATTTTATACACAAATGAATGAATACCTGTATTTCTTTACTGATTCTTCTTTGAGTGATAACAAATTTGAATATTTATGATCTCGTTGAGTTTGGAGTACGCAATCCTCCTGTCCAGTCTTTAAGGGATCCTATGATATTCATTCTTTGATCACTAAGTATTTTTCCTTCAGTTCAAAACACTTGGAAGGTTCACCACGTCTTTCAATGTCTGTAACTATTGTTTTCTAAGTCAAAGCGGTTTTATTTGTTTTCATTATATATTTCATTAACAGGGGACAACACTCAACCAGCAAACCAACACTGGTCATTAACCACTTTCACATGTAGCTGTACAGTCACAGGATACAACATCCGGCCTCTGTCAGTGTTGAATCATAGAGCAAGCTCTCTCCTTCTCTCTTTTAAGCTTTAAAATTTCAGAAAATCACTATTAGAACCTTTTCCTTCATGCTTTCATACCTGTCATATTCCATCAAGATCACTTTTCAAAGGCAGCTGTGCACCAGTGAAAATCAAAGCAGTACAAGGACTGGTTGGAGGACTGCCAGTCTCTTAGAAAAGCCAGACTGATCAGTCTCTGCATGAAAAAGTCAATAAGTTCATCTAGTTATTTTATGATTTCACACATAAAGCTGTGTGTATCTGTAAATAAACAGAGACAGATTGCTCTAGCAAATATTTTTATACTTAGACCATGGAAAGAAGGAATATTTTAAGAACAAAATACAATTGTTCTAACAAAACTTAAATCTATTAAAAGATCATGAATTTGACATTTTAGTGTAGTTTATTGTTTGTAAAATGTGCTGACTGTAAGAGCATTTAGATACTCAGATACTCAGCTATTATGAGATTTGATCTCAAGCAACTAATACTATCACAAAGCAGCTATAGGTTGTTATGCACCACATAACTGAAATAGGGAAAAAAAATGTTTATATTAAATTTAGTCATCTAAGATAATGATGAAAATTTATTTCACAAAATGGCTTTGGAAAAAGACATTTGCTTTGTCAACTCTGATGGTCCATCCTATGTGGATTCCTATCTTTTACACCAAGTGGTGTTTCAGTTTAGAGGAATGTTAAGTTATATTTATAAGCCAAGTACAGGCTTTTATTAGAAATTTATCCGAGTTCAGTTTAAATGAGTCTTCCCTATCAGTCTTGACACTGTCTTTTTCCCAAGGGCATTCTACCACATGGCGATGATGAAAGATACCTATTTCTGGAAACAAAATAAGACTATTCTACTAAGAACAAGGAAAACAGTGTTATTTTTAGAAATTCTCCATATCTCTTTTTAATTCTTTATAGAATTTCACCTTGATTTTTGACCCTGTATAAGCAATTGTTCATTATAGCTAGAATTTATGCTTCAGCTGAATAAAAATTTTTAGGCTCATACCTAATATCACAGCAAACAGGGTTAATTACTCCTTTTCCATTCTCCAGCAGTCAGCTGAGCTTCCCACTCACAGTGTCTGTTTTTAGGCTTTCTGACCTTGTGGTTCTCTCTTTATCCCCTCTCTGAGGTAGTCTGGATCCTCTTTCCTCAAAGGAAGAGCCAGAAAAGTCTCCAAGTTCCTCTCAGCAGGAGTTTGTACTGTATACTTACAAGACCTCTGTTCACTTCCTAAGTGATCAACCCTGCTTTTCTTCTTTTTATTTTCTTTCTTTTTCTCTTCTCTTCCTGGGTGTAAGTGTGGCTTGTTTTTACCCTTCTTCATTAACCAGGGAGCAACCCTGTTAACAAGGAGACTTCTGTGATAGCGGCCAGAGTATATCACTGAGTGAAAATTATTAGCCTCTCACATACAGGAGGTCAGTCCAAATGATCTATTAGTCCCTTTGGACTTAAGCTTGGTAAGTCTATTATTTTAACACAAATTATAAATAAACCTCAATCACTATCTTTCATACTTTTCTTAGGGGGGGTTATTCAATCGGTTTATCTGAAGTAGGTCTAGAATACGGATTCAAGAGAAATTGTTAGATATTTCTTTGGACGCCCATCCACAGCTCCAATAGGACAAGAAGGATTTATATGGTAATCACTGCCAAATTGCATAGATAAGGAAAACTGCACACTGGACTGTATCAGGAGGAATGTAGCTAGTACACTGAAGGTAGATGTTGTTCTCCTCTATTCAGCACCAATGAGGCCACACCGGGAATACTGTGTCTGCTTTTGGGGCTTCCAGTTCAAGAAGTGTTTTGGAAAATGGAGGGAATCCAGCAGAGGGCTCCCAACATGGGTAAGGGCCTGTGGGGTGAGGGTTTCAGGCAGCTGGGCTTGCTTAATTTGGTGAAAAGAAGGCTGAGGAAAAAGCTAATAGCTTTTTACTGCTACCCAAAAGGTTCCCAGTGACAGCACCAAGCTCTTCTTGTAGTGGAAAATAGCAAGAACAAAGGGCAACGGTAGCTTTTTCACTAAGAAGTTTACCCAGGGAGATAGTGGAGTTTCTATCTGGTTGGTTTTATGAGATTCAGCTAGAGAAAACCATGACTAATCTGAACTATCATTGATGGTCGTACTGCTCCACATGGAAGGTTGGATCTCCAGAGGTTCTTTCCAGGCAAAGTTTGTGTTACTCCATGGTACTTGCTTTGAAAATCTTTGGAATTCTATCGTGCTACAGATACCACTCCACTCCATCAGAAACAGTGGAGTGAAGTATCAGGCACTAATGCAGTACTGTTCTAAGCAGGGGATATGCATCCATGAATGTATCAGGTTTTGTGGGAGTATGTACAAATGATAAAGGGGGCTACAATCCAGATAGCTCCCTGGTAAATCTGCACCCAAAGTTTTAGTATTTCAAGGAAACTGAATACCAAGACTTTGCCAAATTATCATTCCTTCTTCAGCAATTCAGAAATATGCTGGTGTTACATACAATGTGTGTGTGTAAGAGAATTAATTTCTCATGTAAAAGTGTTTTCAGTTACAAAGCTAAATTATATATAAAATTAATCATAATTCATTTAGAGCATCTGGATGATTCCAGACCTCAAGAATTGGAAGCTAATTTTTTCATTAATACAAGCTCAGGTTTCAATTCCCAGTCACTTAAATTTGCATATGTGAGACATTCTCAAAGAATAACACAGAATTGTTCTTATTTATAAGCATCTGTAGAATCAGGCTCTAATGGATATGGATAGGTAGGAGCAAGAGAAGATACAAAATTTTAGCTTTTATAATGTCAACCTTTTACCATGATTTGGCACACAAAGAATACTACACAACGCAACAGTAAATAGAAAAATGTGTCAATGTGTGGTAAGATTTCTGTGTCAAAACAACATCAAAACATTCAAAGGAGCCATTTATGATGTCAATGAAAGAACTACAATGTTACTAATTCACATGGCTTCTCTTTCTTACTTAATTGTTTATGTGTTTTAAAGGAACACAGCTTTCTTAATAGTTAATGTCACCTTGGAACAACTCAATTTCACCTACAGATATACCCTCCTACTATCCCCTAAAAGGCTAAGTACATGTAATATACCTCTGCGTATTTTTAAAATGCAGTTTCAGCCTGTGAAATTCTAGGTGTGACAACTCATGTTATCTTCTGAAAACCATAGGATCACAGGATATCAGGTTCTTTGAAACAAGTGCTCTATAGGAAGCTTGATTTTATTTTGAATCATGAGTCATAGCTTCCAGGAAGAACCTCGAGAGACAACCAGAGTCACATGACGAGAAGTGAAAATCTTGTTGTCATTTAAGACAAAATATTTTTCCTTCAGTTTTTGCATCAGGTTGAATATTCTCTGATAACACATCAGAACGTACTCAAATGAATTTTATTTATTTAGCATAATTATCAATATTTAATTTTTAATTCTATTTTCATAACAGATATAAAAGCAGCAATTTTTTTAAACCATTATTTGACATAATTGAACACAATACAGATGTCTGTGTCCCTTTTGAACAGTAGTCTCATTCAAGGCAAAGGCCTGTCAGAAATTTGGTGCTTGATTTTATACCGTATGCCTCCAGTATTCTTGAAGTAATTTTGTGCTATTAATCTCTTATTTTAAAGATAATCAAACTTCAGGATTGTGATTATGAGGAAGTCCTACATATTAGATAAAGAATATTCTCTAGAGGTTTCAGAGGAGTTGAGTTAAGCAAAGAAATCCTAATTGATACTAATATTGAATGCTTCAGTCATACTGCTGTTTCTAACTATGTTACCAAGACATTGGGCCAATCAATTTCTAATGGTTAATATTTTTCCAAATGTATTACAAGCATTTCACTTCATGAGCAGCAATTCAAACCGACTACGGAAACGGAAGACTTTAAATCCCAGCTGCAATCAGGAATGGAAATTTGTTTCTTCCCTCCAAATATAGGCAATATTGTTATTGTGTACTTGCTATAAACCAGTGTAAATGAGAAAAAATTAGCCTATTTTATGGTAGTCTTGCTAATAGCATTTGATTAATTACACTCTGCCTATCTGTCTTTCTCCAGCAGTTTCAGCTGAATGTTTTTTGTCCATGTCATCTGTCTTAAACACCAGTGACTTCCCCAGACGATTCTTCCTTCCTCTTTCCTCACCTCGTTCAGACACACACAAAAGCAAAAAGCTGAGAGAATAAATGGTTTTGTACCATGTTCTGAAGGTCAATAGATACAGGATTTGTAAGCCCAGTTGAGAAAAAAATTCTGAAGTCAAGAGCTTTGGTAAAGTGTGCAACAGCACTTTAAATTGAACTTTGGCTCTATTTTAGCGTATATAGAATGGGTTCTGTTAAACTACAGATTTCTGGAAGAGAATGCTTTTTTCCCATAAGCAGTAGTAGTAAGAGCCTTGAACTCACATCCTTTCTTTTAGCACTGCTGTCAGAACCTCTTCAAATTGGAACCCGAATGTTTTGAAAAGGCTGTGACTTACGGGGGCTACCATTTGGACATTTTAAAAAACAGTTCAAAAACCCATGGATATTTAAGACATGTTCATTTCAACTGCAATTCCACAATTTTTTTTTTCCTTTCCATCTTCAGCTCTTCATGCTTTTTCTCTTTGTGGCAACAAAAATATATGTTGTGTGTTATTACATTTCAGCACCGGGGAGTTAGAATTTCACTGCACTGTAAGAGCTGTTTCTGAAAGTGACTGTTCACCGGTTTGGTTAAAAGAAGTTGCTAAACTGCTTGGATTTGTAAAGCTGCAGCTAATTAAGTTAAATACTTGTAAGTGTTAATATCAGGAGGGAAGGAAAGAAGTGTAAAAGCTTATCCCATGAATATTCTTAATAAATGAAAATAAACTTCAGTCTACATGAAGAAAAAATAAAATTATTTCAGTTTTTTCTTGAAAACATACTATAATTTTATTTTCAAGCATTGAATTTTGGCAAAAAAGCCTGGCCTTGGTTTGCTTTTCTAATTAACCATTGAAATGGTATTAAGAGAATGGAAATAATTCTAGTAACATATGTTTTGAAAAGTATATGCTTAAGAAATATGCTAAAAACCAGTCCAAGGACAGGAAGTTAATTGCATGTTATAGTTATATTGAAATAGAAACAATCAACAGAGATTTTAATAGTATTCTATCTGAATATCTCTTACATTTCGTATTTCTTTTGACTGGCTGAGATATTTAAGCTCAGTAATCACCAGAACACACTACATTTATAATACAGTCATTAAGGTAATATCAGAAGTCCTCAATGGAAAGATTAGCTACATTACTTTAAACTTATTGTATATTTCTTTCAATGGTTTTCCTGACCACTTGGCTTATCCTATTGAGTTAAGTTTTGAATATGTGCATAGGCAGAGAAATTAGAACTTACACTAAAGAATTTAAGTGCTTTTCCACATTAAAAATATTAGAAATATCAAATAATCCTGCTGATGTGAATATCTTTCTCATTTATCTGAGGATATCCACCACAAATTTTTGTGTCTTGCATACCTTTTTTTCCTCCGTCTTTTCCCCCACCTTCTCTGTGCCAGGTCTATCTCCAGTACTTCAGGTTTTGCCTTGCTTTTAGTTCTTTATTTCTCAATCTGTTCTTCTCTTTGAATATCTTTCTTGCTTTACACAGTCATCTTTTTCTTTAAATAGCTCACTGAACTGTTACTGTGTAGGAATTGATTGGGAGTACATCAATGGCTCAGCGCTCTGCAGGGAACTACTGAGGGCCAAGTTATCACTATGCTCCAACACAGCTGGTTCCTGTTAAGCTGAGTCTGAGATGCTGTATAGGTAACATTAGCGTAGGTAAGCAATAAGCAGTGCTATGAAACCTTTGCATCTTACAGCTTTTCCTAATGTAAGGGCAACACTAGATAAAAAAATATATATAAAAAGAAAACAAGAACTACTATGGCTCATCTGTCTGTAAGAACTCTGTAAATCACTGTATTACTGAGAATGCTACTTTGCATCTCGTGGTCCTAAGGCTACCAGCCAGACCACAGCGCATGCTGCAACTTGGCTGTAGGAGCAGCTTGAGTCTGCCTGTGCTGAGGTACCCCTGTGGTTGGAAAATTAGTGTGTGATGGAGTACTCACACATGCCTCACAAACGCAGACATTATCTCCACTCCTTTGTGTAGACAATCACACCAGCACATTGTTCTGGCAAAAGAACTTAGTGAGCCTATTGGATTAGTGAGGAAAAGTCAAGCCTTTTATAGATGGATAGTACTTTCTATTTTTTATAGAAAATTTTTATTGTCTAGTATAGTATAGTGTAGTATAATATAGTATAGTACAGTACAGTGTGGAATTACAGATTATGAAATGTGAAGTAAATGTGAAATGGAGAAGTAAAGAATAGCGCTAAACCCATGCCTCTGTGGTTTTCATTATCTAATCAAAAAGTGGGCTGAGGACATTAAACCCATATTTCAATCTGTAGATCATGAAATTTCTGGTTTATCGGACATGCCATTTCAGTTCAAGTGACAAAATCAAATGCAATTCAGTTTCAGCTACCTCCAAAGATATCGTTAGCACCACGTACAGAAATGATCTTGATTTAGTCAAAAAAAAGAGTGGATAGACTCAGATTAAACTTGTTAAGTGAGCAGGAGAGGCTCTTTTGTTCTATAGCAGTTGTTACACTATGGTATAATCCAAGGAGGTGGGAAGAGAGACATGAATAGAAGATAATGTCTAGAGATTTCACATGATTTCTGGTGACAGTAAACACATCTGCTGTCTTTAAAAAATCCACTCTTGAAATGGGAGAAAAAAGATCTAATACGGTAAACATTATTTTCAAAAACATTACTCCTGTGATGGACTATTTAAATAAAATGCTGAACTAAAGGCAGGAATGAAAGAAAGGGGAGCACTTGGCAAAAACCTGGCTATGGTGAATGGAGGTTTATCACCGTTTGCAGGTTGTGTGTGGAGGATGAGCACTCTTCTTCAGAAGAAACCATAGGTGTACAAGGTGATTCTACAGCTATGAGTAACATGCTGCTCATTTGGCTAATACTGGCTAATTTTGGTGGCTTGTTCTAAGACTATTTTTAATTTGCTGTAATTTCTCCTGCTTTATTCCTGCTGAGGATGCAGGCATGTATTCATGTGGAGCTCAGCAGGCACACCTTTCCTTATCTTCCACTTTACTGATGCTGTTTGAGCTGTGGAGAGACTCAACAAGACAGTGGAGAAGGAAACTCTAGTTCAGACAGAGACCAAGTGATCCATCACACTTAGATAGATGAAACTTGGGAGCTCTTGCACGTGTTTTTGTAGTGATGTAGAGAGTGAACTAGGCTAATTTTATTTACAGAACTAACTCTTGATAGTGAAGACTAACAAGTTGCAAAGACTGTCTACTTGCATTTGTCTGTTATCTATGCTTATGCTTATCCTCGTCTCAGTCATTCAATCTGCACTGTAGCTGTCTTTCATTAATAACTATGCCCAGTATGCAGCCTCGTGCCTTTGCAAAATATGGTAAACTGTATTTCCTGCATTTCATGTCAGAGAAAACATATGAGGAGAGAGACATTTTTCTCATTCTGGCATTTGCAGTTTTCCCTTAGTAAGAGTTATCTGTGTGTCTATGGAAGAGAAAAAAATATAGATTAACAGAAATTTAATCTTAAAAATAAATTATAGAATATAGGGCTATCATGACAAAGTCAAAGTGGAAAAAGGAATTTAAAGAATAATTTCTGCATTATTTGTTCACATGAAACAAGGAAAAAAAAAATAGGTGCTGGAAGAAGGGTGAGGAATTCCAGGAAATTGTCTGATTTTTCTTTAGGAATGTTCTTGTCCATTTACATTTTCTTGCTTTGTAAGATGCAATTGCCCATGTAAAACAATTTGTTATGAACATATGGCAGTGCAAGGACAGAAAACCCACCAGAATAATTCTCTATGTCACCAGGTGGATTGTTTGAAATGACATAATTGTTAACACCTAAGGCAGGAAGAAAATGAAAGAATTCTGACAGACCTGGAAAATCCATCATGCTGCTTGTGCAGAATCATTAACTTAAGTTACTAACTTGCAAAAAGTGGCTCTAGATTTTAGTTAAGGTAAAAAATTGTGACTGTCTCAGGCTGTGAGAACACCATGTTACATAACCAAATGACTTAGAAGACAGCTTTTAAGCTGAGCTCAGCTGCATAACTTTCTACATGTACTTTCCTATTCATTCCAGCTGTGAGATGAAATTCATTAGCTTAAAATTCAGATAAGTGAAGGAACCAGCAGCCAACATGTTCTACTCCACAACTGGGAATCATTTAGTAAAACAGAGTGTGTGGATAGTTCTTAGGTGCTTCAGTGAACAGCCCAGTAGCTTAGTTTAACTTTTTTTTTGACTGTCAGGACCAAACTGGTAGACATTGCACTAAAGTGCTCAGGTTCCATTTTGGCAGCTCTGGTGTGGAGTAATTCCTGGAGG
Source organism: Calonectris borealis (assembly GCF_964195595.1). Classification (NCBI taxonomy): domain Eukaryota; kingdom Metazoa; phylum Chordata; class Aves; order Procellariiformes; family Procellariidae; genus Calonectris; species Calonectris borealis. Next base: position 69,454,137 of record NC_134352.1, on the reverse strand, counting down.
AGACTGGTGACGAATAAACTAGAAGAAGTAACATCCTAAACTATCAGAGTTTTTTTGTCAAAGTCCTAACATCATTCACGGCTTTATGTCAGCTGAATCACAACAGCTGAGCTGATGGGTAGTACCTTGTGTGACTGTCATATTTCATTTCGATTTGGTTACACGCCAATATATTTATACATACAGAGATATACCTCAAGGATAATCATTGTTATCAAGGATAATCATTACCATTAAGGATAATAAGATAACTTAAACAGGCACGGACAAGTTTCACACATAACATTTTCGATATACTTGTCCCAGATAATTTTTATTTCATTGCCTGCTGGAGATAGCTGCCCTGATTTACTGCATGTTTTAAAGAAGTGAAGTTAATTGCATTCAGTAGTTCTTATTTATACTGTCACTATTCATAAGATACATAAGACTGGTAGGATTTGAACAAGCTCTCTTGTCATTAAATTCAATGAGAAATGGAGGTACCAAACACCTTTAAAAAGGAGCAGAGTAACTCAGTGACTAAGGATCTTGTCTCATGGGAATTTATAAAAATAAAAACAATTATGTTATTGTTTGAATCCACCTTTGGCTAGCAAACATTTAGGCCAATGAAGCAATGCTATGCTTTTAAATCTGTGCTGCTGTGTTTAGGTTTTGTCTCACAGCATGTGAATTAATATTTTCAGTATTTTCAGTTTGTAATGTTGCAGTAGACCTCCACTGCATTTTAAACTCATATATTGTAGGCCAAAGAAAAACTATAATTTTAACTAACTTTAACTAAACGTTAAAGACACGTTAGGGCATGTTGGCAGAGGCAGAGGGAGCTTCTGGCTCCTAGGAGTGTGCCGAACACTTGGGAAGAACAAATGGTCATGGTCCTGGTCCCGGTCCCTGTGGAAGGGTGAACCCACAACTCATAGCCTGTTTCTGTTCATAATACAATACAAAATGTAACTCAAGTGATAAGCTAAGTGACAGCAGAATCAAACCTATAGATAAGTATTTAAACATACAGGTTTTAGAATGGCTAAAAGGCTAGATAGAATATTTCACATTTTCCTGGTTTTTTGTAAGTTGCAATAATAAGTTGATCTTATTTTCCTTCTAGTAACTGGGCAAACTGAATTAAAACAGTATTAAACAAAGGCTATAATTGAAAATCCATAAAAATAAAGAAATGAGTTGACTTTACCCTTTGAGATTTTTGGAAATACTGCTAATAATCTGCCTAGAAACTTTATAGAAACTCTAATGGTATTTTTCATTCTCTTTTCCAGCTAATTTTTTCTACTGAGTCAAATCCTGAAGTTTCAGTGAGCTCATGGAGATGACTATGCTGTGTGTTCACTTACAATTGCATACAGCATACTGCAGTTTCCTACCATAAAGCCATCCATGATATGAATTTTCTCTGAAAAGAAAAGTGTTAGTCTCTAGGGATTACAATTCTTGTAACTGTCAAGAAGTTTAAAATGTTTCTTAGATGAAAGCAGATGTTCACTTACACTTGAGGATGGTTGAATTTTGATGGATTAAAATATGTATTCTTATGATCTTCTGAAAAAAACCCACCCACCTTGTGGGTATATATGACTGTGTCTGTGCGTATGTGTGTGTATGCATGTGTATAGTTTGTGTGCTGTGCTCTCATTAAGAAATCACAGGCTAGAAATTGCAAAGCCCAGCAGTGGTTTAGTTTTTACAAAGGCTTTAGAACATTTAAACAAAAAACTTTGAATGATAAAACATTGTGAACTTTTTTTTTTTTTATACAATATTCATAGAATGATGAGTTGGATCAATAACTTATTTTAATTGTGAATAAATATGAACATGTAGATCCTTAAATTTACTGCTACTTCAGTGGAAGAAGAGGTCACATAAAACATCATATTCCTTATAGCAGAGGGCTACTAGCCTTCTATACTCTCTTTCAAACCCTTGCTTTTTTTCTTTTGCAAATTTGCATGCTCTTTCTTATTTTAGAGGGGCTTACTTCTAGTGATTCATGATATTTAATGCTTTGATTTTACTTTTGACTGGACCAGATCCTGTACTTATTAGCAAAACTTGTATGATTTCATGAGCCTGTCCACCACTGCTAGCCACAGGTTGTGCTAGCAGGTCTTAGGTTAGCTACCCGGGATATATCTGTGCCAGGTTGTTTTAAACATAAATTTTATAAAATATCAAGCTATGGCCAAATTTCCTGGACTACAGTTTTTCTTTCTTTAAACGTGTCTCTATCAAGGAGGACATTGTTCTGTGTATTTCTTGATGCTGCGTCTTTGCAAGTATCATAGAAAGGTTTCATTGTTCTTGTTATTCTATACATACAATTTTTTAAACTTTTTTTTTTTTAAATAAAGAGCTATGGAAAAAGTGGTCTTATTTTTTGTTATCTGTAACTGTCATTGCACGCATGGTTACATTTTTGTATCTTCAGCAAACACGACTCCTTTCATTCATGCATATTTTTTTACCCAGCTTACACAAGCTTTTCTTGACAGGAATTTTGAAATTCAATTGACCTTATTAAACTGAACTGAAAATCTGAGAATGTAAATCCAACAACTGTACAAGAATTCAGCTTGCCTAATTCTGATCTCAAAATTCATGTTATGGGTGATTCAGACTTTGTGAGGTGGACAGTGCATACAAAAAAGGAAAAATATTTCTTAATGCTGCTGCTGAATCCTGACTTACTTAAGAACATCGTATCAGCATCCTGCCTGCCTCATAATGGTAGATTATTCTGAAACTTTTCTCATTTTCTAATGTTAGAATCAATTTTTTTTCCTGACTCTTCTCTATCTGTTATCATAAAGCTGTTAATAAATCCAACTCTTGTATTCCCAAGACACATTCAAAAGATGTAACTACCTAACAATTCCTTGTGCCAAAATCCTGAACTAATTGGATTTGAAATTTCAGGCTAGATCATTAATAAAAAGAGGTCATAACTTTTTAACGGAGTTTAATCCAAACATTTTTCAATAGAAAAAAAAATGTTTCTGGAGAGTAACAACTGTTTCTGGCTTGGATTCATATTTATTTCCTTCCATGTAATGTAACATTTGTTTGGCTGTAAGTTAAATTGTCTTAAGAGAAAGAGAAAATGAGAACTTGCCTGTCTAGTAAAGACTAAATTTGGATCCATAAATGAAGATTCTATCATAAGATATGTCTTGATATTTTCAATATTTTAATAGAAATACTAGTCTCTGGACAAGAAAAAGGGTCTCAGTTGATGTTCTCAGCATTCGTCTCATTCTGCTGTAGTTCATCTCTAAGTTGTTATTGTACATGACAATGATTGCACCTGAGCAGAAAGCGGGCAAGCCTTCCCCAGTTGTCGGAGTCCAGAAGTGAAAGGATTACTTCTATGATGCAGTTATTATGGTCATCCAGGCAGGTGAAGTGAGAGATTGGATAGGGGATTAATGTAATTTGACAGCTCTTTTCCTCTTATAAGCTTCAGGGAGATGTAGAAGGGGTGTAATGGCAGACCATTCCAGCTTTACTGAAAATATTGGGAGAGGGGAAAGTCAAGGTGGCAGATTTAAAAATTGTGTCAATTAACTAGGAGACTTGACATAAAAACCATATGGATGGAAAGATACTTAAAACACTATAATCTTAGGAAGAGTTCATTTTGATGTTTCAACAAGATACAAATCACCTCAGAGCAAAAGATTACTATGATAATTAAGCAGAGTGTTTCAAAGCAGAGTTAAAAGGAAGAGCAGAAAAATAAAAGTTACCATCAGGTGATGCCACTAGTTGAAATGAACTCTGACATTCATTAAAAGCATTGTTTAAAGTATTTGGACATTTGCAGTCAGAAACAGGAATTGAAATGTGAATATTTAAAAACAGAAACCAGAATAGTCCCGGAATAAACGCCTGGAAAATCTTTCCAAGTTTCTGATTTAGGACAAGGAAGAGGTATTGATTCAGGATGCCTGTGAATGAGGTATCAGACAGCAATAGCCATCGAGGCCCTGAAGTGTTCTTAGCTTAAACAAGAAAAAAGGACTACAAGGACAACAAAAGAATTCTAAGAAAAGTTTTATCACCAGTTTGAGAAAAGACATATTGAATTAATGGAAGAAACTTATTTCTACAATAGATTTCCATTAAGTTTCGGACAAAACAGTTTGCTTTCTTCTTCAGTCACTTTTGTGACTTCTGTGACACTGCAAAATTTGGATTAGACTGCTTCCCTATTCTGGATATTGGCAGGAGAAACCCACTGGCCTGTAAAGTCCTTCAGTGCTAGAGTAAAGCCACCTATATCAAAACATGATGGATGGATGGATGGATGGGTGAAAAGGTGGGTAGGTGTATTACACAGAAATGCAAAATAATTCAGTAGGCAAGTGTGTATACTTGTAGGTGTTATATGGGTGCTGGTAAGCAAAGTGAGCTGATTATTAAAAAATACTGAAACAGTGATGCAGGAAGAATTCAGCATCACTGAAGGACGGGCATCTGTGAAGGCCACTAAGAGTGCTTCTTAATTACTGATAGCTGTTTGCAAAAGGTAATAAGGAGATAGCATTTTGGGGTAATTCCACATCACCAACAGTGCTCCAGCACATCACTTGGAGAGTAGTTTTCTTCTTCAAGGGATTTTATAAGGGTTAACTAATTCTTCTAGTGTCCTCAAACTAGGAAGTGGATGATGTGAATTTGAATTTGTTCAGACAGAAGAGAATGACTTTCTGAGCTGTAGTTTACTTAGAAAACAGAATCATCAAGAGTGGCATGACCTTTGATCCTTTTTTTTTTTTGCAAAGTAGGTGTAGGTGTAGGCTCTAATCTCTACAAGGAATAGACACATCTTCCTACAGCCTTGAGATTGTTTCCAGCAGTCCTGGGCCAAGGAGATGAAGTAGATAATGAGGTTTACTTGAATCTCATAGTCAGGGGGATTAAGTCCTGGAAAGAAGTGTGATTTAAGATGGAGTCTCATTCACAGAGATTCTTTTCTGGCTACTTCTAAGCAACTGCTCTTAATTTACTCTTGTAGATTCCCCTCCGAGACAAGTATCCATCTGCAATGTCTCCCCACCTGTCACTTGTAGAGCCTACATCATTGCTCCAGAGGAAACACTTTATGAAGTTCAGCATTGTGACTCCCAGCACAAGGGTCTGAAATTACTTTTCTGTATGCAACTCCAAATCACAGGCTCGGTCTCAGAGCTAGGCTAGTGGTCTAGGTTATTAATTTTATTGCCTCCCTATCTCCTGTCCTAGAGTATAAGCAGACCAAGAGGTAGTTTTATATTCTGTGATTGCACAATTCCTATGTTCTGATTCACCTATATAACATGTTATACTAGCACTACAGGTCCTAATAGCACTACTACTATTTCTACAGATACAGCTACTATTACTACTATTAGTACTAAATATGACAGATCTGAGAATCTAGTCATAAATATATGTCCCTTTCCTCAGTATCCTAAACCCAATTCTATCAGAAGCGAGTCACATATAGAAGTAACAGGAAAGGAAAGGAACAGGGCATGTGTGTTTCAAAGGTAAGGTATAGTTACAGCAGAGTATAGTAATGAATAGCTAGTCTACATAACCACAGTGATTTTGCATTACCTATTACACACCTATCAGTATATTTGCTTTATTGAGTTTTTTTGCACTCTAGCAGCAATAATGTCATATACAGTACTGGATAGCTTAACAGTCCGTCCCTGTTCTGAATTGAGGGTCTTCTATTACATTTAGACTGCTGTGTGCTGATATAAAATAGAAAGTTGCAGTGATAATTACGTGGTCCAAATGCTGGTCTTTGAATCGTCACAGCTCAGTCAGGTCTAATGCTCTGAGTGTAAGTCTCAAAAACTGGCTTCTGTATCATACTTCCAAGCAGACAGGATGTGAATATATGTATTTAAAGCACAGCACTATGGCCATCTCCTGTTCTCTGATACCGTGTTCTCGGGTCTAATATGGGAGAGAAGCTATGGTGCCTCAGGCCATCTATGCCAGGGTCCCTGCTGGAATCTATGTTTTCTAGCCAAAGCCACAACCAGATCCCTGCTCTGTGACTTGTTGCCGCACTCCCATGTATTTTGGAAGCTGGAGTAAGTGAACCTAATTTCCAGCACAGTTAGAGGGAACTGAAAGCCCTGTGAAAATACAGCCTTTTTATTTAGGTAATTAGATATTTTACTTACAGTACTTAAATATACTTAAATTAAGACACTTAGATGCTTTACTTTAAGTGTCTACTTAAAAAAACATTGACTGTAACTAGAGGAAAATTAAGAATTTCTTTTTTTGTCATTTTGTCACAGGTCAAGGGCTGTAAAATTCAATAAAATCAGAACGTACTGATCTATTTCAAGTTAAAATCTTCTGAGACGTCAAATTATGGTACATACAGAGCTCTTAATTATGACATCGGAGTACTTTCCCATCCTCAGCAACTCTCTGTTGCTGTTCTTGAGGCAGCAACAACTATCCAAAAATATTCTAGTCCTTTCCAAGAGTAGGGCACTTCACATTTCCATAAAAGATTCTTGACACAATGTGCAAATAAATTGCTACAGCAGTAGCAAGCTATTTAAACATGTTATTAACATTTTACAATTCAGATTAATGGACTAATCTGTACTTCTTTGTTCCCTTCTCAGAAGGGAATCCTTGTCACAGGAGTCACTTTGTATTGTTTCAGAAATTGCTCTAAAATGTGCAGTTTAACTTTCTTGCTATCAGCTTACCAAATCCTTATGTATCATTCAGAAATTGTAGGGGAAAAAACCCAAACCAATCTAGTGTTCTACTTATCCAGTATGCAGAAAATAAGTACGGTGTCCAAAACAGTGAAAAGGGTACAAGAAGAATTACCAGATACCATCAAAACAGTTTGAATCTTGTACTGTAATGACTGAAAAATATATAATAAATACAACACAGCATTTTACAGACACTTATCAGAAACCTAAGTCATTTGGGAAATAGGTAAAGGATAAACGAGGGTTACTTCACATGTATGCTCATTAAAATATAAATGTGTGTGTATATATATATATATGAACACACATAGAAGTAAAGCAGCCTCTAGAACTGAGTAAAACAATTGTCTGACAACACACAGTTCTATGTAGCAATAGGAAATCATTACATATAATATATATGTAAAAGTGCTGGGGACTTTTAATTAGACAGAATGTAATTATTTGCTTTGGAGTTCAGCCAGCAAACTGGCATTAGCTACTTTGCTCTCAGACCTAAACAAGCATGTGTAGGATGTCTGTGTGGTAAAAGAGAAAGCTACACTGCAGGTTAGATGCTAAGGCATACCACTTCCAATAACTATGGATCAGGCAGATGGGTCGTATTTTACCATCTCCTTGAACTCTATTTAGGTTTATTTTTTCCTTCTTGCCAGCATTTTGTTGCACTGTGCACAAACAAAGAGAAAAAACATCCTGACTATTAGTGACAGAGCATTGTTTCCTATTAGGTATTTTGTAACTGCCTTTGGTGACAAGCGACAGGCTCTAATCCAGGGCTTTAGCGGAGTGGACAGAACCTTAAAGGCCAAAAAAATTTGTGAAATTTCACACCCAGCATTATGTTATTTGCAAGTTGAGACTTTGAGTCCTGGGGGATTGGGAAAGGATGGAGGGAAAAATTTTGTATTGCAAAATGGCAAGTATTAATTCGACATCGTAAAGAAAATATTTTTTCTTGGGTATGACTGTCCACTGCACTTTCTCATTTTGTAAAAAGACATCTTTCTTTTGCCTTTCAAATACTTTTGGGTTACATTTAATATTTCACTGGGTGAGACAGAAAAAAATAATACTGAGCATGCAATTGCATCAGGTCACATTCTGACCTTCACATTACACATCCTTGGCAGTCAGTGATGCGTCATGTTCCTTTCCCACCGTGACATCTGCTCTAACTTCGGAAGATGAAAGCCTTCAGACTTCTAAGTATTGCTCTGCCTCCCCAGCCAAACACCATACTATGTACCAATATTTTCCATTTCCACATATACCGCCATTTCCACAGAATGATATGTAGGTTATATCATTCTGATCAGAAATCCTACTGGTTTGCACTTTGTGGTCCCTTTTTCATGTGATGCATACCTCCATCTTTTGAGACCTCACATCGAAGCAACAAAATACTGTGCAATGTCTCCTACCCCACAACTGTCTTGCATGTCTCATGTCATAATTACACTGCCATTTCTCATGAGGCCCAAGGAAAAAACAAATGTCTTACATGTTTTCTATAGCTCTCCTCTCTTAAAATAATTAGATAGTATCGTCTTAGCCTCTGCTGGTTGCTGTTCATTTGGGCAGTTCAATATCATATGTTTTGCTCCCTGATAAGATCTGAGGTTTAGAAAACCGTATGGCAGAATTGCATTTTTCAGGAGAATAGTCCTCTTTACCATTCAGCCTTCTTCAGGCCTGGTGTCTGACACTGAACAAAGTCCTAGAAAACAGGTAAGTGGCAATTGTTGCTCGGCAGGAATAAAGGTTGTTTCCAATGGCAAAGCATGGACACATGGCATGTCTTGAAAGAAATGAGTCAGGCTCTTCTGTCAGAGCAGCTCCCAGGGCTCATCTCTTCCTTTCATATCTTCATGCTTTATGACAAGTTCTGCCCTTGAAGCCCCACACAGATGGTAACTATGATAGCAGTTGCTTCAACCTGAGATATGCATAGAAAAGCTATTTTCTAATAAATAACTATCACTTCATCCTGCCATGATTTCCCATTGCAATGGATGTTGCACAGCACCGATGTTGTTGAACAAAGACATTGAAAACAAATAAAAGCTCACCTGGTATGGACTTCTGCAATTCCCGTTCCCCTGTGTGCAGTGGCTACCCAACAGCTGACCATCAGTGCTTAACCCCAGTAAGCAATGCTAAATCAAAATCATTATTTCTAGGTATGCTTACACACAAAACCCATTTGTGAGACCCTGTTTGTTACCCAATTTCAGGCAGAGCAGTCTTTGGCTACCTCTGACAAAGCTCTTTGGCTCTGAATGGGATAGCAGTTGTACAGCACTCAGATAATTAGTCCATTTTTAGAGGAGATACAGTGGTTACTTGTAAAACAGGGTGCTACTTTATTCACATTATAACCAACGAGAGCTCTGCTTTTGCCTTCAAAAGGGACAAAATGCTATCTATGCATCCACGGCAACACCTTCTGTGTAAACAATTGTAAACTTCCCCTGCTGCTTAAAAAAGGAAAAGGAAAAGGGAAAGGAAAAAAAAAAGAAAAGGAAAAAGGGGGAAAAAAGAGGGATCCTCGATGGAACCAGTTTCTATCATTGGCTCTTGACACTGCCTTAGTCATGCCTGGTAGCAAATAGTAGAAAGGGAATGAGAAACAGATTTAGACTTTTCGAAATAACCATTGCTGGACTAAGGAATCTGGAGTCTGGTGCAAAACCCCTTGGGCACTGTCCAGGTTCCTTCCCCAGTCCATGGGGTTTGGATCAGGCCCTCAGATGCCACGCATGTAAAAGCCATTGTTGTTTTGGTATCTTACGTTGTTTTCCTACTTAGCACTAAATTTTCAGAAATAAAGGATTAAAGATTAGGAACAATGCAGAGGAAAAATAAATTGTACAGATGACAAGGATTGTAAATCATGTCAGTGTGTGCTGGAAAGCTCCTCACAGCTCTCACATAAGCTACAGAGATGCAGTCTGCATCTCCAGAAAGCAGACGTTCCCTGCCACAGTTTTAAAAAGAGGCACTTATCAAGCGATGCATTGTTCAATCACACAAATACTTCTCTTTTTTTCTCAGTTTTCAGAAAGATATTTTGCTCATGCCATATTAGAATGACAATAGCATCTAAGTCAAGGCTAAGCCCACAGCAGAGTGATGAGCATCCTATCTGAATGTGGTGTACATGTATAGCCATAGCACAAAGCATGTAGATCCCTGGATGTTTGCTGTAATCATCCAGCAATACTATTTTCAACAGTAAAAAGAAGTAGAAGAAACACTTTTTGCATAAAAAAAAAGAATAAGAATTAAACCCTTTCTTGTGTGTGTCGTACATTTTCTACACATGCATACATGGATGCAGGCACAGACACAGGCATTGAATAGGCTGTTTGATATTTAATCTGAATGCAGCTGTTTAGATATTTGTTTGGTCTGTCTCTGGATTTTTCATTAAAAATACGTGGTTAACAGCAGCCAACCTGATTTGCATGTGTGTGTGTCTGATTTGTTCACCGCTATGCCTCCTGTGTCCTACATCTTAATCACATCCAGGCACCCGCCCCATTACATTACCAGAAGGGAAGTGATGGACATCCCTTGACTCTCTTCATGACCCCCTGATAATCCTGTTTCACACACAGGCTCCCTGCTGTATGAAACACAAAAGCTGCCACTGTAGTTCTTTACTTCCAGTCGATATTCTGACAGACTTGATCTAGCAAATTAGTATGCTGTGGTAGGGGCACGACAAAAGACCCTTTTGACACACTCTGAATCGATACAAAGGCCAACAGAGAGCCATTTCACTGTAGTTCTGTTATTTTTCCCCTTTTGATGACCCTTCTTCTTCTTCTTTTTTTTTAGCTTGTACGACCTTGTCAGATTTAAAAACATAATGTTAGAAAAGTCATCCTTCCACAGGGGAAGAAAAATCTAAACATGCAGAAATGCAAGAATACCAATGTAAAATTAAAATACAGCTGGATCAGAGGAGTGGAGATTTTCTTGTGTGAATTTGTTTGTCTTTCACTCTGCTGAAATCCCTACATGCTTCAAATGTCAGAGTGCAGAAATAAACAGACTGTTCTGGCCATGAATGCTGTGTTACATGTGAATATGATTATCCTTTCTTTTTAGAAAGATGAACAGTTCATCTTAGAGTATTAAACATGTATGTCTTAGTCATATTTCTTGGTATGAAGGATCTTTCAATAGCATTATGTATTTTACAATTCAAAAATTGTAGTCACATTTACTTAATTTCCATGTGTTTATGCTGTGAAATTTAACTGAATTTATGCTGATATTGATCATACTATGCAAAGAAATATACTTTTCAGCATGTATTATATATAAAAAAATCTATAAAGAGCAACTTAATTTGTATCTGAAAGTTTATCTGCACTTGTTCAAAGTGGTGACTTATTCATAGAGAAACTACAGACTTAATTGACTTGCATCTTTAAGCAATATTATTGTATGTATTTCTCTACCTCTTCAAGAATTACTCATTTGTTCAGAGTCACTGTCATTTTAATTAGGTTTACACGTTTAGCAATTTAATTGGTTTTATGTTGGCCAAATATATGTAATAGATTTACATTTTCATCTTTAGGAAACATACGTAAATGAGGATGACAATTATTTATCTCATAATAGATACTTACCTGTAAATGTATCCAGGTACACATAGACACTACATTGTTTTGTCTTATCATAATTTTAAAGGTGTAATTATGTCATAATAAGGCCTAATTCTTGTAATTTACATGCTTTCATGTTGTTCTTAAAGAATGATCCAGCCTCTTAAATGAAAAACAAGCACTCAGATAATCTATATTTTCTTTCTCATATTAACAAACTAAAAAGTACCTACTCAAAGTCACTTTTTGAACCTAATCTTAAAATTTTAAGTTTCCAAGCTGAAAGCAAACTTAAGTCAATAAAAAATGAGACATTCCCAGCTTTAGAAAGCACTTTACTGTAACTCACAGAGAAGCATTGTCCAAAAACACAGGTGCACAAATTGCTCCTAGTATTTGCTGTACAGTATCTACATTTGACCCCTGCCGCACTTCGGCATTTTTCAACACATAAACCTTGTTCTCTCAAATAGAACTACTATATAGACACAAGAGATAAAGCATATTGTGTAAGAAATTCAGGCCACTTCAGAAAACTCAACTTGAGAACAGATGCAAAATTACACTAGCTGTTCCAATTCCTTTAGCAGTTTTATGTCGCCCAAGATTACCAGACTCAACCCTTTCCCCTAAAGCACCCAAAGCACAGGGTAACATACTTAGCTGCCAGAAATCAGTGGTCCACAAAATAACTTAGCATTTACACCAACTCTAATCCAGAGTGAGAGAACATTTCATTGGGAAAAATATCGCTTTTCACTGAGACAGAGCTCTCTGTGCTGAGATAAATATAACACAAATTTACATGAAGCAAGTACTACCCTTAATCTTATCGTAGTATCCATATCCACATGATCTTTATGAAGTCCATATTTGCAGAGCAATATGTTGCATTGTAACTCCAAGCCGTTAAGACAAAATACGGTTAATATGTACAGCACTTCTCTGACCTATATTAATATTCTCCCTTCTAGGAAAAAAAGCCTACAGTATCATTTTAAAAGAGGTTAGGCTAATAGCTGCAGCAGGAGCAGGAATGGATGTATCTTGCCAATGGGATGTAGCTTGCCAATGGGATCCTCTTTTATATGTTGGGTGTGCCTTCTTTTCCCCCACTAGACAACCAACCAAAAGAAATACAATAATCCTCAAGTTGGATATATTAAATGTTGCATGACAACTATGTGTCTCAAATAAAACACCAATACTGGTAAAAATTACTAATTACTTTTAAAAACCTTGCTTTACAATTGCATCTGCTTTTTTCAGCTCAAGCAAAACCTGGATTTATGGGCAGCTCAATTCTGAGACTTGCAGCATGACAGGTGCAGGACTGGAGGCTGCCAGGATCTGGAAGGTGGGAAGGAAGAAAAGCAAAAGGAGGAGGGATTGCCCTAGCATCACTTCTTCCTAGTCATGCATATTAGTGCACACTTCATTAGATAGAGCTAATAAGGGACTGGTTACCACCACTCCTTTTGCTCCCTGGTCAAAATTCTTCCTCAAAATTTGCCTCTAGTGAGGTATTCTCTCAGGGAACTGGTGCTATAGTGATTTTCAGGTTTACAATTCCAAATTCTTCCTTTAGCTATTTTTACTTCTCACTGTGTTACTGGTGTCAAACCGCACTGCACTGCTAATGTGCTAAAACTATATAGCCGCCAGGACATTGCCCAACACCTGCCCTATGTTTGTGCATCCTCATGAACTCATCCTCCCCCAGAACCCTGCAGGCTGGACCCTTTTTTTTAGCTGTGATTTTGTACCACAAAAAAAACTTCAGCTCTGTCTTTGCCAAATTCTATCACTCCAAACTGTGCCTCTTCCTTCAGATAGGACAGTGTCATGTTTTCTGCCTGTAAAGTGGGACCAAGCACCCTATCATCCAGAAGACTAAGGCAAAAATCCCTGCGACTCCCACGCAGTTCTCTCCTTCTGAGAGGCAGAGGGGTGAGCTCTTTCTCAACAAAGCAGGTGGGCAGGGCACAGCAGGAGCAGCAGTCTTGCATTTTCTGGCAAGCTTTTAGGAAAAAAAGAATGCAATAATGCAAAGGGACAACATCAGGCTCTGGAGGAAGAGGCAACATCTTGCCTATCAATAAATCTCATTGTTTTAAAGATTACATTAACAGTTTCTGTTTGTGTTAAATACTTTCTATGTGGTATGTGTAAATTTATTAATGCTTATTCCTTTTTTTACAAATGCCTGAAATTCTTCATAAATGCATAAAATACAATGGCTAGATCTCTACGGTAAGGAAGGATACCATAATACTAGTAATTTAAATATATCCAGAATCTTTTTCTGGAACTGACACCAGCTGAAGTGGAATCACGAGCCTCTGCAATGTTCAATCCTCCTACTCACCAGAATAGGAAGTTACCATCCAGACTGTCTTCTGGGAAAGCTATCTGGTCATTGATTTTGTGTTAGGGAATTGTTGGGAGATATTTTGTTGCCATGGACCAAGAGTATAGAAGGGTCTTTTGTAACACATTGCCAGCACGGGTGCTGATGAGTTCCCATGCTTACGAATATACCTTGGCACTGTTTAATAGTGTAGATATCATCTGCTGCTCCCATAACTCAGCTGACCCTAGTCTCTTCCACTTCAAATAATACTTCCCAAATGGCTCTCAGTATCTATTCTTCCATGTTTCAGAATAAAAAAGAGGAAATCTGCCTGGTTAAAAATGCATCTGTAGGTCTCACTGTGATTTAACAGGAGTTTCACATCTCAGTAGCTCCACTCACTTCAGGACAGTCAGTTCTGATTTATGTTTGCTTGAAATCAGAATAAACCCACTATGCATTGACTAATACCTATCACATGAACATCAATTTTTAACTTCTGCAAAGCAAACAGTAGACTTTATTTTGGAGTTTGTCTTCTCTTAGACTAGTCACTGACCTCAGAGAGAGCTTCATCAAAATAAAGATAGAAGGATTTAACCCAGGAAAACTGAAACCTTTTATTTCATATGCTGGATAATGGCAATGTGGTGTGCTACTCACCTATGTATGTATTTTCAAATTAGTGTTGTTTATTTGCACTTACTGTTTGCCTCACCTACTGTACTATTAGTACAATTGTCTATCTGTATGTTTATACTGAACTCATATCTACCTCTCCTAACCACATCATAGTTTACCTTTAGCATGCTGCCTGCAAAAGAGGAAGAGAAATCATTCCAGCTTAAATCTTTCACTTCTTGCAAGACTTTTTTCTACAGCTTCAGTAAATGAATCATGATGTTTATTTTATTCTCATCCAAGAATCTCAAGAAACTGACACAGTGTGTAGTCAGCTAAATGTCAGCCTCTATTAATAGGAACATGTAAACATAATCCAATATTTAAAAAACAAACACTCAAGAACTGGTGTCTTGCTGTATGTCTAGAATCAGCTTTTCAGCTAGTATGAATCCACACGGCAGAAGTGTTAAACTGTGGCACATAATGTATGCGTCTATGAGGATGGCAGAATTCAGTTTTCTAATTGACTGTGGCCCCAGTGTGCTTCACTAGAGCATGCAGATGAAAGCCTGGCCAGTTGAAAGCAGGAAGATGTACAGTCAGAGCATCTTAAAAAAGATAAAGTGTTTAGTCCCTTCTGCCTATCACAGGGTGTGAGATTTAGGTAGGATGAAAGGATGAAATAGAATGACATAGAGTAAGGAAAGGGAAGGCAACAGTGATAATTTCTTCACAGGATTCTCAAGGATTCTTGGCTGTTTTTTCATAGCTCATGCTCCAGTTGCCTCCTTGCCATTATCTAATTGTATCAGACCACAGTTTGGATACTGGTAGCATGTAAGACTGACATTATTGGTCTACTCTATAATAAAATGAGAAAAACTCTCCTTGTCCATTCTAGAGAAACTGTTGAGATCTACCAGGAGACAACATACAGTTTTTCTCCCTAAATTGAATAAAAACCATATCACTGGGCTGGCTGAATTTGCACTGATTGTACTACCCTTCTGCCAAGCTGCAGACCAGCAGGACACTGGGAGGCAGTTCTAGTGGCCCACCTCCCACCACTGAAGGTCTGAGGGGGACATCAAAGAAAAAGCTTTATGTGGACAAGGCTGGGGAAGAAAATTGCAAAACCAAAGATTAATGGAAAAAAAGGAAGGAGTTTTCAGGCAAACTTCTTCGTCTGCATTTGTCTGGTCAAATTAAACATTTTTTTTAAAGCATGATTTCACTAAACACTTAACATCCTTCTCCCTTCACAATATCTTCCTCTCAATTGCTGGTAAACCCTATCTGCACCCTCCTCTCCTTCCAACAAAATGAAAATAAATATGCAACAGGCTTCACATTCGTTATATCTTCAAGAGTAGTAAGAGAGGCAGAAATCAAAGATTTGTTTTCATATTACCAAAAACAGAAGAAGAAAATAAATAAATAAATAAATATATAAATAACCTCAAGACTCGTTTCAGGGAAAATAAATGAATCAACATTCCTTGCAGGTCACCTTTAAAACTTCAGGCTGCCTTTGGTACTGAATTGTACTCATATTCGCTTACTAATCTCCTCACATATTATAGATTTCACAAGTGACTTGTGATGCTGAATTGCTATAGCTGTTTGTTCAATTCCTGCGTTATTCATTGTTTGTCCGTTTGCTTTACCCAAATTGGAGAGAATACACTTTTAAAGCAGCTGTCAAAGTGTGACTCATCTGGCAAGTCAGTAATTACTTTTCATAAAGTAGTATGCCAGAACACACAGAATTCATAAGAATTGCAGAAAGTACTGGGACATATGAACATAGATTTCTACTTACCACTTTTCACAGTTCAAATAATTGTAAAAACCCCTTTAAAGTATAGAATCAAATGCATAAATTCACCCCTTAAGTACAAAAGGAAAAATACAGTTTTCAGAATATATATTTTTCAAAAGGGCTTTCAAGGAAATATTTGTGAAAAAACCCCTACACTTTTAAGCACGTTTTGAAATGTATAATATTGAAATAATTTCCTAAGCCTTGTTTTCCTTTAGTTTTATGCATCCCTCTGTATTAGAAGCATAACTGCTCATTGCTGTTATTGAGACAAATATTGGATTCATTTGGACCGAGATGACATCAAGAGAACACAGAATTAATAGCTTTAGTCCTTATCTTTTAGGTAAAGCATTCACAGTTTCCATTTGTAACAGCTTCTTAGCTCTATGGTTCAGCCATAGACCACAAAGCACTAGAGCATGTATTACTAGGGAGCTACATGGCCTTGCTTCCAAAAGGGAATAACAAATATATGAGTGTTTTCTTAACATCTGTGCCTTTAAACACAACCTTGGGATAGGGGTAGTAACTCATTCTGATAAATGGTTTTAGAAATAAATAGAAAATAAAATACATATATTTACTCTCAAGCAAGAACGAACAGTTTCATTATATCTTGCCCCGATAAACAAATTGCATTTTGCCTCAATGGACTGACTGGCAATGGCAAAGTGGACCTGCTCAGTTATGCGCTGCTTGTGACACGTAATATGCATCACAGGGGGAAGTGTTAATGGGTATTTAAGGGGACATGACAATCCCATTAGCTTCCCTGATGAATCTGCCCTGGAGTAAATGACAATCATTGCCATGGAGATTTCACTGCTGGGCAGAACAGTGAAAGCGAAGGGAAAGAGAAAGTTGTGAACAGGGCCAGGATTGGTCAACATTACGCTAAATCAGAGATTCTGATTGTAAAGAGGTGGGAAGCCCACTGGAAGTTAACAACTTTTAATTCTTTTCCTTACCATTAAAATTGATCAAATTTTGACAATGCAATGGTCCAAAACTTCTCATCAGTTACCTGGGCATGATTTCCACCTTTGAAATTTTTCTAATTCAGAATCACTTGAGATACTGAATATTCTTAAGCAGTGAAAACCTGCAGTGAAACCCTGTGGAATATAACCAAGGGCCAGGTACTTTCCAAACATAGTAATTTTTTTTTCATTTATCTCCACTATGTTAAATCTCTTTAAACATGGTTGTATTTATTTGTATAATTATACAGCTTTTATTTCCCAGAAGAGGATCTTTAGGATGGGAAGTATGACTGTTCATGTATGTACACGGATGCTTCTGATCTTTAAATCTCTGACTATCACTTGCTTATATTGCTTCTTTTCTTCTTCCTCTCTGTCCTTGAGCAATCAGGTCAATAGCCACAGCCAAACTTGGCAGCTGTTAGAGCAAGATGTCAAATGTTGAAATATATATTCTTCCTGCAGTGGCATCATGGCCTGTGTCTAGTGCTTTGTATGGTTTCACTGCCAGCAATGTGGCTGTGTTCAGCGTTAACTGCTTGCGTGTGTAGAACTGCCTGTAGGGTTATATCAAAGTCATACTGTTATGTAGCTGACTATGTTGCTTTCACTCCTTAGATGGCATCATTTTCTGGCACTGATTTAGCTGCATGATATTTTCTCACATCCATTTTTATACTGTGTGCCAGACCATCTCACAACCTCCATCAATGTCTCTCTTTGAATTAGTCTTGCATTATTCCATTCCCTACTTCTAGAGAAAATGTTTTTAAACCTAGAAGGATATAAATAAAACTGGGAGAACAAAGAAGCTCATTTTTAAGGGCTCATTTTTAAAAATTAGTATGTGTACTTCTGATTTTTAGCCATTGTCTTCACACAGAGCCCCATTTCTTTTGTTCAAATATTTTCTACTTTGATATATAATTAAGCAGCCAGTCTTGCTTGCTTTAGTCATGCAAAAATGATATAGCCATCCAGATTGCTGAACTAAGGTGCACAAAGTCTAATCCTCATTTTTAAGCTTCTCAGAGCAAAACTATTTTTGAAGTGTCATGAATACCCCCAGGAGCGTATTAATAATTGACAATAATCTTCACAGAAACTAATAGATGGCATTGAAAATTTAATTAAAATCCATTTCATTTTGCACAGAACCTAAAAAAAATCATGTTATTTTCCCTCAGAATCTTTCAGAAAGGATGTAAATACTGATAGGGCCAGAGTTTGAATTCTGTTCTGAAAAAATTTGCTTTGGAAATATCTTTACGCCGGGGATCTATTTGCTGCCTGGAGACATCATCAAAGAGTTTGGTCAAAGATGCAGAAGAAGAGCAGCCACATGGTGCAGGCTGCTACATCTGGGGCACTTGAGGAAAACTAGAGGTGGAAGGTAACACTCCTAAAGAAGAAAAAAGGGGTAAGAAATCTGTTGGTTTGTCCAAAGGTTTTTTTCATTGCTGCCATGCTTGTGAGACATGCATGCACATAGATAGGGTAATCTTATGAGTAGGTCCTAAAATCAATTTTTACAGGCTTACATTGTGCTTATGTGCTTATGCCAGAATTTGTTCCCTACCAAGACAAAGATTTTGGGGGATAAAAGTGGCACAACTTTCTTCCCTTTAAAAAATACTTTAAAAATCTATTTTTAGGAACGATAAACAATAGGAAATCCAGTTAAATCCCATAAACCATACACAGACAGAACATGATATGTAGATGAGGGTCGCGGACTGGATAAGAAAAACATGTCTATTGGTCCCAGTGCTGAAGTTTCTCTTCAGAAAATTGTGTCTTCATGGCAACTAACACTTGAGAAAGGAATGCAGGAAAGAAACCATGGTGTGAAAGATTAAGCATAAAGGGAGTTGAGTTTGTGCTCTGATTAATGTACTTCAGTTGGGTCCTCTGGTAACGATTCTTCTTCTTAAAATTATTTTCTTTGAAAACTTTGTCTTCCTGCCAAGTTGTTCTCTCCTGGTTGTTGTTAGTAAACTCAGGAACATTTTTTACAACGTAGGAACTGGATTTGTGAATACAGATTAGAAATCCAAAACCTGGCGTACAACTTGTAGATACAATTTCTGTAGGCAAACTCTTTCTTCAAGATCAGTTTTGAAATTGTAGCTCTGAAAATGAAATCTCCCTGAAGAAACTTGTTCTGTTGAGAAAGATGTTTTCAAAAACTGAACCAGGAAAGTACACTTGGCAAAGCTCTTCCTTCCCTCAACGCGTGTGTCTGTCTTCTGGGTACATCGGGCAGATGGAGAGCTTCAGCCCTGGATTCTCTTGCCTCTTACTACATCCATATCTCTTAAAGGCCACAAAGTGCAAGGGAAAAAGGAAGGCTCAGTGAAATACTCAATTTATTATTATATTTCTAAAATCTTCATTCGTGTGCACAGACATATTACTAGGAAATCTCATAATAAGAAAAATACATCAGTAAAAAGAAATACTCCAAAGTTTGCTTATATTTTGGTCAAATTCATACCTGGGTAGGCAGAACAGCATTTTTGTTACCCAGATATTTTACCCACGTCAATAATTTGAACCAATGTAAAACTTTAATACAGACAGTTGCATTATATTCTGGCACACTCTAATAAGTTCAGGCATGCATTGTGTGAAACCTGATATATGAACTCTGCAATGTATCACAAAATTAATACTTGCTATTTTTTGTTCATTATTTATATGTATATTTGTTTCTATTTGAACTATCAGCATTCCCCCATGGGCAATTTCTCTCAGTCAAAATTTGGCACTTTGTTCCTTTGTTCTTTTAGTGGTCTGTGTTTGTGTATCCCTGTGTTGAGCTTGCTTTATACATCTCATTAATAGGGGCATCAGAGGAAAACAAATGACCAACAAACAAATTTGCTAATAACATACTCATTTAACGTGAATTTTAAAACCACTGAAATCAATTAATTTACCAAATAAAATGCGAAATGGGACAGTGAACTATTTTATTCTCTTCTAGAAGCAAAAATAGCATGGACATTTTTATATTTTATCTCAAAATGCAACCATAGGGATCTGACCTAGATTTAAACTCTTATCTCCAGAGATGAAAGATCTCCACATTAATCTACTGTTGCTCGAACATGTGGCTTTACATATATCAAGAGGGGAGCAGCTCATGAAGTAGAACTTCAGTTGCTTATCTCTTGTTCTTCCCTACAGCAGGGCAATGACATGATCCCTATCCTTTCTCCTCCCCTCCCCCAAAACAGGAAAAGAAAAGAAAGAAGCTTTAATCCTCTCTGGTACAAATTTCCCTAATATTCAATAATCACTCCCTGTCTTCTTCCCTGTGGGAGATGTCTGGTAGCATCTGTGCCAGCATATGTTAGACATCTCTGAGTGGGTCACTACCTCATTTTGTCACCGACTCCTCTATCACCTAGAGAGACAGCAACATCCCTCCACAACACAGGGCTCTGCAAGACACAGCACTGTCATGTCTCTCTCAATAAACTTGGTTCAGTACACTTTAACCCGCTCTTATACACTTTAACCACTAACTGTGTTTAACCCACTCTTAACTGAATCCTTTTCACAATGGGGTTAATATGAGTGAAAGAAGCGTTCTCATGTGTGTTGCTTTAAAACAAGCAAGTCCTCTGATGCTAATTTCAGAGCTGTACCTGAGAAGAAAGGAAGGAAAAATAGGTCCTTATAGGTCACTTAATATGCTTTAAATGCTTTGTAAAATACACGTGTAATTTGCAAATAGGTGATATTTCAAATCTCACTTGTGATTAATTTCTATGGCAATAGATTTTATTAATGGCTGTGATAAAGTCTGCTTTTTCTTTCCTTAATTCAACAAAATTAGACTGAAACATCTGGCTGCATTAGCTCTCGGAAGTTATTTGAGAGTTGCTTTTCTTTTTCAGCTTGTGGTGCAATGATGTATTGTAGGACTGTTTTCAGCAGAGGTGCCATTTCTGAAGTGTGCACCCAGGTTTTTTCTGAGCTAATGACTCTTACATCTGCTCTTTATTTCAGGCCTGCCTCTAGTTTTTCTGTAATCATGGCTAATCCTCAGAAAGTTTCCAAGATAATTTTCCAGAAAAGAATCTAAAAATAATACACAAACCTATTTTTTAAAACCTCGAAATAGTCAACTTGTTATTAGGACTGATGTCTCGTTATTTCTACTATTTAATTGAGGCAGGATAGGAAAACCTAAAAGATGGTAACTGGTGATATGGTATGACAGAATATTCTTTTTTTTTGCTACTGCTTGCCCTTTTGAAAGACTAAAAACTGCTAAATGATGGATCTGTTAAAATTTCATTAAAGTCAGTTTAATTTTGTGTGCACTTAAATCATAGTTAGGAAGAAGTTATTAACCACCTCTTTCATGAGAACAAAATTAAATATCTGTTAAAACGTTATCCTCCAGGTTTAGACCCTGATTCAAAGTGAATTGAAATAAATAGGTATACCTTGATCCTCCTTTTTTAAGGTAGCACTAGGCTAACATAAAGTTCTACTTTTTCTTTTCGCACTGGTCAGAAAAAATGTCAAATAACTGAATATGGGATTCAACAGTCGGTTCAGATTTATCACCCCTAATATTGAAAATACTTTCTCTAGGCTGGCTGACCTAGAACTATAACATTATCTAAAATGGGTGTTTTTAGACTTTGAAAGATGATTTCCTAATTAGAAAAATGAAACCAAATACACCTCCTCCCATCCCTCTGAAACTGTACCATATGTTGCTAAAGCTCCATCCACTTCATATATCATCAGTGCCTCTCCACAAGAGCTAGCTCTTCACTGCCATTTGAACAAACTATCTGGCAGATAAAGAAACGCTGATCTAGAGAACTCAGTTCTCTTCTGTATGAGAAGCTATACGCATAGCAATTTTTTTAAGAGTCATAAAAACTCCTCTGACGCACTTACAGACATGATAATGATCAAAAAGTTTTTCAACTGCAATATGTTCACCCTATTGGGTTTAAACCTAATCTAATCATTACTATAATAAGGGGCATTGTAATACTTTCTTCCTCTCTGAAATCTCCAGATTAGTAAATCTGTATTAGGAGACTAGAAATGTCGATTTCATGTATTATTTTTGAACAGAATTTTTCCTGGAAGATGGCAAAAAGTGGAATGGAAATATTGTGCTCGGGTACTGTGGTATAAGTCCAGATTCATAGCAGGATAATTAAGAACAGAATATGGCCCAAAGTGTTTTAAATATATAATCCTTGCTGAAGAACAGTTGAGCTCATAGGTGCCAGATTACTGCTGGGTTTAGAAACCTGTGACAATAGGGGTTAATACTGGAAAACCTGATAGACCTATAACTATAGTAGCATGAACAGCTCTTCTGTAATTGCAGTTTTCTTTCTTTCCTGTTAGATAGAAATGAATCAATATCCAAGCAGAAGCAGAATAAGAAATTTTCAATAATTTGTAATGCTCTTTGACAGGGATATGGCTTTTTTGACTCTTAAGTCAATTGTCTGATTCAAAATTATTACTGAAATATTTTCTAAAGTGTGCATTAAAATTTGCCTGAGAAGGTATTGTTAAGCAAAGGATATTTCATAGTGTTTTCAGGAGCATGTTTGAATAATCATGCAGAATTTCTTTTTGCTACTGAGTACCTTAATAAAGAATCAATACTGCAGCAGGCCTCAGAGGAGTGAATCTCCACACAATCTTTTGCTTGGTTCAGCTGACACTGAGAATATCATGTAAAGAAGTGCACAAGCATTTTAGCTGGCTTGTCCTCTTACTGATTAGACCTAGGGAGATATTTGATTACAGAATAAATGGACAACATGCTTTGCCATCCCTTCTCAATTTAATTTTCAATTTTGCTACACTGTAAGATGTGACTGACAAGTTATTAGAGTTTTGCATTTGGAGGATAAAGTATGAGGTGAAATAAAATAAAAAATTAGAGAAGAAAAATGAAATGCCAGAGAATAATATCCTCTTATCATCACAATTGTAGAGTACTGTAGTGGCAATCATATCCGATGAGAAGAGGTTTTGAGTGAAGACATGTCCTGACGGTTATCATAAATAGATTGGAATGGCCATTTATCTACAAGATCATGTTTATGTCTGTGCTCTGCACTTGCATAAGTCCATACAAACTCAATGGGAGTACTTGAGGATAAATTATTGAAAATTAATTTACATAGTTTTAGCTGTACCTCGTCTGCTTTACCTTGCAAGCCCTAAATTGAATATTTGTCCACACATATTGGAGTTTACAGTCTTACAAGACCGAAAGGTGTATGCTCTAAAGGACTAATCAGAGAATAGATGGTGAAGTATCAGAATATGAAATAAAATAGAAAGAGTTTTGATTCTATTATTCTTTAAACCATCCTTCTTTTCTCCAAGATTAAACATACAGGAGAACATAGGCCGCAACAGGGAAAATGTGGAGAGATGGTATAGGAAAGAAGGTATGTTTTGATGTAGTCATTTTAGTGTGATAGAAAGACAGGCTGCGGCTTGTTCCTCTGACTCCAAGGGACATCTATGGTGAACATAGGAAGCGAGGGAAAATGCTGATCTGGCTGAACACTGATTCCACCCAAAAAGAACTAAATGCAGGTTGGACTAAACCCCGCAGCTGGGGAGAATGGGGTAGCATGCCCGAGCGGCTGCGTGGTATTTGGCTGTCTGCCAGGTTAAACCATGACAGGTTGTAAACAGTATTTCCCCAAGATGAAGATGAAATGGATAATCTGATAGAACTTTTCTATGCTGAATTGCAAAATTCTGCAAATGCTCACGTGGGTGTAGATAAGCCCTGTGTGCACCTAAAAATTTATTCATACACTTTATTGGATTTTCCATTATCAGCAGATCACATAGTTTACCAAATTTACCTAATAGAGAGTTTTCTTCTTCCTCCTCTTTAGAAAACTAGGTATACTAAGCAATTCATTTTTGTCAAATCTTTCTGTGCTCTCTTAAATACAAGTTTCTGTGTATGAAGAAGAAAATATTATTACTGATCTCCATGTTAACTTTATGTTAACAATAGTGGTAATGCTCTTGTTGGTCATAAGTATATTTTCACAGATTTCAGGATGAGTTTCTATCTGGCTCTTGCAAACTATAACTTCTTCAACCTAAGAATAAATTAGTTTATAAAAATTTCTTGTTTGGTTTAGATGTCAAAGAAAGGATTACTGTTATAAGTGCTTCCTTTCAGGATGCTGTGGTTGTAGATTTCTACAGAGTGTCTATGTAATGCATTCTGTTTTCAAGATGCTGCTTTAAAAGCATATTGTGCACTAAATAATTACAAATAGCAGAGAAGTAGAAAATTGAGAATATTCTTATTCCTCACAGTTTTTTTATGAAATATTCCACTAACTGCAGAAATATATTAAGAGTATGTTGAGTACTCATTGTATCTGCAAACAAATGAAAATTTTCTTTTAATGCCTGAAGAAGATTTTCTTTGAAAGTTTCCATACTTTTATCACTTACAGAACATTATGGTTTAGAATTGAATTTCCCATCCACCTCCCACCCAGCAGAAGAATTTTGTTTCTTGTGATCTGCACTCATTAAGAGGCAGGAGTGATCACTCACTCTGTGTGATGGCATTACAATAACCACAACCCTTACCAAACATCACTTTATAATTGGGGAGGGAAACATTACATTCCCCAGGAGGGAAACATTACATTCAAAAGAAAAATGGGATTTGTTAATTTAGTACATAACTTTCAAAAAGAGGCTGATACTTAAACTTAAATATAAGTTTTTATACCACATTAGCCATAATATTGGACCAATGCATGATATGACATTTTTATCACTATAAAGAGTACATAATTCAAATGATCCTTATGGTACGTTGTTGGGTCCTTAAAAAAAAACCAAAACCACAAAAAAACAAAACACCACATCCATTACTGTTTTCTTTAACTCTGTAAAAGTAGTAAATTTGCTATGTTAGTCTGTGGCAATGACATTTACACAAGACAAAAATCTTTCTCAGTATTATTATACTCCTTAAGTGTAGTGACCTTTTTCTCAGAATGCTTCAAAGGAGGAAGGTATGAAGCAAGAACCAAAATTTCAACGCACACATTTTAATGTGCTAGAATAATGGGTTATTTTATTCTGGTTTGCATTATTTACATAAAACAGAATAAAACACCACAACCGCAGGTAGTCTTGCATTGGTAAGACTATTCCCAGAACGAAGATCTCAGTGCCAGACTTACGGGTAGGTTTCTCAGTATATTATTTATATCACTTATTTGCACAAAAGAAATGCTCCTTCTAGAACTAGGTGTCTGTGTGCAGCACGTCCTTGCCCACCAAGTATTTGCCACTGAAATAGTTACACAGTAACTACAGACGAAAAGGAAAATGAAAAGAGAATATGGGGGTGACAGTATTTAAACACATGGTACCAAACGTTATCACAGGGGGATGTCTTCCCACTGAAATCAGTAGGAAGGCTCATCTGAATTTAGAGAGGGTTAAACTGTGTCTTAAATGCACAGTGCCATGAGCCAAATGGTTGATAAGAGCTGGAGGCAGTTAAACATAACTGGGTAGAAGTGGCTGTTGAAGGTGATTGCCAGCGCCTGCCATCATCTGCTTTCCCAGGAATCTCACTGATCGATCATCCTTGCATGCTCCCTATCTCGCATCCCACCACCCACTCCTGCTCATATCCTTACCTTGTCTTAGACCCTAATCTCAGCTGAGCTCCCACATTCACCACCCCAGCCAAGGGCTGACTATTACTAATTTGGGAGTAGTCTACAAATAAAGAATTGGTGAGAACATTCCTATGCCACATCCCTATGGCCTCCTTTAAAGCACCCTAACATTGGCAAATGCAGAACCCTGCAGTTTTCAAGGCAGGGCTCAGCAAAGCTCTACACCACCTGCATGTTCTCTGCTGTGACTCGTACTCTGCCTGTGGTGACCACACTGCACTGCAAGGCTCCATCTCATAAAGGTCCATAAATCACCGTAAAGTGAAGTGATTCAAGTTAATAATAATTAAAAAGATATGTCCGAATGTAGAAGAGGGTTCACGGTTTTTTAGAGTATGGTTTGAGGTCTGGCTTGACTTTAAGACTGTTTGAAAGCTCATTGAGTGAAATTTGAGTGGAAGATCCCCAACACTAGGATGTAGTCATTTTTGATTACCTGTAAATTCCAACTATGAAACAATAAGGCTTTCAGCTTAGCAAATACTGAAAATTTACACTCAACTCACCAGCTTGAAAATGCGTCATATTTTTCTCATTAAGACCATGCTGTTTTGTCAGAGGAGCTTTTCCATTTCTGCTGCCACTTTTAAAACTGCACTGCAATGCTATACCATGCCTCAAGACGACCAATCTGACAACTAAGTAAGAGCAGACCTTGTAACAAAAATTTATTTCCAATAAATACATTGATTTACCCTAAAACTCTCAAAATAAGAGAAAGGTGTTTCTCAGAAGCCAAATAACTCAGGAAACTGGGACAGCTTCTTCTACAGTATGTCCGTGAATTCAGAGACTATAGATATTATTTCCCAGCCAAGTTTGTGCCGTTGCATTCTCATGTGCCCTGTACAGGATAAATTGTGTCAGAGTTCTTAGCTATGTATATGTGTATGTGTATGCATATGAATATATATATGTATTTGTACAGTTTTGGGTGTTCCATGCTTTCTCTTCTGCATTTCACATCTGTGTTCATGTATTTTCACCTAAGCAGCTTCAATTTCTCCATCCAGCACTGAAACAAAGAGGTTTCTCAGGAATTGCAGTCTTGCCCAAAAGGCAGAAGGGTGAAAATAATGGGTTTTTTGTTTGCAGTAAGTTACCGTAAGTTTAATATCTTGTGTAGTTCGTACTCAGGTATGTGCAGAACTTCATGCAAAGTGAAAGGTAATATGCAACACTAAACCCATGCTAACTCTGAATGCGCATCCTGTGATGGTACATCTTAAACCAGGATCATAACCTAGCTAACAGGAGCACCCAGAAGGTTCAGAAATGCTCAACAAAAATTGTCATTGCTGCCTATATAATGCTTCTTAGAAGAATTTTTTTTTCCAAATATGAAACACCACAAAACAAAACAAAACAAAACAAGCCTAATTGTGCAAGCTCACCACGAAAGATCTTCCTGACAAAATGGTTCAATATGACACAGCTTCACTTCGGTGGTATTGACAAAACAGTACATTCATCAATAAATGTGTCATCTCCTGTGCTCTATGATTCTGCTTTGCCTGTAAACATTCAGTCTCCTGGATGAACATATCTACTGAGGGACTGTATTAATGTTCTACATTCAGAAGGTAATCGTTAATCATAGATTGCAAAAATTGCTTAGAAATGCATCATGTCTTAAGACTAATACTGAAGTGAAGCTTAAAAGTTAGATTAACTGATGTCATCAACTGATACATATTAAAATTATATTGCTGTTATTTCTTTAATTTCTTCAGTTATCATTAATGCTACAAAATGCTAACCATCTTCCATATAAAGAAGAAGCCAGTTCTTCTACAGGCCTTCCCAGTCTGAAAAAAAACAAATATGGACAAGGTAGAGGGGCAATATACTTGGTAAAGTAATAATGGACTTGGAGTATTTTTCTTCCATTGCATACAGGTTCTGCAGCAGGACATGTGCCATCTGTTATCCATTAAATTTCTTCATCATCAGAAGTAGGTCTGGAGAAAGAAGTTTGCAGTCTGATTAAGGCTTGTCAAAGGTGCTGTTTTTATGGGAGGCACATGACCTGGCATCGCTGACAAAGCAAAGGTCCAGAATTAAGTCCAAACTGGACCCTGTATTTCATATGTAAACTTCAGGTAATTCTTATTCTTGGTTGGGTCTTTTTAATGTCAGAATGAAGAATTTGGGAATTTCATTTTTCCAATTAGTGACTCCAATTATTATAATAATATAACTCACACTGAAAGCCAGAACTGACATTTTCCCCATTTCCACGTAGCTAACTTGTATTCATGTTTTGGAAATCATGCATATAAAGAAGTTTACATGGACTAAAAATAATTTTCCCAAGCACGTCTGGCTCTTTTGTAGACCATTTTCATTAATGTTAGGCATATATATCACTTTCTCATGTAAAAATATACTGACTTTAATAAGTATCCCGGATATGGCTTTGCTTTTGAAAAACACACATAAACTATAATTTTGTTAATTTTAACAGGACAGATATTATAATTATAGATACCTAATATCTTAGATTTTCTCCCTCAGTTGTATATATATATACACAAACACATAATAGAGAAGGAGAAGGTAAGAGAGAAGGGGAGAAAGGGACAGAGAAAGAAAGAAAACATCTCTTACTATCTTGGTCAACCTGTAGAAACTTGCCGCTACACAGTACTAAGTCAGCATAAGTCTGACCTTGTCTCTAATGCCAAAATTTGTCCCATCATTTTTCATAGCAGAGGACCTGATTGACTAATGCATTTGTCTGCCAAGTCTCTGGGACAACACTTATGTTTCCTTTGAGAGTATTCGTAATAGTGATGGAAGATGACATTGAGGCTTTATAGATTAATTTGAACTTCCTGGAATGGGTGAATAAGAGCTGATCAGAGACATCCGATAAAATTATGTTACCCAAGTCACAGACAATGGGTGAAAAATCTATTCTACCTTGCAGGGAAGTTCTATTTTTCATGACCGATTTGAAGTCTGAGTAACTAGAGATTAGTAAAATCAAGGGTTCCCTGTAAAGAAAGAAGGCTGTAATCAGCTGCTGATAATTCCCAAGTTAAAAAATATAGCTGGTGATTTCAGGTAGGATTAGTCATATTTTGATACATGTTTCAACTGGAAACAATTTAAAAAAAAAAACCACCACAATGTCATTACCTCTCAGAAGAGTGATTTTTCTATATGCTAGGACTCCTTTCCCTTCTTAGAAAATATCACAGTCTTAAAATTTGCATTTTCAGGACAGAATAAAAGAGCCTTAGAACAAAAGCAGACCAAGCTATTATCTCTGAAGCACATTACTAACAAGATGATAGTAAAGAAGGAGGCTAGGAACTCTGCTGTAAGTCTACTTACACATTTCCACAGGTAGATTAGAAGATGTGAAGAGCATCTTTTTCTTCTCGTTGAGCTACTAACATCTGTTGAGCATGTTTGTAATTCACAGTAGAAAACCAGCTGCCACACAGTTACATCTCCTCTCACCTTGACTATGCCACATGGTGGAAAGTAGGCAAAGGCTGGGGAAGGACAATCTTGGCATCAAGACTAAATGGAGCTGCAAAAAGCTGGCGATCAGCACTTCTTTCCCTTTCAGACCTCAGAAAAGAAGCAGATGTTGTTGTTGGGGTTGCGGCAACCTGGCATTGCTGGGATAGCCATTTCTGTTTGTGGACCAGCACCTTCGTCGCTCAGTGGTGCCTCTGGGAGCATAGCTGGGGAATAAGGGAATGGTGCATGAGCTGTATAAAACATGCTGGAGAAGCTGTGTACATACTTGGTGGCTTGTCCACTGCAAGCTCCTACTGCTAGCAATCCCCAGGTTAGTTAGTTTATAGGTAACTTAGAAATACCAGAATAAATTGTAGTGTCCAAAGATACCAAGAAAAAAGTTGCACTTGCTCCAGCACAACACCTCAGAGCTGCGAGACCCCCAGAATCTGGCTCAGAGGACAGTGGCGAATGCTGGGCTGTCTGCCTGTGTCCATGAAAATCTGCTCCGAGGAAACCCTGGGCTCCTGAGTGGGATGGGGGCAGGTGCGTGGCAGGACAGGGGAGCCAGAGAGGTGGGAAGGGGTGTACTCTACATGGGATTTCTCCCCCTACACATTTGTGCGATTTCAGCGAGGAAAGAAGTGCTTTTGGAAATACAGTTAGTTGCTTAAGAGCAAGTCAGGATTTTGAATCCCATGTTTCTATTTTTTTCTCAAGTTGCTATTTTTTCCTTTGTGGCAAAAGGCTTAGTTTTGAATAGTAATAATGACTCTCTTAGAATAGCTTCAGCAACTGCTTTTTGGAAGAGGATATGAAAATGTAAGACCGGTATACTTTTGGCAGTAAAATTACCAGGAACTACATAAAATAAACGCAGCAATATCAATAAAAAGAGAAAAGCAGCAAAATTTGTGTCTGTGGTAGAAGCACAGGTCTGAGGCTGGGGCTGAGGAGGGAGAGTTTTGTGTGCCAATGTCTTCCAGGATCGGGCCCGAACTTAGCCTACAGCAAATCTGGTTGTAAAACTGACTTTGTAACAAGCTTTTGTTACTCTACCATTTCCAGCAATTGCCTTAGGGTAATTTGAACATTTCAGCTCCTGGAAAAATAGCTAACATGATATAATATATATTTATTAGCAGACAAACACTGTAAATTGTTGATATTTCCACCTTTCAAGACAACTGTTAAAAGTGAAATAACAAGGCAGTCTTGTCTTAGGTGCGACAGTTTCAGCTCCTGGCACACTAAGCTCTTGTTTGATAAGCTATGTTCATTTCATATTTGTGTAATACCCTGGAAGAAATTAGGTTGCAATAAAGTCCATTTTTGTCACTGCATGTAGCAATGAATATCGCACCCAGCAGGATACAGTGGCACCTGGCTGTCCAGACCCAGTGTAGTACAAAGCCATCTGGGGGTAATTACAACAAGGTATTCTTTAAAGACCAGATGGGACCAAGGAACAGAAGCCCCTACCCCTCCCAGTCATTTACAACATAATTCCTTTCAATGATATACTTAATCCTCCCACCAGCTACGCTTTTCAGCTTGCTGTTGTCACTGTTCCTTTATGTTAATTTGCTTGAGAGACACAGAAAGAGAGAGAGAGAGCAGAGAGAGAGCCACCAGTGCCTCAAGGGACTAAAAGAAATTATTCATCCTTAAATTGTTTCCACTACACCAAGTACAGTAACAATTTTTTTTTTTTTAAAGAGGGCTGAAATTATCCTAAAGAAGGTCAATGCTATAGCCCTGTGCAACACCAGCTGAGTTTTATTCAGCCACCTGTTAGCTAGGAGGGTTCTGCACACGCTCATGATGCATTTAACCAGTTTAAAGGGTCTTTTTATCGACTGGCAGCCTCCCTATATTCAGAGTGCTCAAGACATGGCCCTGCTTTGTGATCATATGTGGCACACAAGACTTAATTCAATTATGTTGTAAGCCTATCCAGTTTGTATCTGTGCCCTTTCACTTTTGTATCATTTGTCTTGTATCTTGTAAAGAGTTGTATTTCTTTTTTTTTTGGAGGAAAAGGCATGCACTAGAAGAAAATTGCCTTTATTTCGTCATTCAGATTTGCACCGCAGATGTACAGGCTACAGTTCAAAAAAACAAATACAATACAAAAAAGTATTTTTATTGATACAAAAGTGGCAAAACAAAAGCAGAAGTCTTCTACAATTTTAAAATCAAAGATATACCCACGCATTTAGTTTTGAAAGAAGGACAGGCAGAGAGCCCATACATATTTCAAATAAGAAACAAATAGAGACATAAGTAAAGAGAGAAAAATAAGCAAATGTATTTAATAGTTTGAAAATTACAAACCATGAAGGTCTGGATATTGCTATCCTTCCTTTAGAAGTTGTTTATTGGTTTTAAAGAAAGTACAGGAAGCAACTTCTCAATAAGTAAGGAGTAAGCTTGAAAATATTTGGGCCTTGGTTATATTGATATATAGCCCCTGAATTCATGATAAAAGTCCAAGTAAATTGCAAATTTTAAAATAAAGTGGTTTTTTTTTTAAATGCAGCAAGGTATTGCTACTATTTAGTGAATCTAATAGTGAATCTAATGAATACTATAAATGAGAAAGGAAGATGCCTTTTGACCTTGAGTTACCTAATGAGAGAGTCCTGAAGTTCAAAATTATGTTATCATCTATTCTACTTTTAGTCACTGTTCCAAGATTCTGACCAAACATTTAAAGAAGTACCAATCCCATTGTTTCAACAAGCCACCAACCATGTCCTTATGGTCATTTAAAATAGCTTCAAATGCATAACAATTTGTCTCTCTTAAAAAAACACTTTAAAGGAGGAAGCTTGCTGCATACAGAGACCACAAACTCAAGCTGAAATCACACTGTGAATACAGTTCCAATAAAAGTGGAACAGGCAGAAGGGAAATCAAGCTGTTTTTTAAACTTGATTTATAAAGACTAAATTAGCTTATGCTGGAAGCTGAAATCAATAAAAATAAAATGTGCTGAGGTGAAACGTATCTTTTACCTTTTATAATGCCTGTTACATCAAACATTGATGGTGTGAAATCACAGTTATAAAATCTTATCTGTGCTCAAGGTGTGTGTGTGGATTCCATCATAGTAATAGATAAACACATCTTTGTTCGACTGGGATAAATATTCATTGATATCTCCTCCCTCTGCTTTTTCGACAGAACAAAAGTCAGAGGAAGGGCAGTAGTGCCAAGTTACTCACCAGTCTGCATGGCAAATAGGTATCAGTTGCTGATGTATCAGCCTCAGCACTGAAATACCCTGACCACGAAAGACCTTTCATTTTCTGCCTTCATAATATCTTCCCTCAGAATGGCTAAAAGAGCTTGTCATAGCTGTGAACAGTTTATATCTCGCGTTTGACACTTTTCTGGTTAACATTTTCCAAAATGGATTATTGTTTTGGTGATTTTCCCCCACTAGTCTAGAAGATTTGAGAAAGATTTTGGAAGGATTCCTGAAAATCTTAACTGAGTTAGGAAGAGGGATAAATACTCTGGAGAATACCACCCATTCGGTTTTGTTTGGGATCTGTTAGTAGCATGTGCATTCCACAGACATAGACCACATAACAGTGTTTCTAGTTCCTCATCAAACAATTTAGCCTTTATTATGGAAAAGAGTTCCTGAAGGAAGAACTGGAGTATTTAATTTTTCACAAAGAATGAAGAGAGAATTACTGGGAAAGAGCTGCAGCAAAGCATTTAAAATCTAATTTTACATATGTGAAGACACACATGGATCTCAGCATTAGAATGAAGCTGATCCTTCCTCTCCTTCAAAAGTGACTGAAATGAAACTGTCGGAATCTGATTTCAGCCTAATCCCCTCCCCACCAAGTAAATATATATATATATATTCTTTATATATATATACACATATAAAGTATAGAGAACCTGGGTACAGGAAGTTGTACAGAAATCAGCTTATTAATATGCAAATACCAATACTAGAAGCTTTAACCCAGGTCCTCAGGGAAGTCAGTGAAGAACAAGGACTCTGCTGATAGCTTCCCACCTTGTTTCTATTCTACCATATCACTTCTCTAGTTATGGACTATTGATTAGGTCACATTTATGCATTTAATTCCCAGCAATACCTCTGAACCAGACAGTTCATGTATATGAGTAAATTTTTTGCAGATAAAAACATGTTCTTGATCACAGTGAGCTGTTATATCTCACAAATGCTTACTTTTTAACAAATTGCAAACAAGAACAATACACCTTATGTCAAAAATTGCAGACAGATATAAAGGATGGACTAATGCAAAAAAGCTTCCTTGCCATCTTCCCAATCCTTAAAGACTTCCAGCAATTACTTGATTTTTTACTTAGATGTAAGGATGTGCCAACTGACTTAATCAAAATAAGTCTTGTACTAGAATCTTATCTAGCCTCCCAGCACAACTCAATCCACTTTAAAATGCAAACTATTCTAGTGCAAACTCTTACTTCTATATCTACCATGACATTTGCTTCCTTATTTTTTACTTTTTGATGATGTCAGTTTAGTTTCCTGTGACCTTTGGTTTGCCTAGAAGTGCCTTCATAAAGCACATAGTATTGGTGAAACCCTCTAAATCATGTGGCATCTGGGACTTCCACCATTGTGGTACCGGGAAATCGTGTGCCATCTGAGATAAGCTGCCCTTGCACCATAGGGGACTAGTGCTAGAAAGCCTCTTTTTCACACATCATAGGAAAATTCAGTAGGAAAACAGTCACCAAATAATGAAGAAAAAAACTATGAGAATCCAGGAATACTGAGAAAGAAAGACCATGTTCATTCACATGCAAGAAACCAATCCTTTATTTTAAGATTGCATTTAGAGGGAATTTGTACTTAAATAAAATCCCTGAAAGTGACTTTAGAAAGGGGTCTTCCCCTTTTGGTATCAACAGGGAGCTTTTCTCTCCCCTCTGTTGAAAAAGTATGCAGATGAAAGAGGCTGTGAATCCCTTTTCCTCCATCATCCTTTCCTTATTCTCTTGTAAGGAAGTGGTGATTTTTAAAGTGGAAAGTTTTCCACAGAAAACTCATTGTTGTTGCAACCACTCAAAGAAATGAAAATTTCTTCCATCAAAAATAGAAATGCAAGATGCACAATAAGACATGCCTTTGGGTGGGGTTAGGATAAATATAGAAATATGAAAAAAATATGAACTCACTTTTAATCCCTCACACCTTATTTATTCTTTTGAAACCTTTATGTCACCTTCATCTTTATGAAGCCAAGAAGTTATCTTGCTAGGGTGAGGGGAAGAATGTTAAAAGTTGAGTAAGGCTATTGGGCAAATTTATAAAAAAATAAATCAGTAATGGTTATTAAATACAGAGACACTACCTGTGGCTCAGGAAGTCCTTGAGACAAGTCTTTGGAAGAGCATTCTACATAAACACCAAGATATATGCTTGGTACTATTTTCTTATTGGAGGTTCTCATTGCCCTTGTTGGCTGCTGTTTACTTGTTCTGCTAAGGAAAGCAGCAGGAGCAGCAGTATCTATAAGCCCTCTCTGAGCACGTATGTAATTAGGACTAAAGAAAGAAAAGGAAGAGGAATGGGTCATAGGGTTAAACATAAGAACAGGTAACTGCAGGAGGACACTGCAGAGCAACCCTGAGGGCACCCACCACTCCCTGATACGTGCAAGTAGACCATGACTACACTGTGCAGTCTGAAGTCATCACAGAACATGAAGGTGGAAATAGGCCCCACGACGAACTGGTTCACCCTCATCAAGCTTCTTTACCCTGGTGCTATAGATGACCATAAGGAGATCAACACAGAGGCCCCTGACATGCTGAGGCCTCAGATGGGGACAGTGAAATGCACCCTGAGCCTCAATGAGAATTTCTGAGCTCCTTCAGCAGTCCAGCAAGTGGGTTGTACAGAGTACAGCATTTCCTTCTTGCTCCAGCACAGCCATGTGGTGGATTTTTCTTTCCACAGTATTTGAAGTGAACATTCACCTTGAGTCCTGTTTTTACAACTGTCTTTGAAGTAATTATGTGTCCTTTTTTAAAGAAATTTACAGCTTGTGAATGAACCTGATGGTAATGCCAGGGCTGTGAGAAGTGGGTATCAGTTCGGTGGCTGTTCCCAGGGCATCTGGAGTGATTCTGACCTTTACTCATCTGACTCTTTTCACATTTATAAAAGGCAGGTATGTGAGGCAGCTGCTCCAATGACCGTGTAACGTGGGAGATAAGGAGGAGGGTTGCTGATAGCTCTTTTCCACATGGTTCTATGCATGAGTGTTTCATCTGGATTCTTCTTTCTAGACTGGGGGATATCTCCTTAGTTTAATATGGAGAAAATTGTTTTTTATTTTCAGTGACTAGACTTGTCAGTTTAGGAATTGTCTGAATAACTTGATTTCTGTAGCTTATTGTGTTTTTTCTGATGCTTTTTGGCAGCAGAAATGTTTAGATTTGAAAACGTAAGCCTTGTGTAAAGAAATGCTTTTAGCCTGAGATGGGTTGAGATGTTAGGATGTCATGGAGAAAAACTGAGAAGTCATAAATAGGGCACCTTGTTAGAGAGTTAGGTTTGACCTGCAGCTAAAATGCAAATATTTTCATCTAGGTAGTGGGAAAAACGTACAAGAGAAAAGAGAGAAAAAGTAAGTCAATGGTTTATTTGCTGACTTGAGTGGGGCCTTTTTGACATTACCTAGTGCCTACTGAATTGAATGTAAGTTCTGCTTGGTTTGATGGATCCTTATCTTGGTGAATCTTTTCACACTTTTAGCTAAATCAGAACTTCTTGAAAAAGACAGGGAATTGTCAAGGATGTGTAAAAAACTAGTGAAATGATAACAGACTTCTGAATATTTTTATGGAGATTAAAAAATTAGTATCCTTGTACATCTCATTGTTTCTGTATCTTCTGTTAGAATACAAAGAGTTTTGGTATTTGATTTTGTAATAGTGTCTTTCAGTTTGAAATTAAGGTTTTTTCTATGAAAATATTATATAGAAAAAAATAAGGGATTGTCTAATGTTGTCAACATATCTCAGAAAAATGTCCCCAAAAGTCTGCTACGTTTTGACGTTTGTTTTCTTGTATTTTATGCTTTCCAGCATACAGACGTCCCTCAATGCAAGATACCTGGGTGGCACCCATAACCTGATATGTTGGTAAAATACATCTCAGTATACATCAAGTTGAAAAAAACCAGCAAGTCTGAAAGTTCTCAATGAGTAGCACCAAGTCCATTGCTTGATTGCTTTGAGTAGTAGTAAATTCATACGAAAATCTGATGTAGAGTATAAGAACCTTTAATGATGATGAGGTGAAATCTACACTGATCTTTTTTGATCACATAAGGTATGCAATAAGGTTTAAGAAAAGTGCAAGGTTCCCAATTTTTTATATGGATTTAATTTATTTAACAAGCTAAATACAATTTCTTCTAAAACGACTAGATAACTATTTACATTGTTATTGCAGTATGACATTAAATGGATTAGACTAAGTTTCTTAAGAAATGCTGGCTGAAGGTGGGTGTTATTCATGTAATACAGAATCCAACAGAAGAAACATTGCATATACTCAGAAGTATTAAGTCAAGAAAGGAACTCATAATGACTGACTTTACCTTCATGAATAACATGGACAATAGAATTTCAGTCTTTCTTTCGTTCTTCTAGCCTATAACGTCTTTTGGGTGACAGCATACCCTGCAGCAAAATCTTTGATCTTGACTTACATGGCAAAGGAAAATGTTCTGGATCTGTTTTCTTCCAGATTTTGAACACTGCCAAGAACAGTATAAAGTACTCAGGAGAGGAAGACTGTAGCTATTTCAGTAAATTAAACAGTCCCAGGAAATGTTTGCAAGTGCTAGAAGATGATCTCTTACACTTAAATCATTGGAGAAGCCCCTGGCCTTGTTTGGCAACTAGCCCTCCCCAAAACAACACAGAGGGGCAGAAGGTAGCATAGTCCAGACACCAGACCCAGCTTAAACCAAGTGAGGTTTAAGCTATGTTTTTCTGCAGAAGAAGAGATTTAATAGTATGGATGTAAGTTGTTCTGTGAGGAATCCCTGAATATGATCTCACTAAATGCACAACACCAGAATCCAAACAGAGTACTGCATTTTGCATATTTGATCTCTCAACTGTGTTACTCTCCCTTAGTGCTCCCTAAGAGCACTTAGTATTCCTTTTAGTGGAAGGATTTTTTCAAAAGAAAATAAAGTAGCTCTCCTTCATTAAGATCTCTGGTTATATATGAGACATAGAAATAATTGTCAGATGCTTGGTAGCCTAGATAAAGAAAATCTACCTCCCCTGCACTACTATCAGGGAAAATTGTGCTTACAGCTACCTGTATGCAGATTTAAATGACAGGTCTTCAAGAAAACCAACAACAAATGTTTGTATTGTGCAAATGTTGCAGGTTTAGGATGATGAGATGAGAACTAAATGCATACTTAGGAAAGAGAGAACATGTTTAAGAATAACTGTATTATTAAATGCTTAAATTAGGGCTTGGTGTTCCCCCAAAAAATAAAAGAAAATACATTAAAAGAGCTTAAAATCTGTAAAAGAGAGGTAAGGCAAAAAACCACAGAGTAGTAATGAAAAAATGCTGACTTGTAAAATATATAAACTACTACCTAATAATAATAAATATCATCTTGGCAAGGGTTGTGTCTGTGAGCCTTCTAAAGCAGTAAATCTTTGGGAGATATGTGAATGACCAGAGAAGCAGAGCACTCTATGGACAAGGGGCACACTGGGAATGGGAATAGAGACAGATAGAGAAAAGACAAGAGATAATCAGATTATAAGCATATAGACCATTTTCCATTTTTGTAAGTTAAGTAATAAGTAGCATTTAGGGGGAAACAAACAAACAAACAAACAAACCAAAACAGAAAAAAAAGTGACCAAGATTCCCTGCATTTTTTAACAGATTTGCGTATAAATTGCTTATAGTAGTTGCTTTCTGAAAGGTCATTAGCAAGCTGGATATGCCAAGAGATGGGAGAAAATCCTAGCAGTGTAATGTTCCCAATCACAATCAGGGAAGAGTTATTGAAGAGTGGTGGCAACTGCCACCCTGTTTTATGTTGTGGCCATAGTTATACAATTTTCTAGTGGCTCCTTGAGGCCTTCAGAGTTCCCCCATTTGATGATATCAATATGCCACTTCACACTCTGTGTGCCTCTGTTCCCCTCTCAGCCTAGTGCAGAATGAACACTACAGGTAAGGAAAGCTTTGCTCTGCTTTGCAAAGTCTTTCCTCGTTGGTGCTCCAGGACTCCAGCTGGTGCTGGTAGGAGTCACCTCATGCTCAAGCAGCCATGGCCAATGGCTTGATATCTTCACTATCTTCTGCACCATACTGGTCACTCTGGAGCAGGGGGGTTTTGACCCATGAGTAGTATCTGTGGGTCAAATTCCACTGTTTCCCACACGGGTTTAAAATCAGACTCCATAGTGCAATATTGCCTTTGAACCAATTTAAATGAGACCAAAACTGAGGCCAAAATATACTCTTATTCTGAATGGACCAGTCACAGGGGAAAAGAATTGTTACTGACAAAAATTACTCAAAGCAAAAGTTAACGTTAAATTTTATGGGCTCTCTGTGAAATCACAGTTTTCTTTCAGAGTGTTGAAAGCGATGAAATACCATAACGTGTAGCAGCAGAAACAAACATTTCCTGGTGTATTTAAACACTGCAATTCATTAGCTTTCCTTTCAAACAGTGGGCCTGAGCTTGCAGGCCCTTTTTCAGGTCAGTATTCTCTTTTCATATTGATTTCCATGCAATGTTTGTATAAAAAAAAAAGTAATAAGAAAATCCCCTTTATCATCTATTGTCACTAATGAAAAAGATGTTCCTGGAACCAAATTAATTTTGCTTCTCTGAAAATCTGAAAGCACATCTTATCATGTGCAGCCATCTCTACAAACCACCCAAGGTGATCTGTTTGCTCACATTTCTTTTAATTGCTTATTCATCAGTTTATTAGAGAACCTGCTACTAGATAGCTCATGAGAGCATGACTACGTTTCTGAGTAATGTGCCACAGAGACAGCGAGCTGGCCTTCAAAGAGCTGCTCTGCACCCTGCAACACAAAGCATGACAGTTACCCTGGCTAATTGACATTGCTTTTTGTCTGGGGGAATTAAAACATCTCTGAGATCCCCTCTGCTTCATACAGATCACTTGTATTTCCTCCTGTAGTTCTTTTAAAGCACTGGGTATCTTTATGTTCTGTAGTGGTTTGCAATATAGAAAAAATAAATATGTGAACCAATATATACATGTTGATAAATACAATAACGTCCAAAGGCCACAAAAACCAACTCTGCAAAGTGCTGAGCAGCCCCTTCTCAGCTTCCATGGCAGTATAGGATGCTCTGAGCTTCCCAAACACGCTGAAAGCCTAGTTCATTCAGGTCTTTTCATTGACTTCAACTGAGGGATCAATCTCTCCACTATTTACCAAAACTAGCCTTTCATCAGTTGATAACATGGGGTTTGTCCACTGAAAATTCACTACTAATGTTTACCTAGGTATAACAAAAATGTGGCTTTACTGTTCTCTGAAGGATACACCTTCCTTCTTCTCTTCCCCCCACTTTCGTTTTACTTCCTTTGGCAACAGCTGAAAATTGCACTTTAAAAAGTTATCATAGTTTAGAAGCTGATTAAAGTAAACAGACTTTTAAATTATGTTGCTTAATGAATCCATTAATATTTGGAAAGGGAGAGCAAAAAAGGTTCCTTTAAGGGAGAAACATATAAATCTGTTTTAGGCTTCGTAAAATAAAGCGCATTGAATGTATCTTACTATGCAGTTTTGCAGTTGCTGCAGGGTGTTTTTTTAAGTACCTGTCCCATAAATATTAAAACACATTTCTCCTTAAGGGAAAAAAAGGAAAAGTGCAATCTGGGTGCTAGGACAACTAGAAAGAAGCAATAAATTATTGCTGTAATGACATGCTAATTAAAATTTTGCTTGTAACTCATGTAAGTGTTTGAAGCCCAGCAAATTTCTCTTTTCATTTGTGAAGTGTGAAGGTAAATTGCCCAGTGACAGTGGGACATCGCTAACAAGTACAAATTGAATAACATGCTATCTTGCCCTATTAGTCCTGACTAGCGTGTCTGAATTAGATATTCAGCACACTCCCCATTGTAGGCCTGATTGATAAATGCTAAGGAGAATTTGTCAAAACAACAGGGGCTACACCCAGTGGGACATCAATATGCTCCATTTAGTCACCCACCCGGTACTTCCTACATAGGATTGTCACATAAAATTAAGACTAGCCGCTAACCAGCCATCAAGCTTGCAGCAGACATCAGGCAGCCTGTGTTCTGTATGCATATTAGTCACATGCTTAACAATTTGGGCTGTCATGACTGAAGCATGCGGTGACCTCTGGAGCAGAGGTTGAATTTTGCAACTACACTGAGACATCACGCTCAGCTGTTCAAGATTTTAGGCCATTTCCTGCCTGATCTG
Source organism: Calonectris borealis (assembly GCF_964195595.1). Lineage (NCBI taxonomy): Eukaryota > Metazoa > Chordata > Aves > Procellariiformes > Procellariidae > Calonectris > Calonectris borealis. Next base: position 69,413,200 of record NC_134352.1, on the reverse strand, counting down.
TGCACAGATGCACTGCCCTAAGCTATAATCTGTGGCCTAGTCCAAATGACAAATGGCACAGCGTAGATTATTGCATTATATATTAAGTACTACAAGTCTGTAAATTATAAGTAAACTACTGTTCAGCCCGAATGTCTCCTCCAGCTTTTAGAACACTTTCCTTCATAAAGCCTGTCATGTACAGGACAAATAAATATTTGGAAAACCAAGACTTCAGAGTTTAAAGACTGAAGTGTACTGTTTTTCCTGCAATTAGCTGCTTGAATATGAAACAGTTTTGTTCCAGCTGTAATTCAATAACTCATTGCTGGACTTGCTTCTCTTCTATCCCTCCCCTTTTCACTGAGAATTATTAGCAAATTAATGTTTTCTGTGGGCCCTATATGTTGAACTATTTTTGCCAGATAAATGGTTGAGGCCAGTATTGTTAGCCACTTTATATAGTTCTTTCAGTATGGATTAGACATGTAATATGCAATCCTAATAAAAATGAATACGAAATCTAAACATCATCAGTTCTGAGGGATCTAATTTGTCGTTCTATTATGCTTAGTCTTTGTTTATGCACTGAAGTTCTTGTTTATATGTGGAACAGCTGTAAAGAGTATAAAAAACCAAGCTGGAAGTCATTCACTCCCTGAGTTGTAATATTTCAATGAGCTAAACAGGATTTTTGGTAGAATATGATTGTGTGTTTCCTATGTATAGTTAGGACTCCAATATGTCAGTTATCTAATATCAGCAACCAAATTCTTGGTGCTGAAAGAAAGAAAGAAAGAAAGAAAGAAAGAAAGAAAGAAAGAGGAAAACTGATGTCCATATATCTCTAAGGAAAAAATTTCTTTGTTCATAGCCAGTTAATTTATCCATAAAGCTGTCCTATGATACCCTTTAACTCACAGTCAGAGATGGTCCAAGCAGAGGTTTCTTCTTGCATTTCTCTTATCATTGACAGAAGTAAATAGAAGAAGTCACTTTTGTTAAGACAGGAAAAGGATTCGTACCCTCTCTATCACATTGTGCTGTACCAGTCTGTAACATACAGGTACCCACAAAGTGAAGGACCAGGGTTTGATTCGCAGCTGTTCTGGTGGCAGGATCAAATATCCACATCACACCTTTATGAGCAATGAAGTTGATGGCCCTACATGTTCATGGGTACAGAGGTGGCTGCTGGAGAAACCTGTGTCTGCATGCCAAGTGGTGCATGTTAGGAGGATCCTGGGTGAGTGACTTCAACTTTGGGTCCAGCAGACAGAAGCTGCTTTGAAGAGCTCAGGAAGATACCTCACAATACCAAGTACAGATCCAATGTTGGCAGCAGAAGAAAAAAACCCGAAACCTCCTATTTACTGAACTGCTAATGCAGATGTACCTCTTGTTGCCCAAAACTGCAACTGAAGCAAACACGAGCTTTCAAAAGACTTTGCAATTTTTCTTTGCATTATATATCAAAGGTTTACAAGTCTTGTACTCACTCTCCTGCTGTGATTTGTAGTTTTACAAGAAAGATGCTCATACATCTTTCTGGTCTTTAGACTTATTAGCTAAGTCTTTAGACTTAGCACCTTATAGCTACATTGTCATAACATTGCCATTTGCAACACAACAATGCTCCAGCCTAAGGTGAATTCTGTTGTGTCTTCTAGGCTGACCACATCATGGCTCGAATACCAGACTTGATATGCATATGGAATAAATTATCTTACACTAAATGGGTAGGTGGGATCAGGACCCTTGAGCTTGATAACTGGGAAACACCTTGTCTCTTGTTTCTCAGTGTAATAGCTTACAGGCTAAACAATCTCTGTGACCTTATGAGCTTCTTCGCAAAGTAAATTGGCAACTTGTCATCCTGATGTTTGTCTTCATGCCATTTTGAAAGTTCTTTAGTTTGGATGGAAATCATAACAAGACAATACTCTTTTACAACACCAAATAATGGGAAACATTTCATCTTGTAGAAATGTTTCACAGAGTTACAAGTTGTTTGAGTTTGGTTCATTTAAGCAGTGATAGAAAATACCAAAATAGCAAACATCCATTTAAGTACTTTTCTCAAGGATTTCATCACATAACAATGATACACACAAAAAGGTACTAATGAGAAAAATGTTCCCAGAACCTAAAACCTTGTTAGTCACCTTTTTGTAATTATTAAATCTAAAATAAAATGTAGAAAATATATACAGGAAACATTCAACTACAATGGTACTAAAAATGTTGACTCTATTCCCTATTGCCTAATTGCTACTGTTTCTTTGGCCATCAATTTTTCAGTATTGAAAATCAGTGGAGTATTTAGCTCAAATGGGTAAATTTTCCCTTCCTTTCCTGTAGTGATAAGACATGTAATAGAACTGTTTACACAAGTTTTCTCTTTCTCCTTTGGTTGTTGGAATCAAAGTAGAAGATGAGTAGAAGGGAAGAAAACTGGTTTTAGGATAGATGTAGGATCTACCACTAGGAAAGAACTATAAAAGGGTAGTGTAAATCCAAAGTAATTAATTCCAATGGGGTTCCTTGAGATTTGCAGTATTGTAAGGAAGGAATTTACCTTGCCCTGTTAGAAAGTGCCTTTTCTCTTTGCTCTTCTGATGCTAATCTTTTATTAGAAGACATAATGATCCTTTAACATATATCGATCTTCAGACCAGTTATGTTCAAGTTGTAGGTATTTTGCCCTAAAGAACACAGTTTTGGCCTGCTCCCTCTGATAAACCCACAATTCAAATGCTATCTAATCTAAGTGAATTAGTAAATGAATTCTCCACTGTACATGGAGGTGCTGGCAGATAACCTCTCAAGCTCGCATTTAGCTAATGAACTGGAAAGCCCTACACAGTCTGTGAAAATGAGATTTGTAAAACTTCTGCAATCTAGTGGTTCAAATGCATTTAAGAATAGTCCACATTACAATCACATACCAACTGATTATCTAGTTAAGACTCATTTATAGTTTAGTGACAGACCCATGTACAGATTAACAAAAATGAACTTGTCCTGTCTGCCATGAAGATTCCACAGGAAAAAATTGGGATCTGAAACAGTGATTGAGGTTTTTTCCTAAAATATACAAGAACCTGCTTATATTTGTTGATGCAAAGGTACAGAGAATGTGTGGGAACCAAATTACCTCAGCTGGGTGTTACAAATAAATCGCACATCATCTGAAGCAAAGAAAGAAGGGACTATAAGCATGCAAAGTCATCAGGGAAAACGGATGATCAGGAATTTATTCTGGGAAATAGCAGTCATCATTGGGAGTATAAGCTGAGGTGCATATGTGCAGGAAAGCTTGATCAGTCTTTCTCAGCAGGATCCAGTTCAGCAAACTGTGTACATTATTTCAACTTGTACGAACAATGCAGTTAAAAACAATGAATAAGGTTTGAGTCCCAACTATAAACAAAGTCTGTAGGGTAAGCAATAATTCAGAGAAAATGTTAGTCCTGGGTTCTGGTCCTGGCTGTTGAGTGTTAGGGGGAAATAATACTGGGAGGATATGTCCTATTGAAACTTAAAGTTAAGATTGTCCTCCAGTAATGATGCAAAAATATGTGGCATGAGCTCTGTACACAACATTACATGTATGCATACATGCAATAGTTGACGTATACATAAACATGATCTACAATGAACAACATGCATTACATTTTTTCTGGAGAAATGTACATGGACATTAAAATAGGAACTGGTGGCTCATGGTGATATTATAAAAAGCTGAAGTACAAGAGGATGAGAATTTTTACAGACTTCTGGATAAAAAAAATCTCTATATCATGTTAAGTAATTAATGTAACTACTCACTGAAAAAAGGAAAATAAAATCAAGTGTTGTTTTATGGAAGTGACATCCTTAAAATGGGCCAACAGGTAAGTTTGCTTTTCAATTGTTGATCATTTTTGTACTTGAAGGAGGTTAGAATTTAAACCATTTTTTGTTTTTATTGACACTTTCAATTTACCACAGTTTAGCACCGACTTTTTATATGAAATGGACTTTTGTATGAAATGTATCACACAAAAAATAGGCTTACTGATCCACCTGCATATGCATTCAGCCCTACCCTGAGAAACAGAGAAAGCAAAAAATTTATTTTTCCGAGCCCTACTGGCAAAACATTACTCAAGCAGTTTCACCCCATAGGAAGGATAAAGCTAGTCCATAATAATGGCAGCTCCACTGAAAACAGCAGCCTGCTCACACTGCCTGGGGCAACACACAGATGATGGATAATGTAACAGATGAATCTTCTCCTCATCTCCATTCTAATCTCACTCTACTAATTGTCATCAATATCATCAGTGTCAGTAGCCTAAGCTACCGCTCTGAGCCTGTGAGCTCCCCCAGAAGCGCTGGCCCTGCTGCTCCTCCTGGGGTTTGCCCCTCTGCCCGTGCAATCTGTGGCAGGGCTCAGCGTCCAGCCCCTGCTGCCAGCACCCAGGGAACAGAGGATGGAGATGGAACCTGGGTCTGGTGCCTGGTCTTGGGTGGGTGGCCCACAACTTGCTGATGCACAAGTTGCAGCATGGGAGGAAGGTTGTTGCAGCTGATGTAGAGTGAAATAAATGCTGTAAATAAGTGATGAATAATATGCCAATATTGCTTTATGTTTGTAATTTCCCATGTACACTAAAAGATTATTATGGTTGTAGAAGTCAAGCATTCAAAACAGGAAATGCAAAAACTGAGGCAGTTCTGCAATCTGAACACAAGCCTTTGCATGATACCACAGGTCATTGCAGAAACACAGTCTGTTTTCACAAAACATGCACTTTGTGCAGCCCCAGGATAGGCAGGAGGCCGTGTCTGTAGTGTCAGAACTATCCTCACCATCCAGCACATTGTTCCATGTGCCATTTACTGTTCCCTATGCAACTAATTCAGAACATAGGATTGTTAATTCCCTCTTAAGTTTCTCTTTGGTGATCGGACTTTAGCAGGAAGTGTCCACAGATGTTAATGAGTAATTGTTTGATATCACTTTAAAGTGAAATGATGACATATCTTTTCTCAAAGAAAAGGGAATCTAAGACACAAAAATATTAGTGTCACATCATATGATTTTGTCATATCTAGTTTGAAAGATTAGGGTCTGTATTTTCAGAATATTTCATATTTTTTGTCATATAGGTGTTTCCATCTGCCCAGGCACAAAATCGTAAGCACTACAATTAATACAACACATAGTACAATTAGTACAACACATAGTTAATACAGTTCATCATCACACCAGAAGTAGGTAGCAGGGTAGCCACACATATATAAAAAAACTTCAAAAATATTATTGTTAGTGTAGGTGTTTTCAAAGTGGATACTATTTTGCTTTATGCCATAGAAAAAGGATGAAGATTCAGGCTGGTCTAAACACATTAAGTTCCCCCTGAAGTCCACAAGAATTGTCTCCTTACACCAGAGTTAAATTATCCAAGGTACTGTCTATGTTGCAAGCAGAGCTAAATTCACAGACCTGCTTGTGACTGGCTCAGTGCACTTTTACATGAGGTTGGAGATGCTGATACAGGTGTGTGCTTTCTTATTACATCTCTTTATTAGGCCTTAGTCTACTGTTTATACTTGAGGGACCATATTCTCGGTTTCCTTGTTACCACAGGCTAATTGTATTCACAGCATTTTCCTCCTGCAGGCTGCCAGAAGCCGGCCCTGCCACTGGAAGAAACAGCATTTGCTCTGCCGTCTTCCTTACACTCTCTCATGCCCCTGCACTCTCCATGCTGTGGCTTGAATGCCAGTGGAGAGCAGAAAGCACACGGACGGGAGTTTACCATGAGCTCAGCACCACATCACTGCTAACGTTTATTCCGGACAGGTTGAACTGGTATCTCTAGAGATCACCTTGCCACTTCGGCAAGGTAGGCAGCTTAAAATAACACAAAACTGATCAGTGCAAGTTCATTTAATTCTGAACCAAAGCAGAGGTCAAGGTCAAAATATTCACAAGGGACAGAGTCATAGCAGAGCAATTATTTTGATTGGGAATATATAATTGTTTTCAGTTAGGAATATAAGGCTAAACTGCAGTTCAAACGTTGTAGAAGTAAAGTAAAAAAATCTGTCTTATGGTAGCAAGGTGCTGCCTAGAGCTGGAGGAGAGTTAAAGGAGCGAGCCAGGAAAGGTGTGTTTAGCTTCCAGGCATGCTTGTGGAATAAAGAAGCTAAGGAGGGGGAGCGGAGAGAAAGAGACCGGCAGCTACCAGTGCAACTGGTGCAACAGGTCTCTTGTAAGTAAGGGCAGGAGAGTCTGGCCAAAGTGAGAGTAAGCATGGGCTGGAGGCCCTCCTCTGGGGATCAATGCCCTGAGAAGGAGGAGCAGGGTGAATGAGGGGAAAGGGGATGGATGGGGAAGTGGGAGGGGGAAAGCTAACAGGTACAGCTGGGAACTGTGGTGAACTCTAGTGGTGCATTTAAATTCAGAAGTTCGGTGTTAGATAAAATGCTGTAGGATGTTAATGGCCCTGGGGAGGGGGGGGAGAATAAATTACCTATGGTTTAGTTTATTGGTAAGAAACATTTCATCTGCCATATATAGAAACATGGGTTGGCTCCTTCCATACAAGGGTTAAAATTTACATCACTACTAGAGATCTGTTTAAGAGTGTGTGCGGGTTAAATACACTGAATCCTCATCCCGTACACAGTAAGGCAGCTACAAGTCAAACATAATGACAGTGCTGATTAATTAGGTACTCCTACCCCCAGCACTTGAGAGTGATTTATTGAGACACATCTCTAACCTGATCCATTGTGCTGACTGGATTAATGGAGTGAGCTAGAGAAATTCACTGGCAATGTTAGATACAGAGCAGGAAAGCATTAACCCTTGGAGCTTTCTTATCTAGCCTATTGACAGAATATTAATTATGACAAAACATACATGTCTCACCTAATTATCTTCTGATAGCTAAGCATATATTTTTATTCATGCATGATGAAGATACTGTAGTGAAAATCATTTGCACATAAACATTTTAGAAAAATATGGAGATAATGCTGAATTTACAGGGTTCACTGTAAACAGGAGACTATAAATGTCTTCCTTTAATTCTTGACCATTTACTTTAGATTATTAGAACAATTGATGGAGCAAGCAGAAGAAGTTATTTTGGAATATAAATTGGGGCATCATTAGATTACATATATACAAACACTCATAATGCACTATAAATGCTGTGTTTTTCCTGGACCTGTCTCTAGCAGGCTTATCTTCTCAAACTTGGGCCTATTTCTGAAGTCATGTGGTTAAATGGCATTCCCTAGACTACACTTATACTCCAGGTTACTGGCTTATTCAGAACTTCAGACATCAGCTCTGTGTGATTGCAAGTTGCGGTGCACGAGCTATTTTTAATACCTAACATACCCAGGTATCTGAGACAAAGCAGGTGCATCCCACAACGTGGGAATCATGAGCACAGGCAGCCTTCAGGAGCTTCAGAGATTTCAGTTACTTTTTCCTGGCAGAGCAGGATCACCATATCTCACACAAGGAGTGTTTGCTTCCAGCAGTGAACACAGCTGCGAGTGTAGTTTATTCGTCTAGTATTGCATATGCTACTTCACATTTGCAGGATGATGTTCTTCAGTCATCACAAGCAAATGTGAATGAGTACTTATTCCATAGACTTTTCACAAACTTGAAGGATAGTTCTGTTCAAAAAAACAGATGGGCAAGAACAAGGAAGAAAGAAATTCCTTAAACTTTGAAAGCATTTTGTTTCAAGATTTTCAAAATAAAGCATTGCTGGTTTTAATTTTGATTTGACAAGCAGAAGGAGGGAAACTAAAGTAAATAAAACCTCTTTTTGTGCCAAAAAATATTGAAAACACACATATTTTAAAGCTTCAGATTTAGGGATTGAATTCATAAAAAAAAAGAAATAAAACCATTCTATTTAGTACTTCCTGAATGGAAAAAAATTTCAGTTAATGCAGAAAGCCACTACCTGCATAGCTCTGATCACTCTAGAGATTTTGGCTGAGCTATGTGTAGACTTTGAGGCAGTTATGCTCTAATGTTGCAGTTTGCAGTCCTGGTTCCCCACTTCTGGTTTGCCCTGATGGGGACCCTGGCTGGGTTACAGCACGGATCATTTCCGGCTTGCACATGTAGGCTCGCCGCAGTGGAAGAAAGGAATAGGACATGCCAGGTACTGTCCCTGAAAAGAATGGGAACTTGGCAAAAGCCCAGACCTGGGAACTGGGAGGTGTTCTTGCTTCCTACTGTTCCCACATAGGCAGGGCTGAGTGTCTATGCATTATTACTAGCCATTTCATTCATAGACAAATACACAGAAAAAGCAAATATATGTGTACAACTTATCCTGCGTTGTGTGCCCTCATTGAACTTGTGTTCCTAAGGCCCGTTAGAAAGGGTCAGTTTGCAGTCCTGCTTGCAACTCTTTCCATGCTGTTTTCTCCACACAAGCTCTGCAGTTGTACAAAAGAGCTGCTAAGATTATTCAAGGTATATCCTCAGGTTCCTCCTTTAATATTAACATCAGCAAGAAGCTGGGTCATGATATGTAGAGGGAAGCTCATTTGTCTTTTCAGGGACACTTTGTAGAGCCATTCTTAGCCCACCAATGCAATTAGCAGAGACACTTCCAGTTACATCTGTTCCAGTTACCATAGATCAGCACCACAAGGCCAGTCATTTCTGCTTGTAATTAAGCTGCTACTGTAGAAGGATATAGGGAGAGTGGCTATAAAATACAGAATCATAGAATAGACTCATAGAATGGTTTGGGTTGGAAGGGACCTTTAAAGGTCATCTGGTCCAATGTCCCTGCAGTGAGCCGAGACATCTTCAACTAGATCAGGTTGCTCAGAGCCCCATCCAACCTGACCTTGAATGTTCCCAGGGATGGTGCATCTACCATCTCTCTGGGCAACCTGTTCCAGTGCTTCACCACTCTCATTGTAAAAAATTTCTTCCTCATATCTAGTCTGAATCTACCCTCTTTTAGTTTAAAACCATTCCCCTTGTCCTGTCACAACAAGCCCTGCTAAAATGTATGTCCCCATCTTTCTTATAAGCCCCCTTTAAGTATTGAAAGGCCACAATAAGGTGTCCCCAGAGCCTTCTCTTCTCGAGGCTGAACAACCCCAACTCTCTCAGCCTGTCCTCATAGGAGAGGTGTTCCAGCCCTCAGACCATTTTTGTGGCCTTCCTCTGGACCTGCTCCAACAGGTCCATGTCTTTCAATAACATCTGTCTTCCTATTCCCTGCCCTGCTTCTCTTTCCTTCTCTGTTATTCCAATGCAATACAATCACTTTCTCTCAGAGGGACAAATTATTCCATCACGAAGTGTTTTTTTTTCTGCAGTAAGATTTGTGCCTCAGCTAGATTGTTTGAATATAATTTGGTCATCTCTACTCCATACAACATGCATTTTTGTGAAAACAATGTAGACTTATTCCAGATAATCATCCCAGGTGATCTAGCTCTGTATAATATCACATAGTAAGTCATATTTGGCCACAGACCTTTTTCTATATAGCTTGAAGTTTGCCTCCGCAGGAATCTACTGTTATTAGCACAGTCAAGGAGAACAGAAGTCCACCCAGAACACTCTGATTGCTTATTGTTTTCTGAGCTGGGGGAAAATAAATCCATTCCTCCCTTTGACTGCTCTATATAAATATTTCACAAGGGCTACAGTGTCTTAGTTAATACTTTATTCTGTATTTTTGTGGTTGTAAGCTGGCCTTTTCATAAGCTTTTTCAAGGACAAACTATCATCAGAATTTTAGATTTAAATTATCTCTTAGAAATACAGAATAGAAGGATAAATACAAAAGGATAAAGTTCAGTTAAAGTGACCAGAACCTTACCACTGTTTTAGTCTTTTGCCCTCAGGAAACAGAAGAGGTTGGAAAAAAATTTTCCAGACTGGGAAATCACCCTTGTCACCCCATGACTGAACCATCTGCCAGGCAGAGGAAGGGGTTGAGGAGCTACAGGAGCAATCACTGCAGAAGTGGCCTTGTCCTGGCATCTGGATTTCTCTTGATGCAAAACTCTTAAAACATCTACCGACAAGGACTGAGGCAAAAGATGGATGTTCAGTAAGAAGTGCTTAATTAGGATGCAAAGGTTTTGTAACAAAACTGATTTATTTTCTTTTTCTTCACTCTCCGTGCTCTGGACAGCATGACAATAAGGGACAGTTCAAGGAAGCCAAGCATCAGGGCACTTTTTATTTTAAAATAGTCACTGGGATTTATAATCTAGCTGCCTGAGACATACCTATACTGTAAATAATTATATCAGTCAACCAATATTAAACAGCTACAGGAAGAATAGAATGGAAAACATACACCAGTTTTAGGCATCACAAGAGAAAATTCAGGTTAGATATTAGAGGTTGGTACAGGGGAATGGCTGAATGACCTCTCAGGGTCCCTAATTTTTTTGTTGATTTTATGAGTATTGCTTATACCTGCGGGTTTGCTTTGTCGGGAGTTTTTGGTTTTTTTTTTTTTTCCCCAAAATAATAAGTGTAGACTTTGGAACAAGAAAAAAACAACAGAGAGAGAAAGATTAAAATTGCTTGTTTAAATTATTTTCTCTGCTCAAAATCAATCTTGAATTATTTATAATAGGAATGGGGAAGGAAGAAAAGTAGGAGATTGAAAAATGGCATGGTTCAAGTTGTGTCATTGTGTGTAATATCCTCCCTAATGATAATGCCAAAGGTAGGAATAATGCTGGTGGGAATGCTACAAGGAGAAGGGTTGCTTGCTTATACACTTTCCCTAAGCAGTGTTACAAGTCAGAGTTAGGTGAAGTACAGGTCTAGGTTCTAGGATAGCAATACTTGTAGACGATAAGTAAAAACACTTTCAGGACACTTATGGTCTAATAAAGTATATATATGTGTATATATATAAATGTTATCTATATATTTACAGTATAGATAGTATATAAATCACACACGTTTAAATAGGATGTAAAATTTTCATTCTAAGTCAGCACCTTTTAGTTGGTGCCTAAATTCAGTTCCCCTTACTCCTCACTAATTGATAACTTGAGAATATTTTATACTGGAAAAATTCAGCCTGAAAGACAAAATTATAGTGTCTGTTTCTCCAGATTACAGACCCCTTCCAATTTACACTCCTCACTATCAGTTTTACCTTTGGACGATCCTGCTTGTACATCTCCTTGGCATATGGCCTAAGATATTCTCTAGCCTACACAGGCACATGGTATAAAGCCAGGTCAGATTTCTTCTTGAAACTTTGCTTGTGCATCCTCTCTCCCTGTGGTTGTCACCTTTGAGATCTGCGGACACTGTTTAATGCACATTTGGACAGCTTTTGTTCTCACCGCCACCCCCACCGCTGTTTTTAAAATAGTTTCTGTTAAGCATATCTTTTTGATCCTTATCTCACAGTTGTACATTTTGTTGTGGTTACATTAGCTAGTAACTGGTGTGATTCTTGGCCCAGCTAGAAGAATGTGAGATTGGGATCTTCAGCCTGAGCGAGCTGTGCAGTCACATGTGAAGAGGGCTAATTGGTGGCCAGCTGTATAGGGCAGGGAAGCAGAAAGTCAATAGATGGAAGGGATAGAGCACATACATCCCCTGTGTGATTGCATTTAGGGTGGGAGTCAGCAGTAGAAGCAAGAAGTCAGGGCCATTCAATTATTTAGAGCATCTGAGATGTCTGCAGAAAGTGGGATACCTGACACAGGACATAGGGAAGACTACGCTCTTATGGAGCAGCACCTGGAGACCAGGAGGTACATGATAAGCATTTCCAGTGGGACTAGAAACCTAAGTTAAGGGACTGAATTGATCCTTTAAGGTAATTTACTGACACTCTCTCTATATATACATATTCATATATGTATATAGTCAGTATGTATATGTATATATATACATTATATGTGTGTATGTATATATACATATATGCATATGTATGCTTTAGTTGCACATTCACTGTAAAGTCAGCTGGAGAATAGTTTAAAACAACTCTGAAGTTTTACCTCACATGTAGAGGTCTACAAGTGAGTAGAGGTTGGAAAAAAATCATGAGACACTGTTGAAGGGCTTTGTATGGGGGTTGGGGCTGGGTTTCGCATTTGTGTAACTGACAGGGCAGGCTGGCAGAAGGGACACACGCAAAAAGAATGTTTTTTGCATGTTTGCACAGTTTCTATCGCAATGAGATTACAATCGTAATGAAGTTGTGAGCCATGACAAGAGTTCCTAGCTGCTGCCACAGTACAAATAATAGTACTTTAGAGAAAATAAAAGCAAAGATGGACTCAGGGCCAATTTACTGCAGAGAGAAAAGAACATTTTGTGTCTGACTAAAAAAGCAGAGCATGGGCACAAAACCAAGTGTTTTTAACTTGCAGCACATCAATCGTTTTATGATAACTGTCCATGTGCACACATTTTCCCCATAGAAAATGCTTAGTACGTTGCCCTTTTTCCATGGACTGAGAAACTATTCCTCATAACTTCAGTTTACTGCAGTAAAAGGCCATGCACACAGGTGATAATGCAGAATAAAGAAAAAGATGTACATCCTAGCATGATTGTAATGTTAGAGGGTGGAGGATGTGTAACTGAGACTGTCCTGACACACCTTGACTGATCCAAAATCTCAGCTTGTGGGAGATCAGTGGGATATAAACGCAGTACTACTGATACTTTGCATGGAAAAAAACATTTCCATGGAATGAAAGCCCATTTTCTGTAACTGGGCTGGTATTACTTTCCTCTGTAAACAGTGATCTCTCACCATTTTTGCTGACTTCCTGCATTTCTGTTATTTCTATAAATAGCAATGCCATGTAATAACTTTGTTTCCTCTCTGAAAAAAATTGCTACACCCCTTTAAAAAATTGAAGCAGCCAGTAGGTTGTTCCAAGCAGTAATATCATGCTTAGGTTTAAGCACATGCTAGAATTTACTGTGTTCCTTTTAGAAAAGTGCTTGAGTTTTCTTGAATTAAATGGGGTTTGAGCTCTTATGTTCTTTCCTAATTTGGAGTCTTTCTAAGATTTATTCAATCAAATGCAAAATCTTTATTCATGCCTCTATAAAACATATCTATTTTAAAGCCAAAATGAGCCACTAGAACATATAGTCCAACTTGCTCTATAATAAACCAAAGAACTCACGCAGATATGCCGATGTAAGGTAAAACATACTACATAAACTACTAGAATAAAAGAAGCAAAGCACTTAAGCAGCTGAGGAAGCAGAATCTCATTTTAACATGATACATTAAGGCAATATGATATTGATATAAAATATAAACCATATATGAAGCTCTTACTCAAGTAGCAAGGCATTTTCAAACAGTGGATAGTAATAATTCCTGGCTAAATGAAATCTCTTTGCACTTTTTAAGCATTAGGAAAGGAAAGAACAGAGAATGATCTAGCCTAAAATTCTTTAGTGGAGAGATTTCCTTCCAGATGCCACTGCAACTTGCTTTGGGGATCAAAAAATTCCCAACTGGTGCAGTATTATTTGATGAGGACTTCTTTTTTCTTCAGATTCTTCTAGAGTCCTCTGTATGCATTGTTATAGGATGAGATCAGCTTCCAGTTGTGCAATTAGGAATGTGAATAACATCTGCCACATTTGTTTTGTTCACTCATGTGAACACCCAAGGGAGTGAAATACATAGAGAATTGCTTTGTTTGGAGAAGGGGTAAGGTAACATTTTATAATTTTATTTCAATAGCTAAGGCTATATGTTTATAATACAGAAGGCAGGATGAATAAACATACTTTGCACCTGATGAGAAAATGATACAGCTTATGAGATCCTCTGTTCCTGTAGGTTTTTATGCCTCAATCTCCGATCAGTCCCCCTCATCATCACTTTATTAGAATAAATAAAAAACTTTTTGAAGGGATAGGCAATTTGTCCCAGTGCCAGTACCACGCGTTTGGTTTATTTTTTTTTCTGCTGTGCTGTAAAAGCCTTATGGAGGTAATTCAAACTTCCATAAAGAGATAGAAATGAGAAAGGTAATGAGTAGAAGTTATAGACAACAATTTCAGAACTATTAGTAATATTGGCACATTATACACTTTCCACACAGTCAGTAAACAGGTTAAAGAGAGGTTCCATGCCATCAGGATGCATAGCTTTCCAATTAGTGCCAGACCTTCCATTGTTTCAGGAAAGGCACAACAGACAAACACGATAAGTCTACCGGAATATGCATCCTTCATACCCACTAATTAATGGAGAAGAAAAATTAATATGGGGAAGGTGTTCCCACATGTAGCTGAACATTAATTTTTACTTTCTTCTTTTTATTTCTTTTCTAACCAACGAAAGTCTTCCAGCTTCTAATAACTTTTTTTTCTATTATACACTCACATTGTCACTACAAAACCTTAATCAAATCAGTCCTAAATTTTTACTGGCAAATCTTTTCAATACTTTATCTCATTTCCAGTGATAAGGACTCAGTTATGAAAGTACAACACTCAGATCTGAGCAAAGACATCAACCTCTGAAAATAAGCAAAGATCTAGAAATACCTTCCCTGTTTGGCCTGTGCAGCTACAACGCTGAGAGGTCCATCTTCCACTCAAGTGCCCGACACGGTAAGACTTGAAGATCTCATGTACTTCTTCTCATGCTGGAATATGAAGATAGAGAGAAAGAGGTAGGCAACACCCTTTTAGATCATCTCTATGCTTTGGGTAAGGACAGCATCAAGGTCTCTATTCATCACATCTCAGACATGGAGGAGCCCCTGTTGCAGGGGACATCTCTAAACCTGACAAAAGCCAATCTCGGTCTCTACTATGACACTATTAATGCAATCATTTAGATCATAGCAACAATTCTTTTCTACTAAACCAATGGCTGCTAAAGTCACTTGGTCCACCCACAAGTTTTTTTTCCCCTTTACCAGTAATTTAGCCTTCAGTTGGTACCCAGGTAAGATTATATTTCTCACAGTGTTATGACTCCTATGTGATTTTCAGGTACCCTTCATATTTTGATCAGATAGAGAAAAGCCTAAAGGACCATTTAGTTGTTGATAAAACAGAGAAATAGAAACACTCAAAATGGCTGGAATAGTTCCAACTTAAAATAGAGACAAAGTATTTATAACAGTTACCATTATTTAAACATACGAAGCTGATAGTTTCAGGGTGTGAGAGCAAGTTAAGAGATGTAAGTTTCATATATATTTACGCAGTAGTCAAATATCATTTGCTGTGGAATATTTGGCTCTCCCTCTGTCATAGCACAGAACATGTATATGCTCATATGCACACACATGTCAATACTAGATGAAGAATAAGAAGGCATTGCAAGGTAGTTATATGTAGTCCTTTGAGGTTTTTGAACATTCACAATGTACACTGTGACACAGTTTAGTCAAATTTTGATGTGGGAAGGAATTTTGAAAGTATGATGTGCAAATATGATTCCGTAATAAAATAAATAAGTTCTACCTGTAATCTAACATTTTCACGATAGTCCTCTTTGTGCGGGTAGAATTTAAATGCTTTTGTTTCAAGATTTCTTTTTTATTTGTTCTTAATACTTCGGTTAAAGATATCATCAAAGGTTTCCCCTGCAATGATATTTCATTCCGCGATGCTGAGCTCTAACTTCTAGTTTTAGGCTTCTTGATTTCACTGGATGTGCTCTCTAGCCTTTCAAGTTTATTTGTATTGGGCAAGAAGCCAATGGTGTTAATGCATGGAAACCAGGTAGCTGTCAGGACTACTGCAGCAGCATGTCTAATTTTGTTGTATTAAAGCTGTCACAAAACATTAAGTAAGAGATTATATGAAGTATGTGTAGGGCAAATAGTTTATAATGTAATAAACTAATAAAATTTTGAACAAGCTAAAACATGATCCTTTTTATGTTTTTTTTCCCCCCTGTTTTTCCTGGTTTGGTCATGTTATTCCCCATTCTTTTCTAAATCATTGCTGAAAATCCAAGTGGAGTTGTGAACACATGTCTGTCTGTCTATCTATTTATACGTATTTATATTTAAAGATTTTTCCATGAATGCCACAAAGATCCTTTAAGTAATTCTGTTCCCTGGCTTGCCTTTTTGATGCTCATGGGGAAGAAAATAACTCTGACAACCTCAGTGTACTATGCCGACAACAGTGAAGTTTT